>NC_142577.1:30653333-30970416 GCF_041283825.1 Pyrus communis
CTGCGTTCTTTCTTCTTTCTTCGTCTTTAAGTTTTCTGCAATTCTTACAACCGCTTCAAGGGAAATTGCATGAGTAAAAGTAACTGTGCTGTTGTTTGCCAAACTAAGCGCTTCCCCGGTGGCTGGTGCTGGGGTTTATACCACAGATGCATTTGCACACAAAACCGTTAATCAGCTAATTAATTAAACTAGTGATGAGCTGATCGCTGATCACTTAATTATTAGTGGGTGCATGGACACACGTACTTTGGTACGAAGGTGGAACTAACTAGAATAATTCACAGTTGGTTTGTTAATTAATATCGCATCTCTGTTATAATTTTATGCTTTTGTTTGTTAAGTATCATTGTTGTGATTTACTTTGTACAGTATGCCGTACTGCGTAACTTCTTTATTTGTCAACAAATTTAAGTTTTTTAATGCCCTACATTTGAAATGCAATTAATCATCATTTCCTTAACGATTATGCTTTAACATTCATTTTATTAGGCTTAGCCACGTTACCTAAAAGCAGCGTAATTTTCCTCTACACCAATGTGCAAATCCTGATCTATATATATAATTTAGATTAATTTGGTACAGACACACGTAAACTTGTGCAAAAAACAATTATTTTGTTATAAGACATATGGTCTTTATAAGACATAATTGTGCAAAAAACAATTAATTTAGATTAAATGTGCTTGAAAAAGAAACCCTAATGTGCATAGAAAAATGTATGGCGGAGAACTTAGTCAACAAAAATAGGAATTTGGTTTATGGTGCCTTTTAAGTTGGAAATTTCAACTTTATATTTCGAGTCTGGAACTACCTCACTTTACGGAGACCTGTCCTCTTTAATCTGCACTGGATCCCTATATAATAAGCCTTCCTTGGTTATTGTTCTTTGCATCAGCATCTAAAATCTCTCTTATCATACACAAGCACACACACAGAAACACACGGATCAAGCACACACTCACATACACACAGATTTAAATGGAGCGTTCAATGCCTCTTGTTTCAGCCGTCTTCGTTCTTGTCTTGCTTTTGGCTGCTACCGGTAATTATACCTCTTTTTAATATTTAATTTTTATGATGTTTCGAATAAAGCATCTTATTCAACAAAAAACTTTGATCTTTAGAGATGGGGCCAATGAGTGTTGAGGCAAGGACTGAGTCAAGCAAGGCAGTTGAGGGAAAGATTTGCGAGGTTCCGAGCACCTTGTTCAAGGGGTTGTGCTTTTCCTCTAACAACTGTAAACACACCTGCAGAAAAGAGCAATTCACCAGAGGCAAATGTAGTGGTTTGACCCGTACATGCATGTGCACCAAAAAGTGTTAATTAATTTGTTAAAAAGAAAGTAATCTGTGTAGAGACCGTGCTTGTGTAATGCGATGGATTGATATGGCCTTGTAGCCACATGGTTGCTTTTGCTAATAAATTGAATGACCTTGCATTGATCATTATTCATATGTCTAGTGTAGTGTTTTCATACATACTTTTAATCGCCTATCATGTATGTTTTTCTTCAGGGTTATTATTGTTTGGAGTATTAAGATCCAATGGTTATGAAATGGACAAGTGTCAAAAGATCATGAAGTTAGTTACATTGGTTATATTGTTACTTAGAGTATAAGCTACCAAATGTTATTATATATAGCTTGTAACAAATCATTGTAACTAATAAGAAAAAGAATACAACAATTCACAACAAACTTCTCTCTCAAATATCTCCGATCGTCTCCTTCTTCCTCTATCTTCTTCTTCTTCTTGCTTCTGTATAATCTCTTTTCTTAATAACACTTGATGCTTTACATGGTATCTTCGCCGAAATCCGCATAACAACTTGGCGGTGGTGTCGATCTTGGTTCCAATTGCTTCCGCTACTGTAATTGTTCTTCTTGTATATTGATATATTGCTGTTCAGTTTCTGGTAGTTGGCGAGTGTTCTCTGCTACTCTGCGTCTGGTTCTTCCGTTCTCCAAACGTGCACACCAACTGTTTGTGATTTGGTTTCAGACACGATTATCTGTGATTTCTCGACGATTTGCAACAATGGTAACAGCGTCTCAGCTACAGATCTTACAATCTCCGATTGCGTCCTTGATCTCATCTGTTTCGAGTTCGGTAAATGTGAAACTGGATGAGACGAATTATTTGGCTTGGCATTTCCAGATGCAGCTCCTACTTGAAGGCCATAGCATAATTGGGTTCGTTGATGGGTCAATACCTTGTCCTGCTCAATTCAGTCAAGATTCTTCTGATCATTCAGCTATTTTGTCTGGTGATTCTTCTGCTAGGGTTTTGTCTGACGATTACAAGATATGGAAGATGCATGATAAGGCCTTAATGCAATTACTTACTGCGACTTTGTCTCCGGCTGCAGTCTCTTGTGTAATTGGAAGCACTAGCTCTAAAGAACTGTGGAATCGTCTTAAAGATCAGTTCTCTACAGTCACAAGAACGAGTATCTTTCAACTCAAATCTGAGCTTCAGACAATAAAGAAGGGTAATGATTTTGTCACATTATATTTGCAGAAAATTAAAGAAGCAAGAGATTTATTGTCTGCTGCTGGTGTATTTTTTGATGATGATGACATGGTGATTCTTACACTCAATGGTTTACCTTCTGAATTCAATACCATACGATCTGTGATTAGGGGTCGTGAGACTGTGATCTCATTGAAAGATCTTCGATCTCAATTGCTTGCTGAAGAAGCTTTGCTTGAAAATGGCACGAATTCTCCTGTGTTATCTGCATTAATGGCACAAAGTAATGGTTTTTCTCCCAAGCATCAGTCTTTTTCTGCTGCTGATGGTACTCATAGCAGTCCTAATTCTACTGCTTACAAGTCATTCACCAATAACAATAAGGGTCGAAATCGGTTCAATTCCAACTTCCACTCCAAGTTTGGCAACAACAAGAATTTTCATTCGAATTCTGCTCCTGGAATTCTGGGTACATCTCCACCAAGAGCTCCAAATTATGGTTTTCAGAATCACCAATGTCAGATATGTGGGAAGAATAATCATTTGGCGTCTACTTGCCGGTTCAGGAATACAATCACCCTACAAGGTTGTCAGATTTGTGGTAAAAACAATCACTTTGCTGATACCTGCAGATATAGGAATGCTGTTGCTCCTTCCGGTTGTCAGAATTGTGGCAATTCTTATCATAGTACAGAAACTTGTTTTCAGAAGAATTCGTCTAATCAATTGAATGCAATGCATGCTGCTACTTCTCAATTCTCAGTTCCATCTGCACCAGCACAACAACCACAAGTTTGGCTCACTGACTCTGGTGCTAATAACCATATGACTTCCGAATTGAGCACTCTTTCCTTAGCAACTCCTTATCCCGCAAATGAAGTAATTCAGACAGCTAATGGTGAAGGTTTAGCTATCTCTCACATTGGTTCTTCTCTCCTAAAAACTCCAATGCAGCCTATCAAGCTCAATTCTGTTTTATATGTTCCCAAACTGTCACAAAACTTACTGTCTGTCCATAAAATTTGTTTGGATAATAACTGTTGGTTGATCTTCGATGCTTTTTCGTTTTGGATTCAGGACAAAGCCACAGGGAGGATTCTCTACAAAGGGTTGTGTAACAATGGATTGTATCCCATCCTTTCACCGCGTGCTTCTTCAGTCCACTATACAGGCCAACCTGTAGCTTTTCTTGGAAAACAGGTCACAGTCAGTATTTGACATAAGAGGCTCGGTCATCCTTCTAATTCCATAGTTTCTCAGATTTTAAGGAATTCCAAAGTGTCTTGTGTTGCTGATAGTATTCCTTCATTGTGTCAAACTTGTCTAGAGGGTAAGTTTAGTAAACTACCATTCTCTCCGTCCGTTTCAAAGTCTGTACACCCATTTGATATTGTCCATAGTGATGTGTGGGGCCCTGCTCCTTGTGTGTCCTTTGAGGGATTCAAATATTATGTGAGTTTCGTTGACCATTGTACTAAGTACTGTTGGCTGTTTCCGATCTGCAATAAAAGTGATGTTTCTGCAACTTTTGTATCCTTCTACAATTTCATTCTAAATCAGTTTCATACTACTATAAAAGCTCTTCAAAGTGATGGTGGTGGTGAGTATATAAGTAAGGTCCTTCAACAATTTCTTCTTGATAAAGGAATAAAGCATCAGATGTCTTGCCCTCACACACCCGAACAAAATGGTACAGCAGAGAGAAAACATAGGCATATCGTTGAAACATCCATTACCTTGTTACAGACAGCTTCATTACCATCCCTGTTTTGGTCCTTTGCCTGTCAAGCTTCAGTCTATTTGATCAATCGCATGCCATCCCCAACATTAGATCATAAATCTCCATTTGAGTTGCTGTATCATTCTTTCCCTGAAATTCAACACTTGAAAGTGTTTGGGTGTTCTTGTTATCCATGGTTAAGACCATACACTTGCACTAAATTAGACCCTAGAACAACAAAGTGTGTCTTCTTAGGTTATGCATCTAAGTATAAGGGGTATCTTTGTTATGATGTGGCTACGAAGAAAGTTTATGTGTCAAGACATGTGATTTTTGATGAAACTGAGTTTCCTTACAAGTCATTGGTCCTTAAATACCAATCTGTCACTTCTGCACCATTACCATCACTCATACCTTCCCATTTTCCAGTTCCAGATCATAATAATGTTCTCAGTCTCCCAACACCTCCAAATTCATCTAGTTTTGGTTCATCTCATGGTACTGTACATCCTGATTCCAATGCTCCACTTAGTCCTCTGTCAAATACTGATATGCATCAAGCCTCTCCTTAGCCTCATTCCATCTCAGCTGTTGCTCCAAGTTCAAACTCTGAAGACTCAAGCTCTAGTCAATCCATTGTTGCTGCACTTACACAGCCCTTGTCTACCACTCTCCCTGTGGTACCTGAATTCCAACCTGACCATCTGCAAGTGGTACTACCTATACCACCACTGAATCTCCATCCTATGCAGACACGGTCCAAGAATGGTATTTCCAAGAAAATTGCCCTTTTCGCTGATCTGCATGAACATGGAGGGGTTGATCTGAGTCAAGTGGAGCCTGCCACTCATAAGTCTGCCTTAAAGTCCCCGGTGTGGTCTGCGGCTATGCAAGATGAGATTTTAGCTTTGCAAAATCAAGGTACATGGTCTCTCGTACCTCTACCCCACCATAAGAACTTAGTAGGCTGTAAATGGGTCTTCAAGATCAAAAAGAATGCTGATGGTTCTATTGGGAGGTATAAGGCTCGCCTAGTAGCTAAAGGGTTTAATCAAGAAGCTGGTATCGATTTTGGGGAGACCTTTAGTCCGGTTGTGAAACCTACGACAGTAAGACTTGTTCTAGCATTATCTGCACATTTTGGTTGGCCATTACGGCAATTAGATGTGAAAAACGCCTTTCTCCACGGTCTCCTGCAAGAGGAAGTATATATGACTCAACCACCCGGATTTGTGAATTCCAAACATGAAGATTATGTGTGCCGTTTACATAAGTCCTTATATGGTTTAAAGCAAGCACCAAGGGCTTGGAATGAGAGGTTTACGAGCTTTCTACCATCTCTGGGGTTCAAATCCACTTATGCTGATTCCTCATTATTTGTAAAGGTTGTTGCTAGCTCTGTGGTGATTTTACTCTTGTATGTGGATGACATTATTCTTACTGGCAGTGCACCACATGCAATTACTGAGGTCATTGACTCCCTTACACGAGAGTTTGATATCAAAGATCTGGGCACCCTACACTACTTTCTGGGGATTCAGATTGTGCAGAAGCCTGATGGTTTATTTCTCTCTCAAGACAAATATGTCACAGACTTGTTAACTAAGGCTGATATGCTACTGTCTAAACCCTGTGCAACTCCATGCCTGCCATACAACCGGCTGCTCAAAGATGATGGCAAACCTTATAATAACCCTGCCCTTTATCGCAGCTTAGTTGGAGCGTTACAGTACTTAACATTCACTAGACCTGACATTGCCTTTGCCGTTCATCAGGTTTGCCAGTTTATGCAACATCCTATGGAGTCTCATTTCATGGCAGTAAAACGGATTCTTCGGTATCTCAAAGCTACTCGAGGTTGTGGTCTTCATTATGTCAAGGGTTCTTTGGATATTACTGCTTATAGTGACGCAGATTGGGCTGGCGATCCTAATGATCGGCGATCGACTACTGGGATGGTTGTGTTTCTAGGATCTAATCCAATTTCGTGGTCTTCCAAGAAACAACTTACTGTTTCTCGTTCATCCACAGAAGCTGAGTACCGGGCATTATCCACTACCGCTGCTGAACTTGATTGGCTCCATCAACTGTTGCTTTTTCTGCATGTTCCAGTTCAAGACATGCCCCTTCTCTTTTGTGACAACTTGTCTGCCATCGCCTTGACCTTAAATCCTATTCAGCATCAACGTACAAAACACATCGAGGTTGATGTGCATTTTGTTCGAGAACGGGTTGCAAACCAGAAACTGCAGGTGCATTTTGTTTCTTCCAACGAGCAGTTTGCTGATATACTCACCAAAGGATTATCTGCTCCTCTATTTCAGACTCATTGTGCCAATCTCAGGCTTCAATTCTCTGCCCCTGAGCTTGAGGGGGGATGTTTGGAGTATTAAGATCCAATGGTTATGAAATGGACAAGTGTCAAAAGATCATGAAGTTAGTTACATTGGTTATATTGTTACTTAGAGTATAAGCTACCAAATGTTATTATATATAGCTTGTAACAAATCATTGTAACTAATAAGAAAAAGAATACAACAATTCACAACAAACTTCTCTCTCAAATATCTCCGATCGTCTCCTTCTTCCTCTATCTTCTTCTTCTTCTTGCTTCTGTATAATCTCTTTTCTTAATAACACTTGATGCTTTACAATTATTAACATTCCAGTTAGCCACCACAGACTCCACTTTCGTTTATTGACGTTCAATTAAGAAAGAATGATAGATAATTATCGCCAAATGCTGATAACAACATATTTTTTTCCGTTTTGAAAAAGCATTTTTGTTGAAAAATTTGTACTTGGATTCAACATATTACTTTAATTTGTGTCACAAAGACTATTTAAGTTGCATTGTCGATTTTAGATGTATTTTTTTATCAACACCTTCGGTTGTATTAAGTTCTTTTGACTTTTAAACCAGTAGTAATATATCTAAGACAAGGTGAGGTTGATGCACAAGAAAAAAAAAATTAGAAAAAGGTTCGAAATTGCTTAAGCAACTTTTAAGCAAAGACTTAATCGTTTTCTTTTATTTTTTTAGAAGAAATAGTCCTTAAAGATTAATATTTTCTTCATAACATTTTAATAGACTCTTCCACATTTTTTTTCTTCTTACAACACTTTCATATTTTTCTCTCACTTTTCTGCATAGTATGTCTAATATTGCTAAGAACGGAGCCACCTAGGGCCCAAGGGGTTGATGCCCGGCCAAACTTCGTTTTTTGTGAAATTGTTTTACATATATTGCATATTATAATTTCACGGGATCGAGTATTTTTGGCTATGAAATTTCTAAATGATCAATTGATAAATCGTAAGAAAATTAATGGATGAATGATAACATGATTATTTTTATAGGAATAGATATTTGATGGTATTGGTAATGAAATTGTTATGCAACGCTTTCAAAACTTAAAAATGCGTTGTGAGATATTATAATATGTTGTATGAAATATTTTATGGTTTATTATATGTGCTTTGTTAGTTAATTCTTAAGCTTTTTAATTTATGACTCTATTTTTAGGATGTCCTAGTCAAATCGATCTCAGACTTCGTCTCTCATGTATTGCTATAGTATGACTTTATAAGAGCTTATATATATATATATATATATATATATATATATATATATATATCAATAGTGTCATTCTAAGTTACCCTAAGTTCGAAATCTTAAGTGTAAACTTGTTATATATACATAAAAAGCGTTCCATGCGTTTTCTCCCCCACTATCTGCTTCTTCCTGCTGCTTTTGGTGGCCGGTGGTAGTATTTCTTCTTGCTCGATCTTGTTAACTAACTTCATCGTTAATATATATATATATATATATATATATATATATATATATATTATTCCGTTTATAACCATGCATAGTAACCTTATTTTGTTTGGAATAATTGTTTAAAGGAACAACAATTGCTGAGGGTAGGACTTGCAAGTCTCGGAGTAACCGCTTCACTGGTGGCTAGTTCTTGGGTTTACGCCGCAGATGCTTTTGCACAAAAAATGGTTAATTAACTAATTAATTAAGCTAGCGATGAGCTGATCACTTATCACTATCACTTAATTATTAGTGGATGCATAGACGCACGTACTTTGGTGCTAGTGTGGAACTAGTTGGAATAATTCACTGATGGGTGACTAACTGACATAGTATCTCTGTTATGGTTTTTTATGTTCATGTTTGTTAAGTATCACCGTTGTGGGTTACTTTGTACAATATGTCGTACTGCATAACTTCTTATTTATCCACAAATTTAAATCTTTGTAATGCCCTACAAAATACAATTAATCATCATTTCCTCAGGGTTCTACTTTAACATTCATTTTTATTAGGCTTAGCCACGTTACCTAAAGCAACGTAATCTTGGTCTACACCTAATGTGCAAAGCTTGATCTATATAATTTAGATTAGTTTGGTGCAGACAGACTAAAACTTGTGTAAAAAACAATTATATTGTTATAAGAAATATGGACTTTTATGTGAGATATATATATATACACAACTCTTCATTTACATATAAAATTTTGAATAATAAGTCAAATGTGCTTATAACCCAACTATTCTTTTAAAAGCAAAAGTTAAATGTGCTTGAAAAAGAAACCCTAGTATGCATAGAAAAAAGTATGGCGGAGAACTTAGTCATCAAAATTAGAAATTTTGTTTATCGTGCCTCTTAAGTTGGAAATTTCAACTTTGTATTTTGGATATGGAGCTACCTCGCTTTACGGAGACCAATCCTCTTTAATATGAGCTAGAGCCCTATATAAAAAGCCTTCCATGGTTATTGTTCTGCTTTTGGCCGCTACCGGTAATTATACCTCTTTTTAATCATTAATTTTTTATGATGTTTCGAATAAAGCATCTTATTCAACAAAAAAAAAATTGATCATTAGAGATGGGGCCAATGAGTGTTAAGGCAAGGACTGAGTCAAGCAAAGCAGTTGAGGGAAAGATCTGCAAGGTTCTGAGCACCTTGTTCAAGGGGTTGTGCTTTTCTTCTAACAACTGTAAACACACCTGCAGAAAGGAGCAATTCACCAGAGGCAAATGTAGTGGCTTGACCCGTACATGCATGTGCACCAAAAAGTGTTAATTAATTTGTTAAAAAGAAATGTAATCTGTATAGAGATCGTGCTTGTGTAATGCGATGGATTGATATGGCCCTGTAGCCACATGGTTGCTTTTGCTAATAAATTGAATGACCCTGCATGGATCATTAATCATCTGTCTAGTGTAGTGTTTTCACTGCACCTTATGTACTTTTAATCGTCTATTATCCTGTATGTTTTTCTTTAGGGTTATTATTAATATTCCAGATAATTACCATGAACTCTTCTTTCGTTTATTGACTTTCAATTAAGGAAGAGTGATAGATAATTATCATCAAATGCTAATAACAATATTATTATTTTCCATTTTGACAAGGCATTTTATTGAAAAAAATCACTTAGTGTACTTGGATTCAACACATTACTTTAATTTGTATCATAGAGATTATTTAAGTCACATTGTCAATTTCAGATGTACTTTTCTATCCACACCTTCTGTTGTATTATGTTCTTTTGACTTTTAAACCAGTAGTAATAGGAAAAGGAAAAGGTTCGAAATTGCTTAAGCAACTTTTAAGCAAAGACTTAATTGTTTATTTTTTATTTTAGAAGAAATTGTCCTTAAGGATTGATATTTTCTTGATAACATTTTAAAAGACTCTTCCACATTTTTTCTCTTAAAATACTTTCATATTTTTCTCTCACTTTTCTACACAGTATGTGTGGTATTGCCAACAAATGAGCCACCTTAGGCCCAACAAGGCTGATGCCCTAATTCAGTTATTTGTGAAAAAAATTGTACATATTGCATATTATAATTTCATGTGATAAAGTATTTTCGGCTACGAAATTTTTAAAGGATCAATTGAGAAATGATAAGAAAATTAATAGATTAATGATAACATGGTTATTTTATAGGAATACATATTTGATGGTATTGGTAATTAAATTATTAAGCAACACTCAAAACTTAGAAATGCGTTGTGAGATATTATAATATGATGTATACATATTTTATGGATTAATATATGTGCATTGTTAGTTAATTCTTACTTTTTAATTATGATTTTATTTTTTAGGATGTCCCGATTCATATAGATCTCAGACTTCGTCCCTGATGTATTGCTATAGTATGAATTTATAAGAGCTTATATATATATATATATATATATATATATAACGATATATATCAATGGTGTCATTCTAAGTTGCCCTAAGTTCGAAATCTTATGTGTAAACTTGTTATATATACATAAAAAGCGTTCCATGCGTTTTCTCCCAACTATCTGCTTCTTCCTGCTGCTTTTGGTCGCCGGCGGTAGTATTTCTTCTTGCTCAATCTTGTTAACCTACTTCATCGTTAATATATATATTATTCTATTATAAGCATGCATAGTAACCTTTTTTTGTTTGGAATAATTGTTTAAAGGGACGGAAGTTGTTAAGGGTAGGACCTGCGAATCTCAAAGTAACCGCTTCCATGGAAATTGCGTGAGTAAAAGTAACTTCGCAGTTGTTTGCCAAACTAAAGGCTTCACTGGTGGCTGGTTCTTGGGTTTACGCCGCAGATGCTTGTGCACATAAATAGTTAAATAGCTAATTAACTAAGCTAGTGATGAGCTGATCACTTATCACTTAATACGTAATGGGTGCAAGGACGCATGTACTTTGGTGCTAGTGCGTAACTAGCTGGAATAATTCACTGTTGGGTTGTTAATTAATATCGTATCTCTGTTATGGTTTTTAATGTTCTTATTAGTTAAGTATCGCCGTCGTGAGTTACTTTGTATCGTATGTCGTACTACGTAACTACTTATTTGTCAACAAATTTAAGTCTTTGTAATGCCCTGCAAAATACAATTAATCATCATTTCCTCGAGGTTCTACTTTAATATTCATTTTTATTAGGGAACTTTAACGAAAAACTCTCGGTATTGTTCACCTTAACGAAAAATCGCATTTTTACATTAAAAAGTCAATCCTGGTACTATTCACTTTACCCTTTATTTTGTCCTTATCGTTAAAACTCAAAGTTTTCAAGACATTTTTATTAGTTTTCATTTTTTATTAGGCTTAGCCACGTTACCTAAAACAACGTAATCTTCATCTACACCTAATGTGCAAATCCTGATCTATATAATTTAGATTAATTTGATACAGACAGACCAAAACTTGTGTAGAAAACATACATGGTTGTAAGAAATATGGTCTTTTATGTGAGATATATATATGCCGCTTCATTTACATATAAAAATGTGAATAATAAGTCAAATGTGCTTAAAACCCAAATATTCTTTTAAAAGCAAAAGTTAAATGTGCTTGAAAAAGAAACCCTAATATGTATAGAAAAATGTATGGCGGAAAACTTAGTCATCAAAAATAGAAATTTTGTTTATGGTGCCTCTTAAGTTGGAAATTTCAACTTTGTATTTTGGGTATGGAGCTACCTCGCTTTACGGAAACAGATCCTTTTTAATATGCGCTAGACCCCTATATAAAAAGCCTTTCATGGTTATTGTTCTTTCCATCAGCGTCTTAGATCTCTCTTATCACACACAAGCACACACAGAGAAACACGCGGATCAAGCACATACTCACATACACGCATATTCAAATGGAGCGTTCAATGCGTCTTGTTTCTGCTGCCTTCATTGTTGTTCTGCTTTTGGCCACTACCGGTAATTATACCTTTTTTTAATAATTAAATTTTTATGATGTTTTGAATAAAGCATCTTATTCAACAAAAATATTTGATCTTTAGAGATGGGGCCAATGAGTGTTGAGGCAAGGACTGAGTCAAGCAAGGTAGTTGAGGGAAAGATCTGCGAGATTCCGAGCACCTTGTTCAAGGGGTTGTGCTTTTCCTCTAACAATTGTAAACACACTTGCAGAAAGGAGCAATTCACCAGAGGAAAATGTAGTGGCTTGACCCGTACATGCATGTGCACCAAAAAGTGTTAATTAATTTGTTAAAAAAGAAACGTAATCTGTGTAGAGACTGTGCTTGTGTAATGCTATGGATTGATATGACCTTGTATCCACATGGTTGCTTTTGCTAATAAATTGAATGACCCTGCATGGATCATTATTCATATGTCTAGTTTAGTGTTTTCACCGTGCCTTACGTACTTTTAATCGCCTATTATCCTGTATGTTTTTCTTTAGGGTTATTATTAACATTCCAGATAGTCACCATATACTCTTCTTTTGTTTATTGACTTTCAATTAAGATATAGTGATAGATAATTATTGTCAAATGCTAATAACAATTTTTTTTTTCCGTTTTGAGAAGGGATTTTGTTTAAAAATTTCACTTAGTGTACTTGGATTCAACACATTACTTTAATTTATGTCACAAAGATTATTTAAGTCGCATTAATTGTCGATTTCAGATGTACTTTTATATCCACACCTTCTGTTGTATTAAGTTCTTTTGACTTTTAAACCAGTGGTAATAAATGTAAAACAAGGTGAGGTTGATGCACGAGAAAAAAAAATTAGGAAAAGGTTCGAAATTTCTTAAGCAACTTTTTAGGATAGACTTAATTGTTTATTTTTATTATTTTTTTTATTTTAGAGGAAATTGTCATTAAGGATTGATATTTTCTTGATAATATTTTAAAAGACTCTTCCACATTTTTTTTTCTTAAAACACTTTAGTATTTTTCCCTCACTTTTCTGCATAGTATGTATGGTATTGCCAGGAACGGAGCCACCTTGGGCCCAAGAGGCTGATGCAATAATTGTACTTATTGCATATTATAATTTCACATAATAGAGCATTTTCGGTTATAAAATTTATAAATGATCAATTGAGAAATCGTAAAAAAATTAATGGATGAATGATAACATTGTAATTTTTATAGGAACCGGTATTTGATGGTATTGGTAATAAAATTGTTATGCAAT
Source organism: Pyrus communis (assembly GCF_041283825.1). Classification (NCBI taxonomy): domain Eukaryota; kingdom Viridiplantae; phylum Streptophyta; class Magnoliopsida; order Rosales; family Rosaceae; genus Pyrus; species Pyrus communis. The sequence continues at coordinate 30,666,491 of NC_142577.1, forward strand.
GCTTTCAAAACTTAAAAATGCGTTGTGTGATATTGTAATTCTTAAGCTTTTTAATGTATGACTTTATTTTTTAGGATGTCCCGATTCATATAGATCTCAGACTTCGTCCCTAATATATTACTATTGTTTGAGTTTATAAGAGCATATATATATATATATATATATATATATCAATGGTGTCATTCTAGGTTACCCTAAGTTCGAAATCTTAGGTGTCAATATATACATAAAGAGAGTTCCATGCGTTTTCTCCCAACTATCTGCTTCTACCTGCTGCTTTTGGTTGCCGGCGGTAGTATTTCTTCTTGCTCGATCCTGTTAACTATCTTCATCGTTAATATATATACATTATTACGATTATAAGCATGCATAGCAACCTTATTTTGTTTGAAATAATTGTTTAAAGGGACGACAGTTGCTGAGGGTAGGACCTGTGAGTTTCAGAGTAACCGCGTCAATGGAACTTGCGTGAGTAAAAGTAATTGTGCAGTTGTTTGCCAAACTAAGGGCTTCCCTAGTGGCTGGTTCTTGGCTTTACGCCGCAGATACTTTTGCACAAAAAATAGTTAATTGGCTAATTAATTAAGCTAGTGATGGGCTGATCACTTATCACTTAATTATTAGTGGGTGCATGGACGCATGTAGTTCGGTGCTAGTGTGGAACTAGCTGGAATAATGCACTGTTGGGTTATTAATTAATATCGTATCTTTGTTATGGTTTTTCGTGTCCGTTCATCGTACATCATACGATCAGGAATAATTTTAAATATTTTTATTTAAAAATAAACATAAACCGTACTTAATAAAAACTGACCGCAAGATGTACGATGAACAGATAATGTTTTTGTTTATTAAATATCACCGTCATGAATTACTTTGTACAGTATGTTGTACTACGTAACTTCTTATTTATCAACAAATTTAATTCCTTGTAATGCCCTACAAAATACAATTAATCATCATTTCCTCAAGGTTCTACTTTAACATTTTTATTAGGCTTAACCACATTACCTAAAGCAACGGAATCTTCGTCTACCTAATGTGCAAATCATGATAAGAACTATGGTCTTTTATGTGAGATATACCGCTTCATTTGCTTAAAATCCAAATATTTTTTTTAAAAGAAAAAGTTAAATATGCTTGAAAAAGAAACCCTAATAAGCATAGAAAAATGTATGTCGGAGAACTTAGTCATCAAAAATAGAAATTTTGTTTACGGTGCCTTTTAGGTTGGAAATTTCAACTTTGTATTTTGGGTTTGGAGCAACCTTGCTTTACGTAGACCGATCCTCATTAAGCTGCGCTAGATCCCTATATAAAAAGTCTTCCATGGATATTGTTCTTTGCATCAGCGTCTGAGATCTCTCTTATCACACATGGAAACACACAGTTTAAGCACACACTCACATACACACAAATTCAAATGGAGCGTTCAATGCGTCTTATTTCAGCCACCTTCGTTCTTGTCCTGCTTTTGGCCGCTAGCTACCGGTGATTATACCTCTATTTAATCATTAATTTTTTGTGATGTTTCGAATAAAGCATTTTTTTTAACAAACAAAATTTGATCTTTAGAGATGGGGCCAATGAGTGTTGAGGCAAGGACTGAGTCAAGCAAGGCAGTTGAGGGAAATATGTGTGAGGTTCCAAGCACCTTGTTTAAAGGGTTGTGCTTTTCGTCTAACAACTGTAAACACACCTGCAGAAATGAACAATTCACCATAGGCAAATGTAGTGGCTTGACCCGTACATGCAAGTGCACCAAAAAGTGCTAATTAATTTGTTAAAAAGAAACGTAATTTGTGTAGAGACCGTGCTTGTGTAATGCGATGGATTGATATGGTCCTGTATCCACATGGTTGCTTTTGCTAATAAATTGAATGACCCTGCATGGATCATTATTCATATGTCTGGTGTAGTGTTTTTACCGCGCCTTACATACTTTTAATTGCCTATTATCCTGTATGTTTTTCTTCAGGGTTATAATTAACATTCCAAATAATCACCACAAACTCTTCTTTTGTTTATTGACTTTCAATTAAGAAAGAGTGATAGATAATTATCGTTAAATGCTAATAACAATTTTTTTTTTCATTTTGACAAGGCATGTTGTTGAAAATTTTCACTTAGTGTGCTTGGATTCAACACATTACTTTTATTTGTGTCACAAAGATTATTTAAGTTGCATTGTCGATGTCGGATGTACTTTTCTATCCACACCTTCTATTGTATTAAGTTCTTTTGACCTTTAAACCAGTTGTAATATATGTAAGACAACGTGAGGTTAATGCACAAGAAGAAGAAAAAATTAGGAAAAGGTTCGAAATTGCTTAAGCAACTTTTAAGCAAAGACTTAATTGTTTATTTTTATTTTATTTTATTTTAGAAGAAATAGTCCTTAAAGATTAATATTTTCTTGATAATTAACATTTTAAAAGACTCTTCCACATTTTTTTTTTCTTAAAACACTTTCATATTTTTCTCTCATTTTTCTGCATAGTATGTGGGGTATTGCTAAGAATGGAGCCACCTTTGGCCCAAGGGGCTGATGCCCTAACTCAGTTTTTTGTGAAACAAATCATACATATTGCATATTATAATTTAACGTGATAGAGCATTTTAGGCTATGAAATTTTTAAAAGATCAATTGAGAAATCGTAAGAAAATTAATGGATGAATGATAACATAATTATTTTTATAGGAAGAGATATTTGAAGGTATTGGTAATAAAAAATTTATGCAACGCTTTCAAAACTTAAAATACATTGTGAAATATTGTAATATGTTGTATGAAATAAATATGGATTAATATATGTCCTTCGTTAGTTAATTTTTAAGCCTTTTAATTTATGACTTTGTTTTTTAAGATATCCTGAGTCATATAGATCTCAGACTTCGTCCCTGATGTATTGCTATGGTATGAATTTATAAGATCTTAACGATACATACATACATATATATATATATATATGTATGTATGTATGTCTTATAAACGATTATAAGCATGCATTGTAACCTTATTTTGTTTGGAATAATTGTCTAAAGGAGCAAAAGTTGCTGAAGGTAGAACCTGCGAATCTCAAGACTAACCGCTTCAATGGAACTTGCATGAGTAAAAGTAACTTTGCAGTTGTTTGCCAAACTAAGGGCTTTACTGGTGGTAGTTCTTGGGTTTATGCCGCAGATGCTTTTGCACAAAAAAATTGTTAATTATCTAATTAATTAAGCTAGTGATGAGCTGGTCACTTTTCACTTAATTATTAGTGGGTGCATGGACGCATGTACTTTGGTGCTAGTGTGGAACTAGCTGAAATAATTCACTGTTGGTTAAGTATCACCATCATGAGTTACTTTGTACAGTATGTCATACTGCGCAACTTCTTATTTGTCGACAAATTTAAAGTCTTTGTTTGCCCTACGAAATACAATTAATCATCATTTCTTCAAGGTTTTTCTTTAACATTTTTATTAGGTTTAGCCACGTTACCTACAGCAACGTAATCTTCGTCTACACCTAATGTGCAAATCCTGATCTATATAATTTAGATTAATTTGGTACAGACAAACTAAAACTTGTGTAAAAAACAATTATATTGTTATAACAAATATGGTCTTTTACGTGAGATATATATATGCCGCTTCATTTACATATAAAAATGTGCTTATAACCCAAATATTCTTTTAAAAGCAAAAGTAATATATACTTGAAAAAGAAACCCTAGTATAGATAGAAAAATGTATGGCTGAGAACTTTGTCATCAAAAATAGAAATTGTTTTTATGGTGCCTCTTAAGTTGGAAATTTCAACCTTGTATTTTGGGTATGGAGCTACCTCGCTTTACGGAGACCGATCTCTTTAATCTACGCTAGATCCCTATATAAAAAACCTTGCATGGTTATTGTTCTTTGCATTAGCATCTGACATCTCTCTTATCATACAAAAGCACACACATAGAAACATATGGATCAAGCACACGCTCACATACACACAGATTCCAATGGAGCGTTCAATGCGTCTTGTTTCAATTGCCTTTGTTCTTGTCCTGCTTTTGGCTGCTACCAGTAATTATACCTCTTTTTAATAATTAATTTGTTATGATGTTTCGAATATAGCATCTTATTCAACAAAAAAATTGATCTTTAGAGATGGGGCCAATAAATGTTGTGGCAAGGACTGAGTTAAGCAAGGCAGTTGAGGGAAAGATCTGCGAGGTTCCGAGCACCTTGTTTAAGGGGTTGTGCTTTTCATCTAACAATTGTAAACACACTTGCATAAAGGAGCAATTCACTAGAGGCAAATGTAGTGGCTTGACCCGTACATGCATGTGCACCAAAAAGTGCTAATAAATTTGTTAAAAAGAATTGTAATATGTGTAGAGACTGTGCTTGTGTAATGTGATGGATTGATATGACCTTGTATCCACATGGTTGCTTTTGCTAATAAATTGAATGACCCTACATGGATTGTTATTCATGTGTCTAGTGTAGTATTTCCGCCACGCCTTACGTACTTTTAATCGTTTATTATCCTATATGTTTTTCTTCAGGGTTATTATTAACATTCCAGATGGTCACCACAGACTCTTCTTTTGTTTATTGACTTTCAATTAAGAAAGAGTAATAGATAATTAAACAAATGCTAATAACAATAAATTTTTTTCCCTTTTTGACAAGGCATTTTGTTGAAAATTTTCACTTAGTGTACTTGGATTCAACACATTACTTTTATTTGTGTCACAAAGATTATTTAAGTCGCATTTGTCGATCTCAGATGTACTTTTCTATCCACACCGTCTGTTGTATTAAGTTCTTTTGACTTTTAAACTAGTAGTAATATATGTAAGACAAGGTGAGATTGATGCACAAGAAAAAATTAGGAAAAGGTTCGAAATTGCTAAGCAAAGACTTAATTGTCTACTTTTTATTTATTTTAGAAGAAATAGTCCTTAAAGACTAATATTTTATTGATAACATTTTAAAAGACTCTTCCATTTTTTTTTTCTTAAAACATTTTCATATTTTTCTCACTTTTCTGCATAGTATGTGTGGTATTGCCAAGAACGGAGCCACCTTCGGCCCAAGGGGCTGATGCTCTAAGCCTCTAACTCATCTTTTTGTGAAAAAATTGTAATGTTGCATATTATAATTTCACGTGATAGGGCATTTTCGGCTATGAAATTTATAAAGGATCAATTGAGAAATCGTAAGAAACTTAATGGATGAATGATAACATGGTTATTTTTATAGGAAGAGATATTTGATGGTATTGGTAATGAAATTTTTATGCAATGCTTTCAAAACTTAAATGCGTTGTGAGATATTGTAATATGTTGTTGTATGAAATATTTTATGGATTAATATATGTGTTGTGTTAGTTAATTATGAAGCTTTTTAATTTGTGACTTTATTTTTTAGGATGTCCCGATTCATATAAATCTCCGACTTTGTCCCTGATGTATTGCTATAGTACGAATTATAAGAGCTTATATATATCAATAACATCATGCTAAGTTACCCTAAGTTTGAAGTCTCAATTGTAAACTTGTTACAAATACATAAAAGATGGTCCATGCGTTTTCTCCCAACTACTTGCGTCTACCTGTTGATTTTGGTGGCCACCGGTAATACTTCTTCTCACTCGATCGCTTAATTAACTTCATCGTTAATGTATGCAATTAGGATTTTAAGCATGTATATTAACCATATTATGTTTGGAATAATTGTTTAAAGGGACAATGGTTGCTGAGGGTAAGAGCGAGTCTTAGAGTAACCGCTACAAGGGAGCATGCGTGAGTAAAAGACTAAAAGTAACTGTGCTGCTGTTTGCCAAACTGAGGGCTTCCCGGGAGGCGGGTGCCGTGGCTCACGCTGTGGATGCTTTTGCACTAATCCTAGTTAATTAGCTAGCTAATAAAGCTAGTGATGAGCTGATCAATTATCACTTAGTTATTGGTGGGAGCATGGGCGTACGCACTTTGGTACTACTGTGGAACAAGCTAGAATAAATTAATGACCCAATTCATAATTTGGTTGTTAATATCGTATCCCTGTTACTTAATGTTCTTGTTTTTTAAAGCACCATCGTCGTGAGTTACTTTATAGAGTATGTCATACTATGTAACTTCTATATTTATGTCTTTAATTGTAATGCCCTACGTTGATGTATAATTAATCATCATTTCCTCAACCATTCTACTTTAACATTCATTATGTAACTTCTATATTTGTCAACCAATTTAACAATAGGGGAAACTTGAAATAAGTCCAAATTTGTAAGCAATTATTAGATATAGTCCAATTTTATTTAATTATTGGTTTAAGTCCAGTGACTCATTGTCCACGTCATTTTATTATCATTTTTTGTCAAAATTACCCCTCTATTAACATTATCTTTTAATTCTAGATTTACTTGTATTATAAAATTAATTATAATTGATTATTTATCATTAAAGTAATCTCATAATTGTAGGATTAGTTTGAAATAATATTATCTCTTCTTCCTCATAACTCCCCTACAAACAGTATTATTTTTTATGCGTGGTGATCTTCTTCCTCCTTGGAACCCATAACCATGTGTGTTCATGTTGGAACATTTATCCACAGGGCTAGGAAGAAAGCCTCCTAAACCATAACCGTGGGTGTTGACGTGTATATAAAATTGTAGGCTCTCACTATTAATTTCTTTCTTAGTTTTTTGTTTGTTTATATGAACTTTTCTTTTTATAAGTAAAAACGTTATAGCAAATGCACTTTATTTATTTTGTTTATATACCTAATACATAGGTAGACGTAGAAAATAATTTTGTCTTTATATAGAGTAAGTAGAATATATCTGCTTTATAGGTATAAAGTAGTATAATTGATTATTTATCTTTAAATAATCCCCTACTTGTAGAATTTGTTTTAAAGTATATCTCTTCTTCCATAACTCCCGTATACAATTTGTGCTGTGTTCTCCGATCCCCTTCCTTCTTGTTCATTCTTCTTCTTTCAAGCTCTTATGATTTCTTCCTCCTTTTTGAAATACAAGGTAACAATTTCTAATTTTTTTCGGTGGTATAGAGCTTTGAAGTATGCGAATACACCAACAAAAGGTGGGTTGATGTACGTGGTTGGTTTTGGTTTTGTAGCATCAAATCTTGCATCTTCCTACTTTTCATCCCCACTAGGTCCTCCCACAATAGCACTAGTTAGGTCATTTTGATTGGGAACATTGCCATGAAAATGAGTTTCATGCGTGCACTATTAATTTCTTCCTAATTTTTAGTTTGAACTTGGATTATACATATTTTTCTTTTCAACCTTCATAGGAAATGCATTGCTTTGTTTATCTACCTGTATTATATATTTTTGTAATGAATTTATTTGTATATTTTGTTTATTCTACCTGTGTTATAGATTAATTGTATTTTATCTACCTATATATCACAAATTTTTCTATCTCAAATTAATTGTGTTATCTACCTATACGATATGTTTTTGCTCATTAGTCTATCTATATATCACATATTATTTTGTGTTATCTATCTATACGATAGGCTTTTATTCATAGTCTACCTATATCATAGATTAATTAATATTATCTACCTACATCACAAATTTTTTATGTACCTCGACAACGTTTCTTTTAATTTTTCATAAACTTATAAGATTGGTTGTAATGTGTTTTTAAACTATTTTTAATTAGAAAACGGGTAGATAAAGGTATTTGAAGCTTCAAATTTTTAAAATTTTAAATTCAAAAATAAAGAATTTAAATATTTTTTATTTTCAAGGGGCAAATTAGGTGTAATAAAAAATCAAATAAAATTGGACCCAATCTGAAAACTGGTGAATTCTTTGGACCTGGATCAAATTGCCCCTTAACAATAAAACTTGTGTTAAAAAACAATCATTTTGTCATAAGGATTATGGTCTGTTTAAGCGAGATGTGTATAATATATATGGCCCTTCATTCACATATGAAAACGTGAATAATAAGCCAAATGTGCTTAATACCCAAGTATTATTTTAAAACCAAAAGTTAAACGTGCTTAAAAAAGAAACCTTAATGCGCATAGAAAAATGTAGGGCGGAGAGCTTAGTCAACAAAGATAGAAATTTGCTGTATGGTGCCAATTAAGCTGAAAATTTCAACTTTTTATATTTCAACTTTTTATTTTGGGTATGGCTACCTCTCTTTACGGAGACCAATCCTCTTTAATTTGTCTCATTCCTCTATATAATAACCCTTGCATGGTTATTGTTCTTTGCATCAGCGTCTGAGATTTCTCTTATCATACACAAGCACACACTCACATAGACACATATTCAAATGGAGCGTTCAATGCATCTTGTTTCAGCCGCATTCGTTCTTGTTATGCTTTTCGCTGCTACCGGTAATTATACATCTTTTTAATAATTAATTTCTTATGATGTTTTTAATAAAGTATCTTGTTTGACCAAAAAAAATTGATCTTTATATTTAATGTAATTGGATTTAACAGAGATGGGGCCAATGGGTGTTGAGGCAAGGAGCAAGTCAGGCAAGGCAGTTAAGGAAAGAACCTGCGAGGCTGCGAGTGGCAAGTTCAAGGGGTTGTGCTTTTCGTCTACCAACTGTAAAAACACCTGCAAAATGGAGAAATTCACTGGAGGGAAATGTCAGGGCTTTCGCCGTAGATGCATGTGCAACAAAAAGTGCTAATTAATTTGTTAAAAAGAAATGTAATCTGTGTAGGGACTGTGCTTGTGTAATGAAATGGATTGATATGATCTTGTATCCATAGGGTTGCTTTTGCTAATAAATTGAATGACCTAGCATGGATCATTATTCTTATGTCTTGTATAGTGTTTTCATCACACCTTGCCTATTTTAATCGCCTATTATCCTATATGTCTTTCTTCGAGATTGTTATTAATATTCTAGATAGTCATCAGAGACTTCTCTTTCATTTATTGACTTTTAATTTAGGAAGAGTGCAGGATAATTATCGGAGAATGCAAACGAACCATTTTTCTAGTTTTATTTGCCTATTGTCGTATATGTTTTTTCTTAGAACACTTTCACATTTTTCTCTCATTTCTTACATAATACGTAGGGGTGGGTTGGAAAAACCGTAAATCAAATAAAACCGGACCGAAAACCAGACCGAGGCTGAAAAAATCGAACCGAAAAAAAAAACCAAACCGAATCTGTTGAACCGAACCGAAGTCTTCAAAATGACGTCGTTTTATGCTTATTTATTAATTAACAATCCTAATTCTAAAACGCCACCGTTTTACCTCGAGTGTAACCTAAACCTAGGGTCTTCTTCATCCTCTCTCAGTCTCTCGGTCTCGCTCGCCTGTTTTCCCAATTTGTATAGCCTCATCTCTCTCTCAGACTCTGTCAATCTCATTCTCTCTCAAGCTCTCACTGTGACCATTCTCATTCCCAATTCATCCTCTCTCAAGCTCTCACCGTGACCATTTTCATTCCCAGCTAGCGCCAGCGGTGGTGACCATTCTCACTCATAGCAAAAGGTTAGTCTCATGTTTAATTTTCTGCTCTACATTCAAACCAAACCTCTAAAGCTCGAGTCTTAAACAGGTCAGAGCACGGGAAGTGACTCAGGTCTCTATTATTTCTCTCATCAGCAATTGGCAGTGGGCGAGTTAGCATTGGAAGTGACTCAGGTGCTTCAAAAATTCTCTATTATTTCTTGTTTGAAAACTTCGATTGAAACCCATCTGTTTCCCCCAATTCATGTCTTCATTCAATTTGTTTAAAATTAGGGGTTTTCTTCCATTTTTTTTTTTAAATACATGATTGTATTGAATTTTGGTGAATATTACCCAATATATTTAAAAATGGCTAATTACTTGTTGGGATCAAAATGTGCGGAAAAATTAAATCCATGATTAACAAAGTGATCTATGTGTTCATTTTGTTGTGAAAATTGGGGCTTGTCAAGCCTTTCAATTTCTTAATGTGAGTTGGAGGGTTTATTCACAATCCAAGAATCTGTGAAGAAGTGCTATAATATTTAAGTGTATGTGTATATGTTTAAGTTGGAGACTGAAAAGTACATGGACTGATCTGAGCCATGGAGGACTGAGAGTGAGAGCTCTCACTGTGAGAGGTTGCTTAGGAATAGGATGGTGTCTGTTTGATTGGCAATTTGGCAGGTAATCAAAGTGGCAATTTTGGCCGCTGATCAGAACTAATTGAGTGATCCCATCCAAATTTGCATGTATTCAACTTGAAATTACCAATCAAAACTAGTTTTCAAAAATGTTTTGGCAGTGGTTTATCACTAATCAAAACTAATTTTTCAAGTTGAATACAATTCAATGGAGAAAGTTTTTGCCGTTTTTCAAGTTGTATAGATTAAACTAAGTTGAAAACGATAAGCTCGGCCAAAACAGCAATGGCCAAAACTGTTCAAAACAGAATTGTATTCAAGTTGAATACATGCAAATTAGTTCAAATTAGTTTTCAACTGGTAGTGGTTTATCACTGATCAAAGCTGTTTTGGTTGCTGGTAATTGTTTTCTTGAGAAATCCGAGCTTATTGTTTGGCCGAGTAGGACATTGAATACATGTTTATTGTTTCAAAACTAGTGTGTTGGTTTTGTGGACATAAGTTGCGTAAGAATAACAAACTCATAGTGACTGTTAAGGTTTTGTTTATGACTTAAATTTAATAATGTGCTTGCTAGTTTTCTACTAATGTGCTTGCCAGTTTTGATTAATATTTACTTTTGTATAAGTTTGTAGTACTAACTACTATCCTCTTATTGTTTTGTGTGAATTAGATGAAGTCAAAGGCGTCAAAGGTCCCAAGGGCCTCAAGCTCAAGTTCAAACTCAATGCGATCAAAATCAAATAGCCCTCATGATCAAACAAACTCATCTTTGAGTATACCATCGGAAGTAAGTAGTCATATCTTTCTAGTACTTTTGCCCTTGTGTTTAATAATTAATTCATTAATTGTAATGAATCTCTTATTTGAAAAATTAATTGTATGATTCTCTTATTTTAGATGGACATTGGTGAATCAACTCCGCCTCAAAACACCATGGCGGCACCTCGACAAACTCCTAGTTCTCTTGGTGGATCCGGAAATCCCGCCGATGCAACTCCAAAAGAAGGTGACCAAAGTGACCAAGTAAGTAAAGAAGAAGCTCTTTTGGAATCATTAAAAAGTCATGAAAGGTCTACAATTTGGGAGCACTTTGAAAGAAAAATTGAGGGTGGTAGAGTTAAGGGGTTGTGCAAGTATTGCGCTCAATCATATATGGCCGACCCAGATAAAAATGGTACAACTAATTTAAGAAACCATATAGCAAGATGTAGAAGCTACGGTCCTAATAAGGAAATATTTGCCGTAAATAGGCAAAAGATCTTAACCTTTGCCGGCACGAAAGATAAGTTGGAAGCTATAGGTTTTTCTCAAGAGGAAGTAACTAAGACTTATGTTGAGATGATAATTATAGATGAGTTGCCTTTTACTTTTGTTGAAGGAGAAGGTTTTCGCCGTTTTTGCATGCAAGTATATCCTATGTGGAGAGTGCCTAGTCGTAAGACAATTGCTAAGGATGTACTTAGCTTGTTTTATTCCGAAGAGGATAAATTGAAGAGTCAATTGAAGACATTTAGGGTGTGTCTAACAACGGACACACGGACACATGGACTTCTATTCAACAAACCAATTATATGGTTCTCACCGCCCATTTTATTGATGATGACTGGATGTTACATAAAAAGATTTTGAATTTTTGTGTCATTCCAAATCATAAAGGATAATCCATCGCTCAACTTTTGGAGGAATGTTTAGTGGAGTGGGGTATAGAGAAGGTGTTAACCATTACGGTTGACAATGCTTCCGCAAATGATTCCGGTTTAAGGGACTTGGTGCACCGAATAAGTGGGTGGGGGATTCCTAATGCACTCTTGCATGATGGAAAATATTTTCATATGAGGTGTGTTGCTCATATCCTCAATTTGGTTGTGAATGATGGGATAAAATTGTTGAATACGGCTATACAAAGCATTCGTAATGCGGTTAGGTACGTAAGATCTTCCCCTCAAAGGTTGGAAAACTTTAAAAGGTGTGTTGAGAAAGTGAGAATAGAGAGCAAAGGGCTTGTGATTTTGGATGTCCTTACTAGGTGGAATTCCACATTTTTAATGTTGGAATCGGCTTTAAAGTTTAAGATGGCTTTTGATAGATTAAAAGTAGATGATGGTCATTACCTTCCGTACTTTGTTAAAGACAATCATGATAATATGAGGGAGGGGACACCTTCGATGGATGATTGGAGTGAGGCGGGGATATTGCAATGCAACATTTTTGAGACCTTTTTATGAAGTCACTTTAAAAGTATGTTGTTCTAATACTCCAACCGTTCATACTACTTTTGGTGATTTGTTTAAGATCAAAAGTCTCTTGCATGAAAACAAAGATGATGAACTTTTGTCTATGATCTCCAAGTTGATGCAAGAAAAATATGACAAGTATTGGGGTTCACTTAAGGACATGAATCAATATCTTTTTATAGCACTTGTGCTTGATCCTCGCCACAAATTAGAGAAAGTTGTTGATTATTTTGAGATATAATTTGGTGAGGATGAAGAAAAGGTTGAAAGTGCCACAAATGGGGTGAATGACTTATTGATTGATCTTTACAAGATTCATGAAAATATGTCTTTGAGTACACAACAAAGTATAAGTGGTGGTGGTAGTTCTCAAACGACAAGTGGAGACTCTTCATCAAGCATGACCGAAATAGAAAGAAAGTTGAAAGAAAAAAGTGAAATGAGAAGAGCAAAGAGAGCCCGGGTTGTGCATAATGATGTTGACAAGTATCTTTCCGATCCTAATGAAGGAGAAGAAGAGGAGAATTTTGGTGTATTGAATTGGTGGAGAGTGAATGGGGTTTCTAAGTACCCTATTTTGGCACGTGTTGCAAGAGAGATCTTAGTTATTCCCGTATTAACCATTGCTTCGGAATCCTCCTTTAGTACAAGTGGACGGATAATTGATCCATATCGTAGTTCTTTAAGTCCAAAAATGGTGGAGGCTTTGATATGTACTCAAAATTGACTTAGATCCATTCATGTTGCATTACATCATGAGCCAACCATCGAGGAGATGGAGTTTTGTAAAGAAGTTGAGAAAGGTAATTTTATTTATTGCATTTGATTTTGTTAGATTATTTTAAATAACATTTTAATTAGTATCTTTTCTTTTATTATTTGTATGTAGAATGGCAAGTGGAAGTTCAAAAAAAGGTGATATGTTCCCCCCTAAGCCACCCAAGCGTTAGCAAGCAAATTATCATTGAAAAAGTAGGTGGATCACTCTCATACCATTAAGGCATAAGAAGAGTTTTGAGGGATAAAAGTCATAAGACTACGAAGACAGATGTGGGGCACATTCCAAAATCACTTCAACACATAAAGAATGCTATTTTAGGTGTGGAAGACTTGAATTTTGGAATGTTTATTTTAGATGTGGAAAACTTGAACTTTGATGTTTATTTTAAGTTTGGACTTTGGAAGATTTGAACTTTGATGTTTATTTAACTTTGGACTTTGGAACACTTGATTATAATTGAACTTTGAATTGAATGTTTATTTTCATTGTCTTTGATTATATTAGAAATTTGGAATGCTTATTTAGACGATTATGTTGAAATGGGACTTATTACAAAATGTTGTTTTCATACAATTTTTTTTAGCTACTTGGAAAAAAAAAAAAAAACCGAACTGGGCCGAAACCGAACCGAACACAAACCGAACCGAACCGAACCAAACAGTAATTTCGGTTCGGTTTTCGGTTTTGGCAAAAAAACCGAACCGAACGGAACCGAATCCACCCCTAATAATACGTGTGGTATTGCTATAGTATGCTTTTGTAAGAACTTATATTTATCAATATTATAATTCTAAGTTTCTAACCAACCCTAAGTTTGAAATCTTAACTGTATAAACTTGTTAAAAAGGTGATACGTATATGAAAATTGTAATTAGGTTTCAGTAATCTAAATTATGAAGCCAAAACTTAGTTAACAAAAATAGAAAGATGGTTTACGGTGCCTTTTAAGCTGGAATTTGCAACTGCTTATTTTGGATATGGAGCTAAGCTCCGTTTTCGGAGATGGATCTTGTTTCTCTATATAATAAGCTATGCATGATTGTAGTTGTCTGCATCAGCAAAATCTGATCTCTAATTCATACACAAGGACACACGCACATAACACACACAGATCAAACATGGAGCTGTCAATGCGTCTTGTTTCAGCTGCCTTCATCCTCGTCATGCTTTTGGCCATTATCAGTATAAATATGTACAAACATTTATTAAAAAATGTTCAACCAAAAAAAAAAAAAATTTATTAAAAATGAAGTACATCCACGCATGGACGGAGGCCGCATATTTCCACTGGGGGTAGCTGCCCCACTCAACTCCTTTTGCGATGGAAAATTGCTCCAACTAAAAATATAAATTATCCGCTTACGTTTTATATATAGTTTTCATACCCTCTCATCCTTCCTAGTCATGTAAGCTAATGGTTTACAATTTTAGCGTTCTAACACCACTTCTCCATAATCATGTAGTTGGATGATAAGTTGATAACATTTTATCAAATTTTCAATTTAATTTCATGATTCAAAGTTGCCCCCACTAGAAAATGTTTCTGGCTCCGTCCATGCTTCCATGACTCAAAAAGTATTTTTCTAATTTATGTCAAACGTAATTAGAATCATCTTTTGTTGTCAGAAAGCATTTTTAGCCTTCCATAAAGCAGACACGTCTCTTTTCTTAATTAATATGATTTTAATCTAAAGATTGAAGTAGTATAATGAGTTTGAATTTGGCAAAAATGGGCCCAATGGCTGTTGAGGGAAGGATTGCTAGCTACGTCAAACAAGCCAGTCGAGAAAAAGGACGTGATAGTCTCAGAGCAGCAAGTTCAAGGCAGTATGCTTTTTCACAAGCAACTGCGTAAACACCTGCAAATCAGGGCTTCAATGGAGGACAATGCCGTGGCTTACGCCGTTGATGCATGTGCGCTAAACGATGCTAATTTTGTTGCATATAATATTTTGGAATCTGTGTGGAAGTGATGAATCTGTGGACTGTGCTTGTGTGTAATGAGATCGATTAAGTGATGAATCTGTGGACTGTGCTTGTGTGTAATGAGATCGATTATTAAACCTTCTATATATTGGGGTTGGTTTTGCTAATCAACTAAACCACCCTGTTTCGACCGGGGTTCTTTCATCACTGCGTCCTCTTGTTTCTTAACATTCCTGTGTTGTGCTTAAAAAAATGTTTTCTTTCTTTCTTTTTAGATACACAAAAACTAATCAAATTATTGATTCTATGTAGAAAGCTAGTTTGAAAGTGTTTTTAAAATTACTTAAAGCAATGTTAATAAAAATATTTTTGAAACAAATCTTTAAAAATCCAAGTAGATCCTGAAATAGCATTTAAGTGCTTCCTGCAAGAAGAACATATCATGGTGCTTCATCCAAAAATCATTTAAAGTGCTTTGGAATCCAAAATTAATTTCACCAAAAGTGTTTTCAGTTATTTTAAAAGCATTTTCGTAAGCGGCCCTCTACCACAATAGTGAAGAGAAAGTTGCCCTTGCACCATGATGTGTGTTCGAACCTTGTCGGCTTCCTAATCTAACATCTAATCTACAAATCTATCGTTTAACAAAAAAAAAAAAAAAAAAACATAAACACTTTTAAACGAGATCATATTTAATAATATGATGAGTTATATGTCTCTAAATATCGGGGAATTGAAAACTTTGGAAATACATGAATGTGTATGAAATCACTAGCCCCAATCAATCTAATTCATGGGTTTTCATGTATTGAACAATAAATTGTCATGTGAAATTCACATACTTTTGTATTTCATGTATTAGCTAGTAAACGCATAAAAAATTATGAATTAGAATGGCAAGAAAATTATGTGAAGTTAAGGATTAATTGTCGTCGATCGTGTGGGAAGAAAGGACAGAGAGACAATTCACTGCTGCAAGTACTGACTCACTTATTCATTGAGCAAAGAAATATGCATGCATGGCTCCTATTATTTCTCTTTCTTTCCTTTTTCTCGTTTATTTTGAAGGCATGGCCCTGTATCAACAATAATATTACTATGCATTGCATGGCACATGCACATATCTTATCTTCTCCAGACTCTCCAGTCTATAGTAGGCAAAAGCCTGGGCATGGGCAACGGACATACGCTGCAATTCCAAAAATCACCTCCAGCTGTCCAAGAAGAAGAGGACAAGTGTGGGCCATATGTATAATATATATATATATATATATATATATATATGTGGCGCTTCATTTCATATAAAAAGTGAATAATAAGCCAAATGTGCTTAACACCTAAATATATGTTTTAAAAGCTAAAATTATATGTGGCGCTTCATTTCATATAAAAAGTGAATAATAAGCCAAATGTGCTTAACACCTAAATATATGTTTTAAAAGCTAAAATTAAACGTGCTTGAAAAAGAAACACTAATGTGCATAGAAAAATATAAGATGGAGAACTCAGTCAACAAAAATAGAAATTTGGTTTATGGTGCCAATTAAGCTGAAAATTTCAACGAAATAATAATTTTTGTACAGAGCTACCTCTTTTTACGGTGACCAACACTCTTTAATTTGCTTTAGATCTCTATATAATAAACCTTGTATGATTATTGTTCTTTGCATTAGCGTCTGAGATCTCTCTTATCATACACAAGCACGCACACACACACAAACACATAGATCAAGCACACACTCACATACAAATAGATTCAAATGGAGCGTTCAATGCGTCTTGTTTCAGCTACCATCGTCCTTGTCCTACTTTTCTCCGCTACCAGTAATTATATCTCTTATTAATAATTAATTTTTTATGATGTTTTGAATAAAGCGTCTCATTTGAAAAAAAAAAATTTATCTTTATTTTTAATGTAATTCAATTTGACAGAGATGGGGCCAATGGGTGCTGAGGCAAGGAGCAAGTCAGGCAAGGCAGTTAAGGAAAGGACCTGCGAGGCTGCAAGCGGCAAGTTCAAGGGGATGTGCTTTTCGTCTACCAACTGTAAAAACACCTGCAAAACGGAGAAATTCATTGGAGGCGAATGTCAGGGCTTCCGTCGTAGATGCATATGCAATAAAAAGTGCTAATTGATTTGGTAAAAAGAAATGTAATTTGTGTGGGGATTGTGCTTGTGTAATGAAATTGATTGATATGACCCTATATCCATAGGGTTGCTTTTGCTAATAAATTGAATGACCCTCCAAGGATCATTATTCTTATGTATTGTGTAGTATTTTCACTGCACCTTACGCATTTTTAATCGCCTATTATCATATTTTTCTTCAGGGTTATTGTTAACATTCCAGATAATCACCACTTACTCTTCTTTTGTTTACTGTCTTTCCATTAAGAAAGAGTGCATGATAATTATCGTCAAACGCTAATAACGAAACTTTTTTGCCGTTTTGACAAGGCATTGTTGAAAATATTTCACTTAGTGTACTTGGATTCAACACATTACTTTAATTTGTATTTGAAAAATTGTTAAGTCACATTGTCAATTTCAAATGTACTTTTTTATCCACACCTTCGGTTGTATTATATTCTTTTGACTTTTAAACCGGTAATAACATATGTAAGACAAGGTGAGGTTGATGCACAAGAAAAAAATTAGGTAAGGTTCGAAGTTGCTTAAGCAACTTTTAAGCAAGGACTTAATTAATTGTTTTTTACTTTATTTTAGAAGAAATAGTCTTTAAAGATAATGTTTTTTCTCGATGACATTTCAAAAGACTCTTCCACATTTTTTTCTGGAAAAAAAAAAAAAACACTTTCATATTTTTCTCTCACTTCTCTGCATGGTATGTGCGGTATTGCCAAGGATGGAGCCACCTTAGGCCCAAGAGCCGGATGCCCCAACTCAGTTTCAGTTTTTTTGTGAAAAAAATGTACATATGGTAATTTCACGTGATAAAGCATTTTCAACTATGAAATTTTCAAATAATCAATTCAAAAATCGGAAGGAAATTAATGGATGAATAATAAGATGGATATTTTTTTTAAAAGATATATTTGATGATATTGGTAATGAAATTGTCATGCAATACTTTCAAAACTTGAAAATGCGTCATGGGATATTGTAATATGTTATACGAAAATTTTTATGGGTTAATATATGTGTTTTGTTAGTAAATTCTTGAGCTTCTTAATATTCTTAATATGTGATTTTGTTTTATAGGATGCCCAAGTCCATATAGATCTCTGGCTTCATCCTTGGGTATTCCTATATCATGAATTTATAAGAACCTATATATATCAATAATATCAATCTGAGTTACCCTAAGTTTGAAATCTTAACTACAAACTTGTTACAGATACATAGAAAACGGTCCATGCGTTTTCTCCCAACTACCTGCGTCTTCCTGTTGCTTTTGGTGGCCACCAGTAATACTTCTTCTCCCTCAGTCTTGTTACTCAACTTCATTGTTAACATATATTATTACGATTTTAAGCATGCATATTTACCATATTTTGTTTTGATAGTTGTTTAAACGGACGATGGTTGTTGAGGGTAGGACCTGGAGTCTCAAACTAATCGCTTCATGGGAACCTACGTGAGAAAAAGTAATTATGTTGTTGTTTGCCAAACTGAGGGCTTCCCCAGAGGCCACTGTTGTGGCTTAATTACGCCGTAGATGCTTTTGCACTGGACATTGTTAATTAGCTAATTAATTGAGCTATTGATAAGTTGATCACTAATCACTCAATTAACAGTGTGTTCATGGACGTATGTACTTTGGTACTAGTGTGGAGCTAGCCGGAATAAATTAAGGACCCAATTCATAGTTGGATTGTTAATATTGTATCGTTGTTATGGTTTCTAATGTTCTTGTTTGTTAAGTAGCACCGTCGTGAATTATTTTATACAATATGCCATGCTATATGTAACTTCTTTATTTGTCAACAAATTTAAGTCTTTGTAATGCCCTATGTTTGAAATACAATTAATCATTATTTCCTCAACTATTCTACTTTAAAATTCATTTTATTAGGCTTAGCCAAGTTAGCTAATGTAACGTAATCTTCTCTATACCTAATGTTCAAATCCTGATCTATATAATTTAAATTATTATTATGGTATAAACAAACAATTTTTTGTTTAATTTATATTGTTATAAGAATTATGGTCTTTCCGATGAGATATATATGCTTTGTTTACATAAAAAAATCTGAATAATAAGCCACATGTGCTTATAACCCAATATTTTAAAGGAAATGTTAAATGTGCTTGAAAATGAAAACCTATAATGTGCATAGAAAATTGTAGGGTGGAGAACTTAGTCAATAAAAATAGGAATTTGGTTTATGGTGCCAATTAAGCTGAATATTTCAACTTTTTATTTTGGGCGTGGAGCTATCTTTCTTTACGGAGACCAATCCTCTTTAATCTGCCGTATATCCCCTATATAATAAACCATGTATGGTTATTATTCTTTGCATTAGCGATTGAGATCTCTCTTATCATACACAAGCACACACACAGATCACACACCAAAGAAACACAGATTCAAATGGAACATTCTATGCGTTTTGTTTCAGCTGTCTTCGTTCTTGTCCTACTTTTCGCTGCTACCGGTAATTTATACCTCTTTTTAATAATTAACTTCTTATGATGTTTTGAATAAAACATCTTATTTGACAAAAAACTGATTGTTATATTTAATGTAATTTGGTTTTACAGAGATGGGACCAATGGGTGTTGAGGCAAGGAGTAAATCAGGCAAGGCAGCTAAGGAAAGGACATGTGAGGCTGCAAGCGGCAAGTTCAAGGGGTTGTGCTTTTCAACCACCAACTGTAAAAACACTTGCAAAATGGAGAAATTCACCGGAGGCGAATGTCAAGGCTTTCGTCGTAGATGCATGTGCAACAAAAAGTGCTAATTAATTTGTTAAAAAGAAATGTAATCTGTGTTGGGATCGTGCTTGTGTAATGAGATGGATTGAAATGACTCTGTATCCACAGGGTAGCTTTTGCTAATAAATTGAATGATCCTACATGGATCATTACTTTTATGTCTTGTGTAGTGTTTTCATTATTCTTACCTATTTTTAAAACACTTTCACATTTTGCTCCCACTTCTCTACATATTCTCTACATAGTATGTGTGGTATTGCTATAGTATGCATTTATAAGAACTTATATTTATCAATATTATAACCCTAAGTTTCTAACCAACCCTAAGTTTGAAATCTTAACTGTAAACTTGTTAAAAAGTTGTTATGTATATAAAAATTGTAATTAGGTTACAGTAATCTAAATTATGAAGCCAAAACTTAGTTAACAAAAATAGGAATTTGGTTTGTGTTGCCTTTTAAGCTGGAATTTTTCAACGGCTTATTTTGGCTATGGAGCTGAGCTCCGTTTTCGGAGATGGATCTTCTTTCCATATATAATAAGCTATGCATGGTTATAGCTGCCTGTATCAGTAAAATATGATCTCTAATTCATACACAAGCACACACGCGCAGATAAAGCACACACTCACATAACACGCATAGATCAAACATGGAGTCCTCAATGCATTTTGTTTCAGTCAACTTCGTCCATGTCCTGTTTTTTGCCACTATTGGTATGAAAGAAGCAATTATGCTTATAAACCCTTTTGCCTTTTTGTTGACCCTAAAAATTACAAAACCTACGTGGCGCGCAGGCCGAATAACTAATAAGCTAACTACGTCCTTCGGTCGAATGCGGGGCGTGCCAACTCGTCGGCCGAGCCTGGCCGAGGAGTAAAATTTGTTGATGTAGCTTTGAGCGCGTTGCTGACCTCTTTAACTTGCGATTGCGACCGAGGAAGGAACACTCTCGGTCTCTGGGTTCTACAGCCTGAAGACAAGGCTGCTAATTCTGCGGAGTTCACAAATCGTCTGAGCCCGATTCGGTCACTGTGATTATATTCGTGAGAGTATAAGCACGTCAAATCGAGACCAAGGTGTATAGGCACAGGTACTCGAACGTGATATATGTCTTGATGGTAAACGTAGTTCGGCCGTCGGAATGCCGAACCCTGAAACTCACCTGTGAGTATCCAATCATAAAACCACTCGGCGACCAGTACGCCGAGCAATGTAATTCGTAACACCTAACTATGCCGAGAAAGCTTAGCAAGGTAACCTCTGCCAACAAAGGTTCGAAAACCTTTCTCGACCGAGACTTGGATAGATAATCGGTCGACCTCGACGCAGTGCTGTTTATCCAAACTGAAGATGCTTCTCGGTCGGCTGATTCTGCGGCAGCAGTGCTGTTTATCCAAACTGAAGGTGCTCGCCGGGCGCTTCCACAGTGCTGTTTATCCAAACTGAAGGTGTGTCGGCAGAAAAAGAAAAGGAAAAAATCTCAAGATGTTGAGAGGTTTTGCGCAGGGCAATTGTATGCTGATTTTAAGGTCCTTTCTGCTTGCATGATTTCTTGTATTTATAGTGCCCCATTCCTTGAAACCGACTCCGATTTGGATTGGGAGTCCTTGTCCCATTTCGCTTCTTCTTCGAACAAACCTACTCCTACTGGGATTCTGAATTTTCCTTCTTTTCGGGACTTCATTCCTTGCTGGTCGAGAATCCTAGTTGCACCAGGACTTCCCCGACCTTTCTATTTATCTGGACTACTTCTGATGGGATTTGGCCAACCCTGCCAGCTGGCCCGGGCCTTATTATTCGGCCCATAGTATTTATCATCTCCTTGGGCCGAGCACATCCTGCTGCTCGACCCAGCAATAATATTTCGGGCCCAAACATTTTTATAATTAATATTATAAATATGTACAAATATTTATTGAACATGAAGTACTTCCACGCATGGACGGAGGCAGTATATGCCCACTGCAGGCAGTTGCCACCACTCAACTCTTTATATGATGGAAAATTGCTCCAACTAAAAATATAAGTTGTCCTCTTACGTTCTATACTTTCCTATCCTCTCACCCTTCCTAGTCATGTAAGCTAATGGTTGGCAATTTTAGCGTTTTAAACACCAATTCCAAAATCATGTAGTTGGATAAAAGTAAATACATTGTATTGAAGTTTCACTTCTTTAAAAGTTGTCTCCACTAAAAAATTGTTTCTGACTCCCTCCATGCCTCCATGACTCAAAAGTGTTCTTTTAATTTCTGTCAAACGTAATTAGAAGCATTTTTGTCGTGAGAAAACACTTTAAGCCTTCCATAAGCAGTCTTAAACATGTCTCTTTTCTTAATTAATATGATTTTAAGCTAAAGATTGATGTCGTTTTAATGAGTTTGAATTTGGCAGAGATGGGACCAATGGCTGTTGAGGGAAGGATTGCTACGTCAAACAAGTCAGTCGAGAAAAGAGAGAAATTTTAAGTTGTGACGAGAACATAAGTGGTACACCACGTGTTTTAATATAAATAGTGAGAACTTTTATTTTTTAAGTTATTAACTTTTTAGCACACATATTCCAAAATCTCTCAGAAAAAGACGTGCGAGTCTCAGAGCAGCAAGTTCAAGGCAGTGTGTTTTTTCACAAGCAACTGCGTAAACATCTGCAAGTCAGAGGGCTTCAATGGAGGACAATGTCATGGCTTCCGCGGTAGATGTATGTGCACCAAACAATGCTAACTTTGTTATCTAGTAGTTTGGAATCTGTGTGCGAGAGATGAGTCTGTGGACTTTGGACTGTGCTTGTGTGTAATGAGATAGATTTATTAAGCCTTCTATATAGTGGCCACTTTTGCTAATTAACTAAATCACCCCGTTTCGACAGGGTTTCTTTCATTACTGCTCCTTTTGTTTCCTCACATTCTTGTGTTGTGCTTATAGATGTTTTTTTTTTCCTTTGTTAGATACACAAAATTAATCATCTTATTGGCACCAAGTAGAGGGTTCGTTTGGAAATACTTTTAAAATGACTAAAAGCGATTTTGATGAAAATGCTTTTGAAACCAATCCTTAGTAAAAATTCAAATAGATCCTTAAAAAGCATTTAAGTGTTTCCTGCAAGAAATATATATTTGATGCTTCGTCCAAAAAGCACTTGCTTTTAGAACTCAAAATTAACTTCACCAAAAGCATTTTCAGTTATTTTAAAAGTGCTTTTAAACAAGCTCATATTCAATAATATGATGAGGTATGTGTGTCTGAATATCAGAGAATTCAAAATTTTGAGAAAAGATAGAATGTGTATGAGATTATCAACTAGCCCCAATCAATCCAATTCATGGGTTTTCATGTATTGAATAAAGGATTATGAATTACATTATGTAAGTGGAAAATTATATGAAATAAAGGATTATTGTCATCGTTCGTGTGGGAAGAACGGACAGAGAAAGACAATTCAGTTGAGCGCAGAAATATGATTTCACTGCTGCAAAGACTCACTCATTCATTTGAGTGCAGAAATATGCATGCATGGTCCTGTTGTTTCTCTTTCTTTCTCTTTCCTTGTTTATTTAAAGGCATGGCCCGATAACATCAATAATATTACTATGCATGCACATGCACACATCTCACCTTCTCCAGACTCAAATATTCTTAATACCCATATATTCTTTTAAAAGCAAAAGTTAAATGTGCATAGAAAAATATAGGGCGGAGAACTTAGTCAACAAAATTAGAAATTTGGTTTAGGGTGCCAATTAAGCTGAAAATTTCAACTTCTTATTTTGGGTATGGAGTTACCTCTTTTTACGGAGACCAATCCTCTTTAATCTGTCCTAAATCCCCTATATAATAAGCCATGCATGGTTATTGTTCTTTGCATTAGCGTCTAAGACCTCTTATCATACACAAGCACGCACACACAAACACACAGATCAAGCACACACTCACATAAACACACATTCAAATGGAGTGTTCCATGCGTCTTGTTTCAGCTGCCTTCATTCTTGTCCTGCTTTTAGCCACTACCGGTAATTATACCACTTTTAAGTAATTAATTTCTTATGATGTTTTGAATAACACATCTTATTTGACCATAAAAATTGATCTTTATATTTAATGTAATTGGATTTGACAGAGATGGGGCCAATGGGTGTTGAGGCAAGGAGTAAGTCAAGCAAGGAAGTTCAGGAAAGGACCTGCGAGGCTGCAAGTGGCAAGTTCAAGGGGTTGTGCTTTTCATCCACTAACTGTAAAAACACTTGCAAAAGGGAGCAGTTCACTGGAGGCAAATGTCGTGGCTTCCGCCGTAGATGCATGTGCAACAAAAAGTGCTAATAAATTTGTTAAAAAGCAATGTAATCTGTGTAAGGACTGTGTTTGTGTAATGAGATGGATTGATATGACCCTGTATTCACAGGGTTGCTTTTGCTAATAAAACTCAATGACCCTGCATGGATCATTATTCTTATTTCTTGTGTAGTATTTTCATCGCGCCTTACCTATTTTTAATCGCCTATTATCCTATATGTTTTTCTTTAGGGTTTCATTCAAACTCCTCTTGTTTCTTGACATTCTTGTGTTGTGCTTATAGATGTTTTCCTTTCTTTATTTTTAGATACACAAAACTAATCTATTACTAACACTAGGTAGATTCAATAATATAATGATTTATGCGTCTAAACATCACGGAATTCGAAAATATGAGAAAAATTGAATGTGTATGAGATAAGCATCATAAACTAGCCCATAATCAAACTAATTTACGAGTTTCCATGTATTGAACTATATATTGCCACGTGAAACTCACATACTTTTTTATTCCATATATTGGTCAATGCATAAGAAATCATAAATTAGAATATGTAAGTGGAAAATTATATGAAACTTCGAATATATTGCACTACACCTCTGAAGGTAGTTGTGTAAGCATAAAATTAAAATGCGATGCTAGTAAAAAAGATTTTCCTTTTCAATTTTGGAAAAGCAAGCAACCTTCTCATTTAAGCATTCTCATAGTCTTATATTTTTTAACGATCCTGCAATGTTACTTGATAATTAAAAGTTCGACACTGTCTGTTTCTAGGTCACCAATTAATCTAGTTGTCTAACTGCTATCCAATATCGGTCTCGTTCTCCTATACTCCATTGTCGAAGAAAATTATGGTTATCTACGGTTCGATTTTAACCGAGAAGTAGAGGAGAAAGTAAACCAACAAAATTATTCTTCTTTTTTGTTGCATGGGCCGTACAAACAAATGTTATAGGGCCTGGGGACACCAAGGAGGAAAATGAAGTTCGCTTGAAGCCCATTGAGAGAACACAGCGTGCGTGCCAAGGAAACAAAAAACCGCGGGCGGGAATTTAATTACAGAAAAAAAAAAACCAGGGCCGGAATCTCAACTGTAGGCGGCGGCGCCGACTGTGTTGTTTTGGTCTGGGGATGAATCGGAAATTTGGGGGAGGGAGGCCGCCGACGGGCACTCCGTCACTGGCTTGGTCCTCCGTCGTCGTTGTACTTTCTCTTCTCGCCGGGGCCTCCGTTGTCCACAATCTCTGCAAGCCTGATCTTGTACGATCTCTCTCCTCTTTGACTCTCTCATCCTCTGTCACTCTCTCACACACGGAAACACATTCCTGGTTGATTAATTACGAAACCAATGATATATGCCGTTAATTTGTGTTCTATACTTTCACCCTGAATGTTTGCACGCAAGGTGTCCGACGAAATGTTTCACTCCCTTCGCTGAGGCACAATATTCGTTTGTTTTTGTTGCTCTCTCCTCTAGTATTAGGGTTTCATGAAGCTGTGCGTTTTTGTGCAGACGTTGCCTCCTGTGGATGGCGTTACTGGAACCAACGGCAAGCAACCTGAGAAAGAATGAATGGATCAGTTCTTAGTATTTTCTGCTTTGCCAATTCAAATTGTTTTGCTAAAAAACTTTGGGGATTTTTACTATCGATTATCGTTTGTGGCAATGTTGTGAAGAACTTGAATTATTTCCTTTTTAATTTTATCAATTTATTTTTATTCTTTTAAAAGTTCCTAAAATCTCAATCTAATACACCTAGACTTTTAGAAATTTTTACACCCAATTTTTCTTAAAGTATGCATCTGATTGGAATTTTGATAGATTTTAGCGGATTTATAAATCTATGAACATTGATGGAGTTTAATTAATTTGTAGAAATTCTAAAATTTTGATTTAATTCTCTTGAAATCTCATGAGAATATATGAGATTTGTGAATGTTTAAAATATGCTATGAAAACTCTTCAATTCTCTCTGATTCCTCAACTTTTTGTAATTATTTAAAATCAATTCACAATTGAATACAGGTAGAATGTTAATAAACTTCTTTAGAGCATCTTCAAATGAGATGTAAAAAATAAGAGTAAATTGTAGCGATGGATCCTCAACTTTAATCAAATTGGAGCAATGGTCCCTCAACTAAAAATCCATTACCATTGGTTCCTCAACTCATTAAAACATGTAGCTATGGTCCTTTTAGTCAACTTCGTCAGAATTTTGTCAAAATGATTTATGTTGGAAAGACCATTGCTACAATTAGGTTAAAGTTGAGGGACTATTTCTCCAGTTGGATTAAAGTTGAGGGACCATTGGTAATGGATTTTTAGTGAAGGGACTATAGCTGCACATTTTGATGAGTTGAGGGAACAATGATAATGTATTTTTAGTTGAGGGAGCATTGCTCCAATTGAGTTAAAGTTGAGTGACCATTGCTACAATTTACTCCAAAAATAATATGTCAAAATTAGTAATTGAATACAATAGAATGTCATAAACTTCTTTAGAACATCTCCAAAGGGGATGTCAAAAATAATATGTCAAAATTATTTGATGATTGATGTGGCAAATTCAATACAAGTGTTAAATCCTCTTCATTTCCAATGGATGTGTCAAATATGTATTTTATGATTTTATTGGGCTCAGAGTTACATTAACTTAAAAATATTTGACTCATTCTTTGTTTGTTGTCAAAAAAGACAACTAGAAAGTAAGGAGTCAAATGACTTAATTGCCACATCATATTTGGCATATCCATTGGAGAACACTTGAATGTCTTTTAATCTTATTTGGCATATTTGACATCTCATTTAAAGATGGTCTTAAAATTCTAATTGAATAGATGGGATTTCTAAGGATGTTTTTTAAACTATCTTAAAATTCTGATATAATACACTTTGAATTTCATAAATCACTTAAAATCTTGTTTGAATACCCATATATATTAAAAGAATTAAAATCTCTCAAAATCACAATTGAAAACATAATTTCTCAATCGAATACACCTCTCTTAATGCATAGTTTCTTCCAATAATACAAATAACTATTATGTGAGTTATTTGGTGGAGCCACCAAATCACCTTGTCAGTGTCTCTCGTGATCATTCGTTGCGTGTGGATGTAGCACATTTGACTTTTTTTATAATAAAATTAGTTTCTTCATATTTTATGGTATGTTTACTTACCTGAAATAAGAACTTAAATGGAAAGTTGTTACTTTTCAGACCCGTTTTGTTCCCGCACTTCTTTTTTTATTTTCACCACATAATTGAATCAATGCAGTAAATTAAGGAATGAGTGAATTAAGTGACAAAAACAAAGTAAAGAAGTGCATGACGACAAAAGGAGATTGATAATCATTTTCCAATCAAAATTTTCTATTTTTTCACTTCCTTGCATTTGATATGGATATGTAACACCTAAAATATTGAGAATCATATTAATTAAAAAGTCAGTTAGTCTCATAATCTATCCCTTTCCTCTCTTCTAAATTTGTGGATTGACTTTGTGGTGTGCAGCTCACAAATCGCATGCT
The DNA here is from genome assembly GCF_041283825.1 of Pyrus communis. Classification (NCBI taxonomy): domain Eukaryota; kingdom Viridiplantae; phylum Streptophyta; class Magnoliopsida; order Rosales; family Rosaceae; genus Pyrus; species Pyrus communis. The sequence goes on from NC_142577.1 coordinate 30,694,263, forward strand.
TGACTACATGATTTTTAGAGAATTGGTCCAAAAATAATTATAGACCTGGACAAAGCTTAATGCATATGCAGTTTCTTAGCTTCTCTTATTTTAGTGTCTTATAAATATATTTATTTCGAAAATAAAAGACTGCAGGCATCAAAAGTCAGAAAGCGACAGTATACTAATAAGTTGAAATGTTTGACCATATCCTCGTTAATGTCCTACATTAGAAAGCTTAAATACATATCTATTTGTTTCAAAGTTGACCATTTATATAAGTTCAGAAGCCTCATCGGAGAGCAGAGCTACTTCATCTTCATTAGGTGTGAACCGGTAACACTAAGGAGATCAACTATTTAGATTACATTTTGTAAATTATATAACGTAGTTATTGACGATTGCATTATTACTTAAATATTGATTAACAAGCTTAATTATTTTGTATTGATGACTCATCAACATAGTTGTAACTTTGGTAAAAAAAGTTGACCTACTTAGCATTGCTTTTAAGTGAACATATGATTACTTTTATATGAAGGCTCACTCGCTTCACAATTAGTACTTAATTAGTTGCCAGTTATGCATGATTTGTTAGAAACTGTTAAAATCACCGATGTGCTTAATTCTAAAAGCTTTTCCATACATTACAGCTTAAACTAATCATTTAAATTTTTAAGTTTTGGGTTGTAATTCGTAATAGCTTAGTAATAATGTAATATGAAAAGAAATAAGAATTGGTGGGTTATATCCCTTAGACATGTTAAGCCAAAGCCACCTCTTGTATACACTACAAAAGATTACTCATAAACTTGCCCTTAATTAATTAAGTTTGTCTAGTCTTAATCAAAATTTCATGTTTTGGAACAACTAAAAACGTGGGCTGCGACGACTCTATGAGCATGAAGTAAGAATTATGAATCCATCTAGAGAGAGAACAAATCCGAGAAACTACAAAGTGCACCTACATTTTACATATATATTGCCCAATTGCATGCATGCATGGAGGTCAAAAAAGGTCGCATGTCAACCGTTTTATATTAACATTTCTAATTACCCATGCAATTTTGCAACAGGACAGAGATTACCTAGCTGTAAAATAAGATTACTTACACGACGAATTTTCATCCTTTGACTAGTAATATTAAGAGTAACAAGAGAAACTTCAAACCACAATCTATTAAAGACGAATACCTTTCTTATATATTTTGCCAACCAAATCAGAATTGGTACTACTACAGCTACAAAGACGACGTACGCGTTTGCAGGAAATAGCGACCTGGACAAACCAAAGCAGCTTGAGTACGTACGAAACTGCCCTATATATAGACAAGACATACAAGCTTAATCTTCATCAACTTCTTCAATATTCATTCTCATTCTTTATTCAGTTCATCACTTCAAATATTTTCATTTAGTGGCTTCTTACTTGTATCGATTAAGTTCAATTAAGCTCGATGAGGATGTCTCTCCCTTTCTTTTCCGGCCATGGAAATGTCGTGGCTGTTGCACTCGTGATGTTGGTTTTCATGAGCGCAACAAGTGAAGCGCAATTATCTTCTACATTTTATGACAAAACCTGTCCAAACGCTCTTACCACTATCAAAAATGCCGTAAGAACAGCTGTTTCAAGTGAAAGGCGGATGGCCGCGTCCCTAATCCGCCTCCATTTCCATGATTGCTTTGTCCAGGTACTAATTACTTGACATATATACATATATATACAATGTATTTTTAGGGCAGGTGTTCTCATTTCATGTTGTTTTTAACAAAACTTTAACTTTTTTCGTAAAATATAATATAAATTGTAGCGCAATATTGAGTGTCTTAGTTTTTGATGAATATATGAATTGTATTTGTAGGGTTGTGATGCATCAATCTTACTTGATGACGCTCCTTCTATCACAAGTGAAAAGGACGCATTGCAAAACAACGGTTCTGTGAGAGGCTTTGAAGTCATAGACAAAGCAAAAGCTGAAGTGGAGAAGGTCTGCCCTGGTGTCGTATCTTGCGCAGATATTCTCGCTGTCGCCGCTCGGGATGCATCCGTTGCCGTGAGCGGTCCATCTTGGACGGTGAAACTTGGAAGAAGAGATTCCACCACGGCAAGCCAAAGCCTAGCTGAAAGTTCACTTCCACTTTTCACGGACAGCCTTGACCGCCTTAAAGAGCGATTTGGCGACTTAGGCCTCAACGCGAGAGATTTGGTTGCACTGTCAGGTGCACATACAATTGGACAGGCTCGTTGCGTTACATTCCGTGGCAGGATTTACAACAATGCAAGTGACATCGATTCTAACTTTGCCACTACTCGCAAACGTCGTTGTCCAGCTGACGCAAACAACGGCGATGCAAATTTGGCACCGCTCGAGTTGGTGACACCGAACTCATTTGACAACAATTACTACAAGAATTTGATTCAGAAGAAGGGTCTTCTTGAATCGGATCAAGTTCTTTTTAGTGGAGGTTCCACAGACAGCATCGTCTCCGAGTACAGTTCCAAGCCCGCAACTTTTAAGGCTGATTTTATCACCGCTATGATTAAAATGGGAGACATTAATCCTCTCACCGGTTCAGCTGGAGAGGTCAGAAGGATTTGCAGTGCTCTCAACTAAATTCTTACTTACTTGAGCCACAAGATTGAGTATCCACACATGACAATGTAACTTAATCTCTATATCGAAAATTTCTTTCAGGTTTTTTTTTTTTTTTTTTTTTTTTTTACGAGTGTCTATGTTGTATTGATTCATTCATATGTAACCTTAATTATATAGTGTATTATTTTTCAATAAATTTGTTTTCCAATAATAGAATGAAGTCAGATGTTTATTATATTGTCGATTACCAACGGTTATTTTGAAATATATTTATTTCATGAATTATGAATGATCGATGACACTATATATTTTAACTATTAACGATATAACTGTACATGAAATTTGATTAATAATTGTGATAAGAGTAGTGATACACTTACCACCTATTTATACTATTATTTGTACCATCTCTCTAATAGAGGTAGGGGTCACCATCACATGTGGGTTCCTTCTCTATTAGAGAGATGGTAAGAATAACATTTTGTTGTGATAATTTATATGGTGTAGAGCCACATTATTCGGTGCTAAAAATGTTATTCTTATCATCTAGTTGTATCATCTTTTATATCATCTCTCTAATTAAGATGAAACCCACATGTGTTAGAAGACCTTACCTCTATTAAAGAGATGATACGAATAAATGGTAAATGTAGCACTACTCATTTGGTGCAACAGGACTGCACACAAAGCATCATCCCTCTACGACAACCAGGGTTTGGCGTGCATTGCCCTGCAGTACATAAAAGCGTACCAAGGTGACTGCGATGCTGTAGGAGGGCCCGACGCCAAGAAGCCTCCTGATTCTGCATTTGCCGAAACATTTGCTCCCAACCGTGGTGTTCAAACCTCAACCCTCGCTCCAATCACCGGTCGTTTAATTGGCTGCCAGTCTAAATATGTCCACGCTGACGAAGCATTTTCGAAAATCTTGATTGAAAACAGCAAGGTCTTGGACATTCTCTAAGCTAAGAACCACACTGAAGTGGGAGCTGCTGCGAGTGGCAGTGATGGTGGAGCTCCATATTTCTGGTGCGTTTTGCTCAGCAGCGGAAAAACTTACAGTACCTTTGTAACGGAGGGAGGTGAGGCTAAAATAACAAGGCCCCGATGCTTCAGTGGTGCTAATGACGATTGCAGTGAATCTAATCACCCAGCCAGTGGTGCCGATGATTGGTCTAGAAGCAGTCGTCTGTGGCCAATTTTCACCACGGCTCTGACTGCAATGTCGTGTGCCTTTGGATTGTGATCATGATCATGTTTTTTATGAAAAAAAAACTGGATTTTCTATTTAATTTTGGGGACCCTTTTGATCTGTTGTAATTTGAGTGAATTTATAAATCCATGAATTTTGATGGAGTTTAATTAATTTGTAGAAATTCTAGAATTTTGATTTAATTCTCTTGAAATTTCATAAGAAGATGTGAGATTTATGAATGTTTAAAATATGCTACGAAAACTCTGCAATTCTTTCTAATTCTTTAACTTTTTGTAATTATTTAAAATCAATTCACAATTGAATACAGGTAGAATGTTATAAACTTCTTTAGAGCATCTCCAATTGAGATATAAAAAAATAAGAGTGAATTGCAGCAATGGTCCCTCAATTACTTTAATCAAATTGGAGCAATGATCTCTCAACTAAAAATCCATTACCATTGGTCCCTCAACTCATCAAAACATGTAGCTATGGTCATTTTAGTCAACTTTGTCAGAATTTTGTTAAAATGAGTTATGTTGGAAAGACCATTGGTATAATTGGGTTAAAGTTAAGGGACTATTTCTCCAATTGGATTAAAGTTGAGGGACCATTTGTAATGGATTTTTTGTTGAAGGACTATAGCTGCACGTTTTGATGAGTTAAGGGACCAATGGTAATGGATTTTTAGTTGAGGAACCATTGCTCCAATTGAGTTAAAGTTGAGGGATCATTGCTACAATTTACTCCAAAAATAATATGTCAAAATTAGTAATTGAATACAGGTAGAATGTTATAAACTTCTTTAGAGCATTTCCAAAGGAGATGTCAAAAATAATATGTCAAAATTATATTTGATGGCTAATTAGTTCATCCTTTTTTCCAATAGATGTGTCAAATGACACACCCCGACCTAAATCAGGGCATGCTGGCTATGACGTGAGAGCGATGTAACCATGTGCACAATGTGGAAGCAAAATGATATAGGGAAATACGAATAAATAAAAACCAAACTACTAAAAGTATTGGCTAAAATAAGGTGTTAGTGCAAGATTAAGTGTGAAGTACACAATCAGAGCATAAATAGTCAAAGTGCAGTCCGATTGGACAAGTACTAATTAAACAATACCTAAAGGTGATCCTACATTTGTGAAATATGTCAGAACCACCACATTTGCACACCATTGTTAGATCCCACATCGCCCAGGGGAGTGATCCTTATATGTATATTCTCATCTCTACCTAGCACGAGGCCTTTTGGGAGCTCGCTGGCTTCGAGTTCCATCGGAACTCTGAAGTTAAGCGAGTATGAGGCGAGAGCATTCCCGGGATGGGTGACCCACCGAGAAGTTCTCGTGTGAGTTCCCAGAAACAAAACCGTGAGGGCGTGGTCGGGGCCCAAAGCAGACAATATTGTGCTACGGTGGAGTCGAGCCTGGGATGTGGTAGGGGCCTGGGCTAGGATATGACAATTTGGTATCAGAGCCTAACCCTGGCCATGTGTGTGCTGATGAGGACGTCGAGCCCCTAAGGGGGTGGATTGTTAGATCCCACATCGCCCAGGGGAGTGATCTTATATGCATATTCCCATCTTTACCTAGCACAAGGCCTTTTGGGAGCTCACTGACTTCGGGTTCCAACGGAACTCTGAAGTTAAGCGAGTACAAGGCGAGAGCATTCCTAGGATAAGTGACCCATTGGGAAGTTCTTGTGTGAGTTCCCAAAAAAAAACCTTGAGGGTGTGGTCGGGGTCCAAAGCGGACAATATTGTGCTACGGTGGAGTCGAGCCCGGGATGTGACATCAAATATGTATATTATTATTTTATTGGGCTCAGAGTTACATTAACTATTAAAAATAATTAAAATTAATTTTAGTTTTTATTCTATTGGTTGTTTGGGACCCATGAATTAAAAAATTAAATTAAAAATATTTGACTCCTTCTTTGTTTGCTGTCAAAAAAGACAGCTAGAAAGTAAGGAGTCAAATGACCCAACTACCACATCATATTTGACATATCCATTGGAGAACACTTGAATGTCTTTTAATTCTATTTGGCATATTTGACATATCATTTGAAGATGGTTTTAGTATTAAAAATCCTAATTGAATAGACCAGATTTCTAAGGATTTTTTTAAACTATCTTAAAATTTTGATAGAATTCACTTTGAATTTCATAAACCACTTAAAACCTTGTTTGAATACCAATATATTCATTAAAAGAATTAAAATCTCTCAAAATCTCAATTGAAAACATAATTTCTCAATCGAATACACCTCTCTTAATGCATAGTTTCTTCAAATAATACGAATAATTATTAAGTGAGTTATTTGGTGGAGCCACCGAATCACCGTGACAGTGTTTCTTGTGATCATTCGTTGCATGTGGACGTAGCACATTTGATTTTTCTATAATAAATTTAGTTTCTTCATATTTTATGGTGTGTTTACTTACCTGAAATAAGAACTGAAATGGAAAGTTGTTACTTTTTAGACCCGTTTTGTTCCCGCACTCCTTTTCTTATTTTTCACCACATAATTGAATCAATGCAGTAAATTAAGGAATGAGTGAATTAAGTGACAAAAACAAAGTAAAGAAGTGCATGACGATAAAGGGAGATTGATAATCATTTTCCAATCAAAATTTTCTATTTTTTGACTTCCTTGCATTTGATATGGATATGTAACACCTAAAAAATTGAGAATCATATTAATTAAAAAGTTAGTTAATCTCATAATCTATCGCTTTCCTCTCTTCTAAATTTGTGGATTGACTTTGTGGTGTGCAGCTCACAAATCGCATGCTTGACTACTTGATTTTTAGAGAATTGGTCCAATAATAATTATAGACCTGGACAAAGCTTAATGCATATGCAGTTTCTTAGCTTCTCTTATTTTAATGTCTAATAAATATATTTATTTCGAAAACAAAAGACTGCAGGCATCAAAAGTCAGAAAGCGACAAGTATACTAATAAGTTGAAATGTTTGACCATATCCTACTTAATGTTACATTAGAAAGCTTAATGTTGCCTCATTAAATACATATCTATTTGTTTCATAATTGACCATTTATACAAGTTCAGAAGCCGCATCAGAGAGCAGAGTTACTTCATCTTCATTAGGTGTGAACCGGTAAGACTAAGGAGATCAACTATTTAGATTACATTTCGTAAATTATATGATGTAGTTATTGACAATTGAATTATTACTTAAATATTAATTAACGTGCTTAATTATTTTGTATTGGTGACTCATCAACATAGTTAATTTGTAACTTTGGTAAAAAAAGTTGACCTACTCAACATTGCTCTTAAGTGAACATATGATTACTTTTGTTTGAAGGCTCACTCACTCCACAATTAGTACTTAATTGGTTGCCAGTTATGCATGATTTGTTAGAAATTGTTAAAATCACCGATGTGCTTAATTCTAAAAGCTTTTTCATACATTACAGCTTAAACTAATCATTTAAATTTCTGAAAATATGACTTTAACCCCTCAAATTCAATTTTTTCCATATAAAACCAGACATAATTTTTTTTACTCAAAAAAAAAAATTTCAGTGACTAGGATCCACCTAAGTGAATTCATTAATTACATATTACTTTACCCATTTTACATTTTTTTAGATGCCCAATATACCCCTATTGTCATATCCCGGCCCGGGGCGGATCACTTCCCGGGCCCGCTCCACTACCGTAGATATTGTCCGCTTTGGGCTTACCATTCCCTCACGGTTTTGTTTTTGGGAACTCACGAGCAACTTCCCAGTGGGTCACCCATCATGGGATTGCTCTAGCCCCCTTCTCGCTTAACTTCGGAGTTCCTACGGAACCCGAAGCCAGTGAGCTCCCAAAAGGCCTCGTGCTAGGTAGGGATGGGAATATATATTTAAGGATCACTCCCCTGGGCGATGTGGGATGTCACACCTATTGCATAGTTGATGCGCACAATTAATTCTATACAGATTGTAAGGAGAGAGTTAATGATTTTGCAAAAAGAAAAATAAGACATTAATGTTAAAAAATTCATTGCATATTAATATCAAATATGACAATTTTTGGCTTAATTCTATGTATATGGCATTATGAGTTCATATATATATATTTTTACCATAAAAAAAATAAAAACCTAATATATGTAATAATACATAAAAAAAAAGTAATTTACCTACCATGTACAAAAATGTTATTTGATTCAAAACGTGGGTATGTGTGTCTATATATATATATATATATATATATATATATATATATATATATATATATATATATATATATATATATATATATATACACGTGTGTGTGTGCATTTATATAATTAGACCATATTAATTTACCTACCTACTATTTGAAATGTTCATTTCCAATTATGCAAAATATTGTATACCAACAACAAACTATTGCATAAACTTAGGAATTAGATCATGCTTTTGATTTTATCTTTTATCTACAAACAATCATATACATATTACTTTATATATTTTTACCAAAAAAACACCCCTAATAGGCTAATGTAACATCCCACATCGCCTAGGGGAGTGGATCCTGTAAGCCTTATATGTATATTCTTATCTCTACCTAGCACGAGGCCTTTTGGGAGCTCACTGGCATCAGATCTATCGGAACTCCAAAGTTAAGCGAGTTCGTGCAAGAGCAATCCCATGATGGATGACCCACTGGAAAGTTGTACGTGAGTTCCCAGAAATTGTGAGGGCATGGTTGGGGCCCAAAGCGAACAATAACGTGCTACGGCGGAGTCGAGTCTGGGATGTGGTGGGGGCCTGGGCCGGGATGTGACAATTTGGTATCAGAGCCAACCCCTGGGCGGAAGTGTGTTGATGAGGACGTCGGGCCCCTAAGGGGGGTGGATTGTAACATCTCACATTGCCCAGGAGAGTGGATTTACAACAATAAAACGTGCCTAATATATGTAACAATACATAAAAAATAATTTACCTACAAGTTAGAGAAGTGTTATTTGATTCAAAATATATAATACGGATTTAGTATAATTTTTTTTTAATAATTGGAACAAATTAATTTACTTCCCAATTAATGCAATATATGTATGTGTGTGTGTGTGTGTGTGTGTGTGTGTGTGTGTGTATATAAGGTAAATTTTTGGTGTGATATGGATATAATTAATGCAATACAACAGTTTATATATTTTATTTCACTTCTTCTACAACTTTTAATTTCGAATAAATTTATGGATTTGGGAAAGTGGCGTGGGTGTAAATAAATTGTATTAGTAGGTCAATAGTGTTCCGATGCGGCTGCAGATTTTAAATTTGGGTTTTTATTGGACGTTTATATGTAGATGAGGTTTTATCTAGGAATCATGAATTGTAAGGACCCAATTAAATCTAAAGCACCCTTTAAATTTTTAAGTTTTGGGTTGTAACTCGTAATAGTACATAATGTAATATGAAAAAGAAATAAGAATTGGTGGGTTAATTATATCTCTTAGACGTGTTAAGCCAAGGCCACCTCTTGTATACACTACAAAAGATTACTCATAAACTTGGCCTTAATTAATTTTGTCTTGTCTTAATCAAAATTTCATGTTCTGGGACAACGAAAAGCGTGGGCTGCTACGACCCTATGAGCATGAAGTAAGAATTATGAATCCATCTAGAGAGAGAACAAATCCGAGAAACTACAAAGTGCACCTACCTTTTACATATATAACGAACAATTGCATGCATGCATGGAGGTCACAAAAGTCGCACGTCAACCGTTTTATATTAATATTTCTAATTACCCATGCAATTTTGCAACAGGACAGAGATTACCTAGCTGTAAAATAAGACTAATTACACGACGACTTTTCATCCTTTGACTAGTAATATTAAGAGTAACAAGAGAAACTTCAAACCACAATCCATTAAAAACGAATACCTTTCTTGTATATTTTGAAGGCGACGTACGCGTTCGCAGGAAATAGCGACCTGGACAAAGGAAAGCAGCTTGAGTACGTACGAAACTGCACTATATATAGACAAGACATACAAGCTTAATCGTCATCAACTTCTTCAATATTCAATCTCATTCTTTATTCAGTTCATCACCTCAAATATTTTCATTTAGTGGCTTCTTACTTGTATTGATTAAGTTCAATTAAGCTCGATGAAGATGTCTTTCCCTTTCTTTTCCGGCCATGGAAATGTCGCGGCTGTTGCACTCGTGATGTTGGTTTTCATGAGCACAACAAGCGAAGCACAATTATCTTCTACATTTTATGACAAAACCTGTCCAAACGCTCTTACCACTATAAAAAATGCCGTAAGAACAGCTGTTTCCAGTGAAAGGCGAATGGCCGCATCCCTAATCCGCCTCCATTTCCATGATTGCTTTGTCCAGGTACTAATTACTTGACATATATACATACGTACATATATATATACACACACACAATGTATTTTTAGGGTAGGTGTTCTCATTTCATGTTGTTTTTAATAAAACTTTAACCTTATTCGTGAAATATAATTATAAATTGTAGCGCAATATTGAGTGTCTTAGCTTTTGATGCATATATGAATTGTATTTGTAGGGTTGTGATGCATCAATCTTACTTGATGACGCTCCTTCTATCACAAGTGAAAAGGATGCATTTCAAAATAACGGTTCTGTGAGAGGCTTTGAAGTCATAGATAAAGCAAAAGCTGAAGTGGAGAAGGTCTGCCCTGGTGTTGTATCTTGCGCAGATATTCTCGCTGTCGCCGCTCGGGATGCATCCGTTGCCGTGAGCGGTCCATCTTGGACGGTGAAACTTGGAAGAAGAGATTCCACCACAGCAAGCCAAAGCCTAGCTGAAAGTTCACTTCCACTTTTCACAGACAGCCTTGACCGCCTTAGAGAGCGATTTGGCGACTTAGGCCTCAACGCGAGAGATTTGGTTGCACTGTCAGGTGCACATACAATTGGACAGGCTCGGTGCGTTACATTCCGTGGCAGGATTTAGAACAATGCAAGTGACATCGATTCTAACTTTGCCACTACTCGCAAACGTCGTTGTCCAGCTGACGCGAACAACGGCGATGCCAATTTGGCACCGCTCGAGTTGGTGACACCGAACTCATTTGACAACAATTACTACAAGAATTTGATTCAGAAGAAGGGTCTTCTTGAATCGGATCAAGTTCTTTTTAGTGGAGGTTCCACAGACAGCATCGTCTCCGAGTACAGTTCCAAGCCCGCAACTTTTAAGGCTGATTTTATCACCGCTATGATTAAAATGGGAGACATTAATCCTCTCACCGGTTCAGCTGGAGAGGTCAGAAGGATTTGCAGTGCTCTCAACTAAATTTTTACTTACTTGAGCCACAAGATTGAGTATCCACACATGAAAATGTAACTTAATCTCTATATCGAATATTTCTTTCAGTTTTTTTTTATTTTTTTTTTATTTTTTTTTATTTTTTTTACGAGTGTCTATTTTGTATTGATTCATTCATATGTAATGTAGTATCCCACATCGCCCGTGAGGGCGTGGTCTTTGGGCCTTATATATCCATGCCTGGTGCTTCAACTTTGAAGAGGCCTTTTGTGGTGGGAGATGTGGTCTGCGGACTAACACTCGGCCACAAGAACAAAACCGTGCGGTAGCTGGGTGGCTGCGACATAGTCCAGGCCCAGAATGCCAAAGCGGACAATATCCGAGAGGTTGGAGACCGGGATGTGACAATTTGGTATCAGAGCCAGACTCACGGTCGTGGTGTGCCGACGAGGACGTCGGGCTCCCTAAGGGGGGTGGATTGTAGTATCCCACATCGCCCGTGAGGGCGTGGTCTTTGGGCCTTATATATCCATGCCTGGTGCTTCAACTTTGAAGAGGCCTTTTGTGGTGGGAGATGTGGTCTGCGGACTAACACTCGGCCACAAGAACAAAACCGTGCGGTAGCTGGGTGGCTGCGACATAGTCCAGGCCCAGAATGCCAAAGCGGACAATATCCGAGAGGTTGGAGACCGGGATGTGACATGTAACCTTAATTATACAGTGTTATTATTTTTCAATAAATTTGTTTTCCAATAATAGAAAGAAGTTTTTTTGACATATATTTATTTCATGAATTATGAATGATGGTGCTATATATTTTAACTATTAATAACGATATGACTCTACATGAAATTTGATTAATAATTGTGGTAAGAATAGTGATACACTTACCACCTATTTATACTATTATTTATATTATCTCTCTAATAAAGGTAGGAGTCACCATCACATGTGGGTCTCATCTCTATTAGAGAGATGATAAGAATAGCATTTTGTTGTGATAATTTATATGGTGTAGAGCCACATTATTTGGTGCCAAAAATGTTATTCTTATCATCTAGTGGTACCATCATTTGTATCATCTCTCTAATAGAGATGAGACTCACATATGTTGGAAGACCCTACCTCTATTAAGAGATGATACAAATAAATGGTAAATGTAGCACTACTCACTTGGTGTATATATATTTGCAAAAAATGCTACTCTTACTACATTGTACATGCCACATTTGTATCACTTCTGTAATAGAGGTAGGGCTCACAAACACATGTGAGTCTCATCTCTACATAACGCTGGAATTCGATTTCGATCTGTACAGTTATACAATGAAAATTTTCGAAATCGAATCAAGATTTAAGAGGCCGAATCTGTCAAAGCATTCAAGGCTGACCGGTAAAGCCTCCCATCCAACACCGTCCCTTCCGATTTCATATCTCTCAAAAGCTTCACCAGCTCATCAATCCGGCCCGTCTTCGAAAAAATCCCAACCATCATTCCAGCCAAAGCCTTGTCCAAAACACCCCCATGAACCCTAAACTCATGGTAATATTTCATACACATTTCAAACTCCCCTGCCTTGTTGTAAGCACTTATAACCGTTGTGTAGCTTACCTTATCCGGCGCTACCTTCCTTCGCTTCATTTCCGTCCAAATCTTCGAAACCTGCCTCAAATTCTTGTCCTTTCCATGCATATCCATCAAAGAATTGTATATCCATAAGTTCGGCTTACACCCCTTTTCTTCATCTTCGCCATGAGCCTCATTGCATCTCTTGGCCTCCCTGTTTTCCCATACATCACAACCATGCTAGAATATGCCACTACACAGTTACCAAACCCCTTTTCCTCCATCTCCTCAAAAACCATTTCTGCCTTTGAGTTAAGCCCTAGGCGGCAATAGACATTGACGATGGACGCGTATGTCACTTGCCCTGGCCGGCAGCCCATTGACACCAAATCTTCGAAAAATTTAACAGCAGTCAGGAGTCGATTTTTCCTAGAGAAGCCACTAACAACCGCACAGCATATATTGTCAGAAACCCTGATATTCGCACCCTTCATCGCCTTAACTACTCCGAGAGTCTTCTCTGTCAACCCTTCTTCCACATACATTGATATCATTTTTAAAAACAAACTCGGATCCTTCAACAATTTCTTGCACTCTCCTAATTCAAAAAGCTCTTCAGCCATCCCTACTTCTCGAATGCTTGCGAATGAACAAATCAGCACAGAGTAAATCTTTGAAGAGTCTAAATAAACTCCTCTCTCCGTCACACTTCGGAAAATCTCAAGAGCTTCAAAGGGCTGTCCCAATTTGCACAGTGATTCACATAAAATTCCGTATATTTGAGTTGAAAAAGGCACCAAATCTAATTCCCTACTTTTCATTTCTTCAAACAATTCATTAACTTTTCTGCAATCACCCTTTTTCATATAAGCTTCCATGATCCGGCAATAGCATCCGGAATTCGCAGTAATTCCATCGGATTCCATCCGTTCAAACACGGAAATCGTGCTTTTAAACATATGAAGCTCATTATATCCTCTCATCGCTGAATCAAAAGCCGGGACAGCAACTTCATCTCCATGATCACTAAACACATCAAGCAAAATCCTAACAATTTTGAACTTCCTAGCTCTAATGCAGCTAGTGACCAATCTAGAGAAAGTATAACCATCAGGCACTATTTTATAATTCTTAAAATCCTCAAAATCCGAAATAAACAAACCCCATTTATTGGAACGGATCAAGTACCTTATCAGCTGCTCCATTGTCGATTTGTTTGATCTGAATTCGGGCTTCTTTCGCGCTTTCTCGTAGTGATCGTATGCGCATTCTTCCATCTGAGGATTCTGAAACAAGCCACATATGAAATCATTCAAGTCCTCGGCACCCAGCGTTGGAGCTGGACATTCTTCTGGGGAGTTTTGTAACTTTAAGTCCAATTCAATGACGGGAAAATTGGTTGAATTTGCATTGAAAACCCGGAGATTATTGCTATAGTAAGTGGGATTAATGGAAGAGAATAAATGGGTTTTGAATGATGCGAGGACGTGGAATTTGTGAGGATTTTTGGATGAGATCACGCAAGCGGAAGACCAGTCTGCTGAAGTTGCAGCAGGACTGGCGATGGACATTGGAGGAGATGATAAGGCCGTTGAAGACTTGCGTGAAATAAGTGGGACGGAGACTCTGCCTCTGTATATATATACCTTATCCCCAACTGGATTTTTGCCATGCGTTTAAATCATATAAGCCACTCGTAATGCGCCACTTGGATAGTTCAATGACATAGAGATATACCTGCCAAAGCGAAGGCCACGCGACTTCCAATCGATTCTTAAACATAACACCAACAAGAGTGTGAAAATCACTCATCTTAGAGTTTAAATGTGGTTTTTTTCTAATCCAAGACGATCATTTAGTCAATATTATGTTTTTAGTAAGAAATGTTTAATAAATACTTGTCTTACATACACGCGGTATTGTGATATTGTGTGAGGGAGATTCAAACACATAAAGATCATTTAGTCAATATTATGTTTTTAGTGGGAAATGTTTAATAAATACTTGTCTTACTTACACGCGGTATTGTGATATTGTGTGAGGGAGATTCAAACACATAAACCACTATGATACAAGTGATATTACGATATTGTGCGAGAGAGTGATATAATGAAACTTTTCATATACGAGTCGTAAGTACATACTATGTAAAAATCTCAAGTTCAATTAACTTAGATGAGGAGTGATATGTCAAATTTTTAGAAGGTATTTTTGTTGTTAGATTAGTTTACATTTTAAGATTTCTATCTTAAACCAATTAAATCCAATTAATCTAACAACAATGAATATGGTGATCAGTTGCTTGGGGAAAATCTTGGATGGGTTTTGTACGGTAGGGATGTTTTTGCGTTTGTGGGCCATATGGCCACGTGGTCCGGAGAGCGGATCGAAGAGCAAAATGCACTGATCTCATTATTATGGTTAACACCACATAGTAATGTTTGATAATGAATTTTAAGCTAGTATTTCACATATAAGATTCAATTTTTAACGTTGGTAAACCATAGGATAAAAGTCATGAAAAGCTAAAATATCTCCAAGGGTTGGTTTGGTATTGCTGTGCTTTGAAAAAAAACTGTTTTTGCTGTGCTGTGAGAATAAACAGCTGTGAAATAAAACAGCAAAATGTTTGGTAAACTTTTTTGTAAAAGTGCTTTTGAAAAAAAAATTAGTATTATAGTGTTTGATAAACTTTTATGTAAAACAAATGTGAAAAAAAGTCGGTTCAAAGCTGAGTTTTGCAACTTCTTGTTTTTGGCTTTTTTTTACCCAAAACTGTAAAAAAAAGCTGAAGCTGAATGTTTACCAAACACAAAAACAGCGCCCAACTTTTTTTTATACTAATTTTTTTAGAATCACCTCAGTACCAAACCGGCTTAAATTTATCCGACCCTCAAAAAATGAATGACCGTGATGGGATCACCAACCAATGTAAATAGGTAAAAGTAAATAAAAAAAAACTACAAATTTCCATATCGCGGTTAGAGAACACCTTAAACCCTTGTCGCTGCCAAAGCGCCCCTCACGGACGTCACCCTAAAACCCTAAAACAAGAATCCGTCCCTCTCCGAAATCCAAAGTTTCAACGCCGCCGGATCCAGCCGCAATGAGAAAAGCCAAATCGAAGAGCTCCCGTAAGCAAAAGGACCTGTCGGAGCTCCAGGAAATCGAGCTTCTAAATTCATGGATCGAATCCCAGAAACCCGATTGTGGCTCCAACCCCATGTCTCTCCCCGCCTTGCCCTCCGACGCCCCCGTCGGCCGTCTCGGTGACACCCTCTTTTCTCCCTACGCCGGCGCCACCAGATTCGAGCAGCTGCCCGTCTCTAAGAAGACAAAGGACGCCCTTCGCCAGTGCAAGTACGTTGAAATGACAGATATTCAGAGGGCTTCTTTGCCCCACGCGCTGTGTGGCAGAGATATTCTCGGCGCCGCCAAGACCGGGTCGGGAAAGACTTTGGCTTTTGTTATTCCGGTAAGTTGGGCGTGCTTTGTTTTGGGGTTGGTTTGGTTGCGGAGACAGTGTGTGTAAAGAATTTAATTGGGTGCGTGTAGTTTTACACTTTTTGATGATCCGTTTGAAAAATGAGTGCTTTTGATCTGTGTGAAAAATGAGTGCTTTAGGAAGATGATTGATGCTGGAAATTGTGAGGAAGTGAATGGATTTTCTTCAAATTTGTTCACAATTTTGATTTTTGGTTGGTACAAAATTTTTGGTCTTGGTTTGTTGCATATTTGGATCTGCGAACTTTTCTTGAGTTTCTGTTATGCTTATCGCAATTATGATTGTTAATTTCCTCGGTTTTCCCTCTTTTCTACTAAGTTTGTTGAATTTGAAACCAAATGTGCCACAAGAAACTGAGTTGTTATGTGTTTAGGTTAAGTTTATATGTATCTGTTTACACACTTAAGCATGCTAATGATCGAGACATTTATATGTGCATACATATATTTGTGCAAACTTTCCTTTCATTTGTCAGTGATAGGCATTCTTCTTTGGTAACAAAAAGAACCCTTTTCTGATGCTGTATCATTTCTTTTATTTCAGCTTGTGGAAAAATTGTATAGAGAAAGATGGGGACCTCAGGATGGGGTAGGCAGCATCATAATATCTCCAACAAGGGAGATAGCTGACCAAACTTTTGATGTGTTAAAATTGGTTGGGAGGCACCATAACTTTAGTGCTGGCCTTCTAATTGGTGGTCGCAAAGTTGAAGAAGAGAAGGAGCACGTAAATGACCTGAACATACTGGTTTGCACTCCAGGACGGCTTCTTCAGCACATGGATGAAACCCCAAATTTTGATTGCTCACAACTTCAGGTTTTGGTCCTTGATGAGGCAGATCGTATTCTTGATGTCGGATTTAAGGACACACTGAATGCAATCATTTCACAGCTACCTAAAAAAAGACAAACGTTTCTCTTCTCAGCAACTCAAACAAAGTCGGTTAAAGATCTTGCAAGACTCAGTTTGAAGGATCCAGAATATCTCAGTGTGCATGAGAAGGCTGTGACAGCGACTCCTACTCTTTTGCAGCAGGCGGCAGTCATCGTTTCACTTGACAAAAAATTAGACGTATTGTGGAGCTTCATAAAGACACATCTAAATTATAGAATTCTAGTGTTTCTATCAACCCGCAAACAGGTGCAATTTTGTCTCTGAATTATGTCTATGTAGCTCAGATGCCAGTTTGTCATGCCTAATAATTTCAGCATAATATATTCAACATCGAGTTCATCTGATTGATAGAGGCCAGCTTAAGCCCTTGAAATGAGAGAGTGCGCCCAACAGAATCAGTTAAATAGTTCAATAAACTTCAATCTTGAATGAAAGATGCAGACTTTTTATATGCTCTTGGAGTTTGAATTAATGGTTCTGCATTGAGGTCTATGTTTATGTCTTTTGTTAACTCACCCTGTTTTCCCTTCACAAGCCAGCATGGAAATGTTGATCATATCAGTAATTCTAGTTATAGACATACTTACACATACATATATAAAGAATATAGCTTTCTCCTAAGTGGCTCGAGTCATTTACTAGAAAGAAATTTCTTCACTTACTCAGGTGGTACTGTTTTGATCCCAAACCAATTTGGCACAGGATCATATTTGGGGGTGGGGTGCATGTTTCACCTCCATTTTTACGACTGTTGATGATGTTGAATTGCATTTTTTAATAGGTAAAGTTTGTCTATGAAGCATTTAAAAAGCTCCGTCCTGGAATACCCTTGAAGTGTCTTCATGGTAAGATGAAGCAAGAGGGACGAATGGGAACGTACTCACAGTTTTCTGAAAAACGTTGTGTTCTCTTCTCAACTGATGTGGCTTCAAGGGGCCTTGATTTCAACAAGGCAGTTGACTGGGTTGTTCAGGTGGGTTGTCATCTCCAAAAATATTCTTATTATGTTATAACAAATATAAGGAAAAGAAATTTGTTGTCTATGGTCTCAGTTTTAAAGATATTTTCCCCCATGTGTAGGTGGACTGCCCAGACGATGTTGCATCTTACATACACAGAGTTGGACGAACTGCTCGTTATCAATCTAAAGGGCAATCACTTTTATTTCTGATGCCTTCAGAAGTAAAAATGCTTGAGAAATTAAACGAGGCAAAAATACCTATTAAGTCCACCCAGGTTTAATATTCTTTCTTTCGTCTTAGGAGGACGGGGGTGGGAGTAGGAGAATCCACTGTCCACTTATTTTTATTGTTTCCATTTTAATTTGTGGGCCATGCTAAATTAGCTGCTGTACTGATTTCTCAGGCTAACCCGGATAAACTGCAACCAGTGTCTGGGTTGTTGGCATCTTTGCTAGTCAAGTACCCAGATCCACTTCAGGGTCTGGCTAAAAGGGCATTTATCACGTACGTGAAGTCTATTCAAAAGCAGAAGGACAGAGAGATTTTTGATGTTACGAATTTACCAATTGAAGAATTTTCAGCATCACTGGGTCTACCAATGACTCCTAAAATTCGTTTTGCAAACCAGAAAATCAAGTCCAAGAAAGTGCCTGAATTATCTCCCCTTGTTGAACCAGAAAGTTGGGACAAGGAGGATAGGTTGGAGCTTCCAAAAGAGGAGCTCGATATTGGTGATTTTATGGAAGAGGAAGGGGAGGAAGACGCTCTTGTAAGAAATGCTACTGCAAATGAGGCAGAGGGGGAAGGACGAAAAATCGGAGATATTATGTAAGTTGCTTGTCTATTATATTTTATAGATATTTAAACTTAAAGATTAAGTTGCAAGATTCTGATTGACATTAGAAGCAAATTATACACAAATGGATGGACAATTTCGTAATAAATCTGTTTTCTGTGCTTCCCAACTTAAAATGATATCATCCAGCTGTGGTAGTTTTGGATGTATTACCAATGCCATGCTGACTACCTTAATGCACTCTTTTATCATGTGCCATTTGTTTCCCAATCTGTTGGCGAAATTTGAGTTCAATCACTTTTTTTTTTTTTCCTTGTAGACCGGCTACTCGGGTTTCGAAGAAAAAGAAGTTAAAGATCAATATCCATAGGCCAGTGGGGACTAGAGTCGTCTTTGATGAGGAAGGCAACACGCTACCGCCATTAGCAAGGCTGGCTGATATCAATAACAGTGGTCTGCCTGATGAAATTCATGGTATGTATTGTGATTCTAGAATTACATCAAATATAAACCAGAATAACTGAAAATATTACAAGCATAGCATAAACTTGGGGTGACGCCCTAATTTCGAAATGAACAATTGAGGTAAACAAATAGATTTATGAATTTTCTGACTCCTATTCTGAAGAACAACATGTCCTGACGTATCTTATTTTTTGCTGCAGACATGAAAAACGAATATTATAAGAAGCTTAGGGAAGATATGAAGGTGGTGGACAAGGAAGACAAGGTTCTAGACCGCCAGCGTCGCCGTGAGAAACGTTTGAAGCATAAGATGAAGTTGAAGAGAGGAAACACAGAAGAAGATTCGGAGGATAATCTTTCTGATTCAGAAGGAGAACCAGCTGAGGATCGACCCCGCAAAAAGTCGAAGATATACTTTGGTAGTGATGATGAAGGTGAGAGAGAAGAAGGTAAGAAGAAACTGGGTTTCACTGCTGACTCAATGTCTTTAGAGGAACAAGAAGCTTTGGCTCTCAAATTATTAAATTCCATGCACTCATAAATTTTGACCTTTGTTAAGCTTAATGATGTTTTCTAGTTTTTTATTTTTTATTTTTTATTTATTTTTTCCTTCTGTGTCTTGAGTAAAGTACTAAAATGTAATGATCTTGAAATTTTAAGGTGAATTTAGAAGTATCATACTTTTTTTTTTTCAATATCATCCTTCTAAGTTTTACCTTCTAGCTCGGTTTTGACCGGAGAAAAAGTCTGCCTTCTGTGAAAAGGGCTGAGGCCCGATAGGTTGGGCAGGGTTTTTTGGCCCGTTTTCATGTACCGAACAGAAAATCTTATTGAAATGACAAAAAATGATTTTGGTGAAATGAGGATCCTCACCAAATTCTTTTTGTGAGAATCCAGAGGATATTTTAATTGTATTCGTTCATTATAAATCGTACGGTTAGTTTACATCAGGTATTATTTGTGTTTAATTTTAAATAAAAAGTTTAAAATGAATTTTTACTGTACAATGTACGATGAATGGATATGATTAAAGAATTATTAGAATCCTGAGAAGTTCCTTACAAAGAGGATTGTTAGTAAAAATGTAAGTAAATTCTAAAAAGACATTTGAAGTACGTTATATGCTTCTTACATCAATTCAAATGCTTTTAGAACCTAATAATATTTTTTTCTAAAAACGTTTTCAGTCATTTTAAAAGCACATTCAGATGAATCCTATACTAACGAAAAGAAACATTTGCATTGGCACATGGAGTAATTTTCTCACTGAGACAGTTTCTTTACAACATTGTCATAGTTTTCTGTAATGAATAACAATGAAAATAATCAACCAAAACAAAAGTCATTTAACTGATTAACGTTGTTACAATTTTAGTGTTGAAACAAAAATTATAGTGCATCTCCTTATTAAATAATAGTTAAATCACTAAACAATTTTAAATTTAATTATTTTATTTTGCATAAGTTATTTTGACGGATGATAAGCCGTTCACATCTTCGAGTAACAGTGTATGTGAGAAATGGAACATAAAAAGTCGGAATAAAACTGTTGCTAGCATTCCGCATTCCCATAAGGCAATCGTCCGTCGAGCTTCTCCGTGTAAATGTTGAAACTTGGTAGCCTCCTCGTTAAAAATGTGGGAGAATCAGTGTGAACAACAAGTCATAAGTAATTAAATGCCAACCAAACCCAAGCAAACGTACACACGTTTTTGAGTACATGAAAGCTTTTTAATGCTCGTATTTTGGCTCATCATTCCAAACATTGGTATATACTCGTCATATATTTAATTATCTGATACGAGTAATGCTATTCATGTAATATTTTTATATCATATTTCTATATCGTCTTAAGTGGTATCTAATGTGGATAGCCACATCATTCGAAAAATTTGCAAAACCCAAGGAAATGAAGGAGAATGACTCATCGTATACCATAATCATCATTTAATTAATTAGTTTTTCTTAATTATTAGTTTATTAAATAATGAATTAAATTAAAAAATATGATTAATTCAAAGGATGTGGCTGTACACATCAAATGCCACCTAAGATGGTATGAAAATGTGGTACAAAAACATGCTATGAATAACATTACTCATCTGATACGTATTCATTCACTTAACTTTGGTTAATTTTTTTCAAAATTGAAAAAATAACATTTAATGTGAAAGTTAATTAGAATTAGGTTAAAAGACACATGACAAACAATTAAGTGTATGATGAGCATACACTATAATTATGATGGTGAGCAAAAAGCTCTCTCCCTTGTGGATGGTGAGCAAAAAGCTCTCTCCCATGTGGTTAGAGTCTTTCTTTTATACTCACTTAAAATTCTCTTTTTTCCCTTTAGTGTATATCAATATAAATTATCGCTTGTACTCTCTTCTTAAATTATTGAACCATACGGTTTTTGACACACTAAAAAATTTGAGCTTTATTTTCTAGGGAGTTTTAACGAAAAGCTAACGGTACTGTTCACTTTAACAAAAAACCATATTTTTATACTAAAAAGTCAATCCTGATACTATTCACTTTACCCTTTATTTTATCCTTATTATTAAAACTCAAAGTTATCAAGTAGTTTTCCTTATTTTCTAAGAAGGAAAGGAACTAGCTTTGACGTGTGTTTTGGAACAAAAGATTGTGCAAGCATGAGGTGATTTAACTTTCTAAGATTCTTATTGTGATTTTGAAAATTGTTACTTTTTTCGTTTGATATTTTTTATTGTTGAGAGTTTGATTCCTAAGTTTTGGAATCAAACATAATTACATACATAAGCAGTTAGATTATTATTTTTTATTTTAACAATTGGTTTGGTCTGAAATCTTAAATTTCTTTTAGTATCAAGGTTAGGTTATTTACGTATTAAACTCAATAACACAACGTAACGACGCATTTGTTGAAATCGGAATTTTCTTTAAGTAAAACACCGATATTAAAAAAGAAGTGTGACTGAGAACCAGTATGCTTCTTCCTCGAAGAAGAATGAGGCATCATCTACCACCTACCGACCTACCCTTATAATGATGCACATATTGTTTTAACCTCACATTCGAACTTCAATAGTTTGCCGAATCCTCGTTGACCCAAGAGCCCAGTCAAGGTCACTTTTATCAATAATCCATTGAGTTTTATGGTGATTTTATTAATGTGTATTTGTAAAGGTCGAACCTTTAAGCTTTAGGGTTTAGGATTTTTTTCAATATCATCCTTCTAAGTTTTACCTTCTAGCTTTAGGGTTGGGCAAACGGGTCTTGGGCCCGCGGGTAGGGGCGGGTATAGACGGGTCGGGGCGGGTACGGGGCGGGTCCTGTTTTTAAATAGGGGAAACGGGGCGGGGCGGGCCTAGGTAATGACATTCTAGGGTCGGGCCGGTTCCAGATTTATAGAAAAACGGGGCCCCGAACCGGCCCGTTTGTAATTGAAATGGACGGCCCAGATTGAAAATAGACATACCTTCCAATCATGACCGTTGGTTTTAGGTTTTACCCTAATAGAGTCTTTGCTCTCTCTCGATCGACCTCGACCTTTCCGTCTCTCATCCTCGATTTTCTTCTTGAAGTCCGACATCTGGAAAGGTCTCCTTCAAAGTCACTCTAACCTCCGATCCGAAGCTCCTCTTCAAAGTGTTCGTATAACATAACCCCCTCAATTTCTATTCCAATTCCTATTTCGATTTTCCATAATTTTTTTTTATAATTCAATCTATTTTTTGTGATTTTTTTTTTTAGGTTTAGCGTGCCGGAAGCAGCCCCTTTCACCGCCGTGCTGAAATTCGCGGCCGAGGAATTCAAAGTGCCTCCCCAAACCAGCGCTATCATCACCAACGGTAATTTGACTTCTGGGCTTTTGCATGTCGCTGTTGATTTCATTTTTGGCTCGTAAAGTTTGTGACTTTCTGATTTATGATTTGGGTTTTGTTGGAAATTTCAATTGATTTGCTTGTGGAGTTTAGTGGGCATTGATCGGAATCGATAAGGGTTTTTGGTTTCTGGAAATTGGGCATCCCTTTTTTTGTGATCCAAAGTATGAGATTGCAATACGCTTATGAAGATTAGATCTTGTGGTCTTTTTAACTGACGGCTCGGGCTTATAATTTATGTAGAGCAATAGCGATATAAACCTCAACAAAAAGACCAAAATTTGAAATTAGGGAATGTATAGAGCTGAGGTAAGGAAATGGGGAATTGAATTCAGATGACATTCTCGAATTTGATATTAGAAAAATGTTTCATCATTTGGTCTTATGGGATTGAGTTCACAAGAATTCCTCAAGAATATTAAGAGCGCATAATTTGTTCTGCTTCAACTGAAACGTAAATGAAATGTCCTACATTTTGTATGAAGTTTGTGGCAGTTTGAAGTGCACCCAACACATACCAATATCTTAGTCCTTGTCACTTCAAGGGACAATGAGTTTTGTTTTTTTAGTTTAAATTGCTGTGCGATTTTTCCTATCCCAAGATCCAATATGAAATTAGAATTGATACTGTCCAATCTTTGGACAATTGAAATTTTAACAAACAGTAAGATTTCTGTGAACAATAATAGCTTTAGCTTTTATTTGATAGACTCATAGAAGTAAATGTATGATGGAATCACAAGGGATGGTATAGATTTATGCAACGTACTTTGCAAGACCTCTCAATTTCCAGGGTATAAATAGGAGTTCAAGGATTCTCATTATGAAGAATATTTAGTTGTGCTTAGTTTCAATGCTATGCTATGATGTATGTTCATGTACACAAAAAAACAAATGTCACTATGTGCACTCCCCAAACAGATAGATATTAAATTGTCAATTAGAATAATTGTGGTACTGAATTCATCATTATTGTTAGCATGGATTAGACCCTTGGTTTCACACAACCTTTGACTGGCTTTCTCAGGGAATGTATTCCTCAAGCATGGTTCTGAACTACGCCTGATTCCTCGAGATAGGGTTGGGGCTTTTGGAACAATGGACGCTGCATTACAATCAAACTGAAGAGATCTACTTCTGGTTGCGGTTCTATTCCCTTTTTATGATCTTGTACCTTATTAAGTTGGGAGGATTTTCAAACTTTAGTTGACGGTTGAACGAGATAGCAGGTGAGTGTAATAGATGCTCTTAAATAATATTGAAAATTTGAAAGGATAATATTACAGTTCTGTTGTTTTTGTTGTAGATTCATCTGTGGTTTCTGTTGGAGATGAATCTCTCCTGCATAGCAATTTGATGATGGTTCTGATATAGCAATTTGATTAAATTTTAGGTGGCTAAGAAGTGTTGCACTGCTCCAAAATTCCTTTTGTTTAAACCCTCTCAGGTTTTACAAGTTCTTGCTGGTTTTACAAGTTTGTGCAGATTGCAATCTGTGCAGTTTTGTGCAGATTGCAATCTGTGCAGTTTTTTGTGCAGTTTGCAATCTGTGCAGTTTTGTGCAGATTGCAATCTGTGCAGTTTGCAATTGTGCAGATTGCAATCTGTGAATATGTACAATTTTTTTTTTCTTTCAAACAACCAAAAAAAAAAAAAAAAAAGGACCCGTGGACCCGGCCCGAACCGGCCCGTTTCAACCGGGCCGGGTAATGTCCGGTTCTTATATTAAAAAATGTAATCCCCGGCCCGGCCCGCCCCGTTCCCTTTGAACCTAGGTCCGGTCCGGTCCCTTCAAAATTGGGCCCGGCCCGGCCCGTGCCCAGCCCTATCTAGCTTGGCTTTGACCGGAGAAAAAGTCTGCCTTATGTGAAAAGGGCTAAGACCCGATGGGTTGGGCCGGGATTTTTGGCCCGCTTTCATGTACCAAACGGAAAATCTTATTGAAATGACTAAAAACGTTTTTGGTAAAATTACTTTTGAAATCAGTCCTTAATAAAGAATGAGGATCCTCTCCAAATCCTCTTTGTGAGAATCTAGGGAATCTTTTAATCGTATCCGTTCATTGTAAATCGTACGGTTAGTTTACGTCATGTACTATTTGTGTTTAATTTTAAATGAAAAGTTTAAAATGATTTCTGATTACACGTTGTACGATGAATAGACACGATTAAAGGATCCTCACAAAGAGGATTCGGATAGGATTATCACAAAGAGGATTCTTAGTAAAAATGTAAGTAAATTCTGAAAAAGACACTTGAAGTACTTTATATGTTTCTTACAGCAATTCAAGTGTTTTTAAAACATAAAAATATTGTTTCTTAAAACGTTTTCAATCATTTTAAGAGCACATTCAGACGAGTCCTAAGCTAATGAAAAGAAACATTCACACTGGCACATGGAGTAATTTTCTCACTGGTACATTTTCTTTACAACATTCTCATAGTTTTCTGTAATTAATACAATGAAAATAATCAACCAAAACAAAAGTCATTTAACTGATTAACGTTGCGTTGAAACAAAAATTATAGTGCATGTGACATCCCGTCCCGGAAATATCGAAACGTACGTATGAAATTACAATTTTGCCCCTAGTGTGTTTTTCGTCACGTTGTGGGGTTGTTTTGTGTGTGGTGGCATGTGTTGGGCCACACACACACACCTGCACATACACTGTCTCTCTTCACCCTCTCTCTGTCTCTGTCCCGTGTCTCTCTCTCTCCCTTTCTTCTTCTTCTTCTTCCTTCGACGTACGGACAAACATCAAAAACACTCAAACCATCACAGATCGAAGGAACCAACTACACCATTCGACTTGTGAGGTCGAGGCGAGCTCAGCCATACCATTTTCAGTTCCCAGGAGCGTCGGAGTAGCTCGTTGGACGAATTTGGACGTCGGGAAGGCCTGGTTCGAAGTTGGCCGAGTTTGGAGTTTTTGGACAGTTGTTTCGCATTTAGGTGACACGTACCCCGAGGACGAGCGTGCACACGCGAGACAGGGGGGCTACGACCCTTCTACATACCAGTGAGTGGGCTTTTGTTTTCCGTATATACCTATATACATTTATATTCCCAGAAATTGATTTAAAAGGGTTATTTGCCTTATGCCATGCATGTTATTATTATCGTTTATGCATCATTGCACGCATTAGTAGTGGCATACATATATATATGCATATTGGGTGCTGTGGGTGCACAGGTAAGTGCCAGGTAAGTGGTATTCATATTTACTTTCAGCAGTAGTTTGAGAGACTTAGAGAACTCATAACCTGCACCCCCGGTGTTAGTGCTCCCGCCCAGAGTAGGGCACAGTCCTTCACGTGATGTTCACCTCCCGCACCACACACTCAGCTTGGATCCAAGTTAGGTGCATAGGCCTGTCGTACAGACAACATTAGGTGGTTCCGACTTGTAGGTGACCCGCGATTATTCGTACAGCCTTCACGTGATCGTAGCACTAGAGCGTATATATATGTTACACCCAGGCCTGTCGTACAGACCACCTTGAGTGGTTCCGACTCGTGGGCAGGTTCAATTATAGAGTTGAGATTGAGCTCTAGATGCAGCCGTACAGGTCACGTTAGGTGACTCCGGCTGCCAGATTACATGATATTGATATGTTTATACCTGGGCACTTGCATATCTTGAGCATGTTTGGCATACCCTTGAGCATATTGGGCATATCTATACATACGTACATATGTTATTTTCTGGGAAGTATACAGGTTTTACGGCGAGGGGTTAGAATGTATTTTGCTAAATGATTTTCAAAGAGCTTTGTTTTTGCCCACTCACACTTTTGTTTTGCGCCCCTCCAGGTTCTAGTTGCTTAGCCGTTGCGGTGGTTTCCTTTGAGGGCTCTCCGGCGTTCTGACAGATACTCCCTATTGTAGGGTCGCCTTCGGGCGTACTACTGTTGTCGTTTTTGTTTGGACTGCTTTAGACCTGCTCTGAATTTGTATCTCACTTACTAACACTTATTTTAGTACCTTGTATGCTAGTTTTTAATTATTCGTACTTTCTTACTACTACCTTGTTAGCTTCCGCACGTGCACATGGCTACGTCACCTTTGTGTGACGGCCAACACGCTCCGATCTCGGTCGGGGTGTGTCAGTTTGGTATTAGAGCCTAGGTTTGGCAGTCTTGTGTCCTTGTGAGTATTCTAATAACTTTGGTGTCTTCTGTCAGAACTATGCCGCCTCGTCGGGAACCTCTTCGCTCTTCTGAGCCTAGTTTCCCCAATATTACTCAGTTGGGGGAAGCTTTTGCTACAGCCCTTCAGGCAGTGATGCGCCCTCCCCAGAGGACTCCTCTGGAGACTATGTACAATCTGAAGTTGGATAAGTTTAAGGGCAGTGAGGGGCATGAGGGCGCAGAGCGTTGGCTGGAACACATAGAGAAGACTTTCCGGGTGCTGCATAATCAGGGGAACTTGCCTATGGAGAGGTGGGTCAAGACGACCGCATGGTTTCTGGATACGGAGTCGGCAGCTTGGTGGGAGCAGGAGCTTCGTAGGTTGACCCCGGATCAGAGGACTGATTGGAATGTTTTTACGGAGTTGTTTAGGAGAAGATATGTGCCCCCTGAGTACATTGACCGTAAGAAGCAGGAGTTTTCCGAACTGAAACAGCGGAAGATGTCAGCGAATGAGTACTACCGTAAGTTTACGGACTTGTCTCGTTATCATCCTGATGTCGCTGGTAATCCGGCGGAGATGCTTCGTCTTTTCCGTTTGGGCACCAAGAAGAAGTGGCGTTCTATGGCGTCTACAGTCCACAGCGAGACTTACCGGGACTTCTATGAGATACTGTTGAGGATCGAGGACTCCGAGAATATGTCGAGCGATACTGATGAAGAGAAGGACGGCAACCAGAAGAAAGATGACAAAGGCAAAGGTCAGACATCGCTCGGGCCCCGTCAGACTCAGAACTTCAAGAGAGGAGGAGCTAGTTCTAGTTCTTCGAGTGGTGGCTTCAGTGCCACTGGACAGGGTCGTGGGGGTAGATTTTCTGGTGGCGCTAGAGGCCAGAGGCAGGGCGATGGTGGGCGAGGCAGAGCCCCAGTTTGTCGTAGGTGTAACAACCGGCATTTCGGCGAGTGTAGACGTGGCAGCAACGGGTGCTACACATGTGGACAGGTGGGACATAAAGCGGCGAATTGTCCCCAGGGTCAGCAGCAGCAGAAACCACAGCAGACCTTTATACCACCGCCTGCACCACTCCAGCAGATCCAGGGTCCTAGTAGCTACGGCCAGACGGGTCGAGGTGGTGCTTACCACTATCAGGGTGATGCTGTCCCTTATGCTCCGGGGCAGTATCAGTACCCTCAGGATCCCTATTCCCAGGGTGGCTATCCCCAGTATTCAGGCGGCTATATGCCGTATCCTCCAGCCCCAGCGGGTGGTTCACAGTGGTATCAGGGAGGACAGTATCAGCAGGGGGAGATTGCCACTAGCAGTGCAGGGTCTTCGAGACAGTCGGGCCAGCCCAGTCAGGGGCGTGGTACGCAGGGACGCGGCGTTCAGGCGAGCAGAGGCCGCGGCGGGCGTCAGCAGGGACAGGGGTGTCTTCACAATATTTCTCTGCAGAACGCTCAGAACAACCCAGACTTGATTATGGGTACGTTGAACATTCTTGGTTGTTTTGCTAGAATCTTAATTGATTGTGGAGCTACACATTCCGTAATTTCTCATACGTTTGCTCAAGCGACGCAACCTCGCCCCACACCTCTAGGGTATGATTTAGAGTTTGTTATGCCTAGAGGAGAGAGCTGCATTGTAGATTGTGTGTACCCAGGATGTCCAGTGATCGTAGAGGGTGTTGCTCTGTCAGCCGATCTTATCCCGTTGGATATTGTGGACTTTGATGTGATTCTGGGCACGGATTGGTTGCACTTCTATCGTGCCAACATTGACTGTTACGGGAAAGTAGTTACGTTTCACCGACCTGGACTACCTGTGATTACTTTTGTGGGTGAGCGGAGTGGGGTGAGACATGGCGTTATTTCGGCGCTGCGAGCGAAAAAGTTGTTATCTAAAGGTTGTCAGGGGTATCTGGCTCACGTAGTGCTAGATGAAGCTGTTTCTAACAGAGTTGAGGATGTGAGGGTGGTCAGACACTTCCCTGATGTATTTCCCGAGAATTTACCTGGGTTACCCCCAAATCGAGACGTAGAGTTCACCATTGAGTTGATTCCAGGTACAAATCATATTTCTTTAACTCCTTATCGTATGGCTCCCGCGGAGTTGAGGGAATTGAAGGTCCAGCTGCAAGAGTTAGTGGATAAGGGATTTATCCAGCCTAGTACTTCGCCTTGGGGCGCTCCAGTGTTGTTTGTGAGGAAAAAGGATGGAACTTTGAGGCTGTGCATCGATTACAGGCAACTCAATCGGGTGACGATTAAAAACCGTTATCCATTGCCTCGTATCGATGATTGGTTCGATCAGCTGAGAGGTGCTTGTGTGTTCTCTAAGATAGACTTGAGGTCTGGTTACTATCAGCTGAAGATCAGTAGGGATGATGTCCCTAAGACGGCATTCAGGACTCGTTACGGTCATTACGAGTTTCTGGTTATGCCATTTGGGTTGACGAATGCACCAGCCGCCTTTATGGATTTGATGAACCGAGTATTCCAGCCTTACTTGGATAGATTTGTCATTGTCTTCATTGACGATATTCTGGTGTATTCTAAGTCGAAAGCGGAGCATGTTCGACATCTTACTTTGGTGTTGAAAAGGTTGAGGGAACACCAGTTATATGCTAAGTTTAGCAAGTGCCAGTTCTGGTTAGACCAAGTTGCGTTCTTGGGGCACGTCATTTCTGCTCAGGGTATTCTGGTTGACCCTCAGAAGGTTGCAGCGGTAGAGAGCTGGGAGCAACCGCGAACCGTCACCGAGGTGAGAAGTTTCCTTGGGTTGGCGGGGTATTATCGAAGATTCGTTAAGGATTTTTCGGTGATTGCCTTGCCGTTGACGAGGTTAACGAGGAAGGATGTTAAATTTGAGTGGGATTATAGGTGTGAGCAGAGTTTCCAGCAGTTGAAACATTGTCTCACTCATGCACCTGTTTTGGCACTCCCAGACGATAGTGGTGATTTCGAGGTTTATAGCGATGCTTCCTTGAATGGTCTGGGATGTGTATTGATGCAGCATGGTAGGGTGATTGCTTATGCTTCGCGACAGTTGAAACCTCATGAGATGAATTACCCTACACATGATTTGGAGTTGGCTGCTATCATTTTTGCGTTGAAGTTGTGGAGGCACTATCTTTACGGAGAGAAGTGCAGGATCTTTACAGATCACAAGAGTCTCCAGTATCTCTTTACTCAGAAGGAACTTAATCTTCGTCAGCGGAGGTGGTTGGAGTTGCTCAGCGATTACGATTGCACGATTGATTATCATCCTGGTCGTGCGAACGTAGTGGCTGATGCACTTAGCAGGAAGTCACAGGGCCGTATTAATGCGTTGTACGCTAGTCGTGCTCCTCTTTTGGTGGACTTGCGTGCTACGGGAGTAAGGCTAGAAGCCGAAGATCGAGAAGTGGCATTACTTGCTAATTTCCAAGTTAGGCCGATACTAGTTGATCGGGTGCTTGAAGCCCAAGTAGCTGATCAGGAGACTCAAGAACTTATTCAAGCTCGAGATCAAGGAAGGAGGCGAGACCTCAGAGTTCAGGATTCAGATGGCATGTTGATGCTAGAGGGTAGAATGTTCGTGCCTAATAGTGTGGAGTTGAAGAAAGAAATTCTCGATGAAGCACATATCTCGGCTTATGCCATGCATCCAGGAGCTACTAAAATGTATCATACCATTCGACCGTTTTATTATTGGCCGGGTATGAAGAGGGAGATAGCCGAGTATGTGAGCAAATGTGCTGTTTGTCAGCAGGTTAAAGCAGAGAGGAAGAAGCCGTTTGGGTTGTTGCAACCACTTCCCGTTCCGGAGTGGAAATGGGAAAATATCACCATGGATTTTGTGTACAAGCTCCCGCGTACACATAATGGCTTTGACGGCATTTGGGTGATCGTTGATCGACTCACTAAGTCGGCTCATTTTATTCCAGTGAGAGAGAAGTATTCCTTGAGCCGTTTAGCGGAGCTATTCATCTCGAAGGTGGTGAAGTATCATGGTGTCCCCGTGAATATTGTTTCGGATCGAGATCCACGATTTACATCGAAGTTTTGGGTAGCTTTCCAGGAAGCTTTGGGCACGAGATTACTTTACAGTACGGCGTATCATCCACAGACAGACGGACAGTCAGAGAGAACTATTCAGACTTTGGAGGATATGCTGCGAGCTTCGGTGTTGCAGTTTGGTGACGCTTGGCACCAGCGGTTAGATTTGATGGAATTTGCTTACAACAACAGTTTTCATTCGAGCATTGGCATGGCGCCATTTGAGGCCTTGTATGGCAGAGCTTGTCGCACACCGTTGTGTTGGTCAGAGGTTGGCGAGAGAGTCTTAGTATGTCCAGAGATTGTCGAGGAGACTACTCAGAATGTTCAGGTGATCAAGTCTAACCTGAAAGCAGCCCAGGACAGGCAGAAGAGTCTAGCGGATCGGCATGCTACGGACAGAACATATGAGGTCGGAGATTGGGTATTTCTGAAGCTTTCACCGTGGAGAGGTGTTGTGCGGTTCGGAAAGAAGGGGAAGTTGAGTCCCAGGTACATCGGACCATACGTGGTCACAGAACGAGTTGGTGAGGTAGCTTACAAGTTGGGGTTGCCTCCGGAGTTGGCTAGAGTGCATAATGTTTTTCACGTGTCTATGCTCCGACACTATGTTGCTGATCCATCTCACGTGATACCTCCTCAACCGCTTGAGATTAACCCAGATCTGACGTATGATGAAGAACCGGTGACGATCATTGATTGGAAAGAGAAGGTTCTGAGGAACAAGATAGTGAAATTAGTGAAGGTTTTGTGGAGGAATCATTCCGTTGAGGAAGCAACGTGGGAGACAGAAGATCGAATGAGGGATTTGTATCCTCGTTTGTTCTTTAACCACTAGGGGCTGTTACTTGGTTGTTTTGAATTTCGGGACGAAATTCTTTTAAGGTGGGAAGGTTGTGACATCCCGTCCCGGAAATATCGAAACGTACGTATGAAATTACAATTTTGCCCCTAGTGTGTTTTTCGTCACGTTGTGGGGTTGTTTTGTGTGTGGTGGCATGTGTTGGGCCACACACACACACCTGCACATACACTGTCTCTCTTCACCCTCTCTCTGTCTCTGTCCCGTGTCTCTCTCTCTCCCTTTCTTCTTCTTCTTCTTCCTTCGACGTACGGACAAACATCAAAAACACTCAAACCATCACAGATCGAAGGAACCAACTACACCATTCGACTCGTGAGGTCGAGGCGAGCTCAGCCATACCATTTTCAGTTCCCAGGAGCGTCGGAGTAGCTCGTTGGACGAATTTGGACGTCGGGAAGGCCTGGTTCGAAGTTGGCCGAGTTTGGAGTTTTTGGACAGTTGTTTCGCATTTAGGTGACACGTACCCCGAGGACGAGCGTGCACACGCGAGACAGGGGGGCTACGACCCTTCTACATACCAGTGAGTGGGCTTTTGTTTTCCGTATATACCTATATACATTTATATTCCCAGAAATTGATTTAAAAGGGTTATTTGCCTTATGCCATGCATGTTATTATTATCGTTTATGCATCATTGCACGCATTAGTAGTGGCATACATATATATATATGCATATTGGGTGTTGTGGGTGCACAGGTAAGTGCCAGGTAAGTGGTATTCATATTTACTTTCAGCAGTAGTTTGAGAGACTTAGAGAGCTCATAACCTGCACCCCCGGTGTTAGTGCTCCCGCCCAGAGTAGGGCACAGTCCTTCACGTGATGTTCACCTCCCGCACCACACGCTCAGCTTGGATCCAAGTTAGGTGCATAGGCCTGTCGTACAGACCACATTAGGTGGTTCCGACTTGTAGGTGACCCTCGATTATTCGCACAGCCTTCACGTGATCGTAGCACTAGAGCGTATATATATGTTACACCCAGGCCTGTCGTACAGACCACCTTGAGTGGTTTCGACTCGTGGGCATGTTCAGTTATAGAGTTGAGATTGAGCTCTAGATGCAGCCGTACAGGTCACGTTAGGTGACTCCGGCTGCCAGATTACATGATATTGATATGTTTATACCTGGGCACTTGCATATCTTGAGCATGTTTGGCATACCCTTGAGCATATTGGGCATATCTATACATACGTACATATGTTATTTTCTGGGAAGTATACAGGTTTTACGGCGAGGGGTTAGAATGTATTTTGCTAAATGATTTTCAAAGAGCTTTGTTTTTGCCCACTCACACTTTTGTTTTGCGCCCCTCCAGGTTCTAGTTGCTTAGCCGTTGCGGTGGTTTCCTTTGAGGGCTCTCCGGCGTTCTGACAGATACTCCCTATTATAGGGTCGCCTTCGGGCGTACTACTGTTGTCGTTTTTGTTTGGACTGCTTTAGACCTGCTCTGAATTTGTATCTCACTTACTAACACTTATTTTAGTACCTTGTATGCTAGTTTTTAATTATTCGTACTTTCTTACTACTACCTTGTTAGCTTCCGCACGTGCACATGGCTACGTCACCTTTGTGTGACGGCCAGCACGCTCCGATCTCGGTCGGGGTGTGTCAGTGCATATCCTTATTAAATAATAGTTAAATAACTAAACGATTTTAAATTTAATTATTTTATTTTGCATAAGTGATTTTGACGAATGACTTTAGATAAGCCGTTCACATCTTCGAGTAAACAGTGTATGTGAGAAATGGAAGATAAAAAGTCGGAATAAAAGTGTTGCTAGCATTCCACATTCCCATAAGCCATTCGTTCGTCGAGCTTCTCCGTGTAAATGTTGTTGGAACTTGGTTGACATGAATCCTCTCCGGAACCAATTGTCTTAATCTTAGTGATCCATTAATTCGGACTGTTGAAATTTGATCCAACGACTACAAATAGAAGTCCACTTTAAAAGTAATAATAACTTTAACCGTTGGATCAAATTTCAACGATTCGTATTGATGAATCCCTAGAATTAGGACACTTAAGATGATATGAAAATGTGGTACAAAAACATGGTATAAATAACATTACTCATCTGATACGTATTCTTTCACTTAACTTTGGTTAATTTTTTTCAAAATTGAAAAAATAACATTTAATGTGAGAATTAATTAGAGTTAGGTTAGAAGACACATGACAAACAATTAGGTGTATGGTGAGCATACATTATAATTATTGTGGTGAGCAAAAGGCTCTCTCCCTTGTGGTTAGAGTCTCTCTCTTATACTCACTTAAAATTCTCTTTTTTTCCTTTAGTGTATATCAATATAAATTATCGCTTGTACTCTCTCTCTTAAATTATTGAACCGTACGGTTTCTAGCACACTAAAAAAGTTGAGCTTTATTTTCTAAGAAGGGAAGGAACTAGCTTTGACGTGTGTTTTGGAACAAAAGATTGTGCGAGCATGAGGTGATTTAACTTTCTAAGATTCTTATTGTGATTTTGAAAATTGTTACTTTTTTCATTTGATATTTTTTATTGTTGAGAGTTTGATTCCTAAGTTTTGGAATCAAACATAATTACATACATAAGCAGTTAGATTATTATTTTTTATTTTAACAATTGGTTTGGTCTGAAATCTTAAATTTCTTTTAGTATCAAGGTTAGGTTATGTACGTATTAAGCTCAATAACACAACGTAAACGACACATTTGTTGAAATCTGAATTTTCTTTAAGTAAAACACCGATATTAAAAAAGAAGTGTGACTGAGAACCAGTATGCTTCTTCCTCGAAGAAGAATGAGGCATCATCTTCCACCTACCCTTAAAATGATGCACATATTGTTTTAACCTCACATTCGAACTTTAATAGTTTGCCGAATCCTCGTTGACCCAAGAACCCAGTCAAGGTCACTTTTATCAATAATCTATTGAGTTTTATGGTGATTTTATTAATGTGTATTTGTAAAGGTCGAACCTTTAAGCTTTAAGGTAAATTAGTAAAGAGGAACTAGTACGGACCAGCCAGTCGATCAAGGGAACTTCCCCTCTAAGGCAAGGAGAAAACCCTCAGCGGTGAAGTGAATAGTGAATACCCTTCTCTTCTTTTTCCATTTGATTGCTTAATGGGGTGGAGATACCTTCTCTTTCGGTGAAAAAGTTGCTACTGATTTATCTCCTTTTCTTCAAATGCATGGCGGCATTATTTTCGTACAATTCCTCAAACGTCTCCTTTCATTGTTCGTAATTTTGCCCTTTTGAAAAACTGATCATGTTTCTGTAAAATAGTGGGGTTTTGTGAACTGGGTTTGTAGGCATTTGCTGTGGAGTGAGACTGAGAGTGAGTGAGGTGATGGAGGCTTCAGGCAAGAAGAAGACTGAAACGGACCGTTTCACTGATACTGTGTTTTCTTGGTCACTTGAAGACATTCTCGATGAGAATCTGTACAAGAACCGGGTATGTTCTTCCACTTTTACTCATAAGTTCTCATTTTTTGAGTTTTAGTTTGCAAAAAGGCGTTACTTTACTCGTTTTTCTTAATATTTTGGTGAGATTGTCACTGCATTTTTTCTTTTTCTTTTTTGCAAAAACCCACAAAAATTGAGAACTTTTCTACCACCACAGTGAACAATTTGTATGCTAATGACTAAGTTGAGTTTCCATCGTAAAACCGATTGGTAGTACGAGGAGTAGCCAATTACTTATAGGTTGACGTGGGATTCACTCTTGACAGCTAAAAGCTTTGGACTTGAATCTTGAAGCTATTGCACTGTAACGATTCTTGAGTTTTGGTAGCAAAAGACGATTCCCTTGTCTTGCGTTATCTTTTTTTTTTTTTTTTGGAATGCTTAGTTGCAAAGACCACAGGAGGTTGAAAACTTTGCACCACCTTAACAAACGATTCGTAAAGTTGATAGCTTTGGTCTTGAATCTTAACGTCTACTGCAAGAGGAGGATTGTTTTTTTTTATGCAGAACATATTGTCTTAATTTAATTCTCTAATTTCTATTGCATTGTAATGATTTTGAACTTTTTAACGGTTTTAGGTGGAAGAGATTCCGAAATCATTTCAATCGGTTCAGCATTATTTTGGGTCTTATTTATTCCCTTTGTTGGAGGAAACTAGAGCTCAAGTGCATTCTAGTATGGAAACTATTTACAGAGCACCATTTGCTGAAGTAGTTGCTTTCGAAGAAGCAAAACCGTATGGGAAAAATCTATATGATGTCAAGGTTAATTACTGGAGAAACAGGTTCTGTGATCGTGGAAAGGAGCCATACAAAACATTGCCCGGGGACCTTTTTATCTTAGCGGATGCTAAACCTGAAACTGTTTCTGATTTACAAAGGGTTGGGAGATCATGGGCTTTTGTATCAGTCACTAAAGTCTCAGAAAACGAGAACGAGGATAATAGTACTTCACTTTATTTTAAAGTCAAGGCATCAAAGGAGTTTGAAGACGAAAGTAGCGCTTGGAAATCACTTTTTTTGGTATTCCTTGTGAATTTAATCCCTAATGGCAGAATATGGAAATCATTGAACATGTCCAGAAATCTGAAGATTATCAAGGAAGTTCTGTGCACTGATTTTGTGGTAAGACCTTAAGGATTAATACTGTAGGTTTTATGCAGTTTAGTTAGCATTGCATAGACCAAACCTATACCGTCTCTCATAAGTATAACATAAAACTACCATGTTCAAACAAGTAAAAGAGTTTTCTTTTCCTTTTATCTTTGGTTTCAAGTCTTCGGTTGTATAATGATTTATTTTCATTTTTTTAAAACTCTCTCTAAATCTTAATCCATGCCCCCATCAACTTCGTCTGATATTTTAAATGGGATAATATATTTCAACACTGATATTGTTGGAATTGACTGAAACTCTTATGTTGGTAACAGGCTCAGGAAAACTATCACCTTCGTTCTGAAACGAATGATGACATCTGGGATAAGTGGTTAGCTGATAGTTCATCTGCTGGATTGAACGAGTCACAAACAGGGGCAGTTGTGGCCTGTCTTGAAATGCTGCATGGTGATTCCAAGTCTGGTGTGCAACTTATATGGGGTCCTCCTGGGACGGGAAAAACTAGAACCACCGCCACTCTGCTTTTTACTCTGTTACGGATGAACTGTAGGACGCTCATTTGTGCCCCAACAAATGTCGCAATAACTGAAGTGGCTTCTCGTGTTGTAAAGATGGTGACTGAAGCAGAGTCTAATGCCATGTTTTGTCCTCTGGGACAAATTCTTCTATTTGGGAATAAGGAGCGACTAAAAGTTGGTTCAGACATTGAAGATATATATATGGATAACCGTGTGAAAAGGCTTGGCGAGTGCTTGGGGCCGCTGACTGGTTGGAGTAGTTGCTTTGCTTCCATGATAGGTTTTCTCGAAGATTGTGTTTCTCATTACCATATTTTCGTGGAAAATGAGTTGGCCAAAGAGAAAGGACAAACTAGTGGCAGTGAACTGACGGAGAAAGAATACAGAAGTGATAGTGAAGTTAGCAGGGGGATGTGCAAATCGTTTCCTGAATTTTTCAGAGAGAGATTTGTTTCTACTGCATTACCCCTAAGATATTGCATATCTACCTTCTGTACTCATATAGGCAAAAATTACATATTGGAACGTAATTTCCAAAATATGACTTCACTCTTGGGCCTGCTTGATTCCTTTGAATCATTATTGTTTCAAGGGAATGTTGTTTCTGAGGGACTGGAAGAGATTTTCTCTCATTCAGAAGTTGAACATGTGCCTGAGCCATTTATGGATAACCCGTTTCTTTTGTACACGAAGAGAAGAGAATGCCTTTCAGTATTACATGTTCTACAGGATTCTCTTAGAGGGCTTAGTCTTCCAAATGTTCGGAACCAAGAATCTCTGATGGAGTTCTGTTTTCAAAGAGCTTCCTTAATATTTTGCACTGCATCCAGTTCATATAAGCTGCATAGAGTGGCAATGGATCCACTGACCCTTGTTGTTATTGATGAAGCTGCACAATTGAAAGAGTGCGAATCAACTATACCGCTGCAACTTCGAGGTGTGAAGCACGCTGTTCTTGTTGGTGATGAATGTCAGTTACCAGCTACAGTGCAAAGCAATGTACGTTGATGCTACTTGGTTACACACACACACACACACACACATCTACATCCTCTGTATATCTTATTGCAATTTTTGGTTTCACTCTGTTAACTGAAGCAGCCAGCCATTGTGGACTTAAGCAGCCATAGCAGCCAGCCATTGTAGACTTAAGAATTAGGAAATTAGACATGAGTTCCATTGTAATTAATAAAGTAGTTGTAAACAGTAAAGTTAGGTATAGGCAGTAGTGTTTTTATGACTTCTTGTACTGGTTTCATACCTGATCATCATTGCTTGTATTCCTATATAAATCCTCCAATTGGGAGATGAATACATCAAGAAATTAACTCTATTTTGGCATGGTATCAGAGCCATTCTGATCCAAAAGGAGTTTCTATTCTGATTAACCTACTGGCACTACTGCCATCTACCCCATAAGACCTGCAGAATAGCAGGCCTTCTACTTTCATACGAATCCGATCTCTCTTTGGCCATATCTGCCAACATCACTACCCATATTGAGCTTG
The DNA here is from genome assembly GCF_041283825.1 of Pyrus communis. Lineage (NCBI taxonomy): Eukaryota > Viridiplantae > Streptophyta > Magnoliopsida > Rosales > Rosaceae > Pyrus > Pyrus communis. Next base: position 30,732,999 of record NC_142577.1, read on the forward strand.
TTAACCATATATATTCCGCTGCATCTCTACCTAAATACTACCCCATACCCTATAAACCATACCCGTTGGAATCACCCAACAAACCCGTGCCATTGCCTCTTCCTCCTTGCATTTTGTTCCTGCATCTCTCTCAGTGAGACTGACTCTCTATTGTTTCAATAAAGAGAATTCGTTGCAGTAGTAATGGGTGACTCCAAGACCACTGTTTCAGCCGCTGTTACACAAAATGATATGTCTCTGCATATCACCCCAGACAAGTTGGATGGGTCCAACTATTCCTCGTGGTCCCAAAGTGTCCGCATCTACATCACTGGCAGAGGCAAATGGTCTTATGTCAGTGGAAAAAAGAAGGCACCAGCAGAAGCCGATGCATCGTATGCTATATGGGAGGAAGAGAATGCCATGGTTCAATCTTGGCTTCTCAACTCCATGACTAGAGATTTGCGGGCCATTTTTCTCCGACTCTCTACTGCAAAAGATGTTTGGGATGCTGTTACCCAAACTTACTCAATTGAAAAAGATGCATCAAAATTATATGAACTTCGCCGTCAAGCACTGGCGACTCGCCAGAATGGTGAGCCTTTATCTGCATATTATGGTAAACTCCAGCAAACATGGCAAGAAATAGATTTCTTACGTCCTGGAAAATTGAAATGTGCTGATGATGTTGCTGCTCGAGAGACAGAAATTTCAGAAGAAAGATTGTATGATTTTCTGGCTGGCCTTGATCCTCATTTAGATCATGTTCGCAGTCAAGTTTTGACTCAAACACCTTTGCCATCTGTTCGTGCTGCTTATGCTCTTGTGAATGCTGAAGCAAGTAGGCAAACCATTATGTTGGTTGGCCCACAAGTGGAAGGATCAGCCATGGTAGCTGCTCCGTCTCGATTTCCCCGTGGAGTCTCGAATTCTCGATCAGGTGGATCTAAAGTTACTGATACAAGGAAGTGTACTTATTGTGACAAGGATAAGCATACTAGAGACACTTGTTTTAAGTTGCATGGATATCCTGATTGGTGGGTTCAAAAGAAGGAAAATCAAAAGAAAAGCATTGTTGGATCACAAGCACACCTGTCTACACCAACGCCTTCCGTGCCTCGAGTAGATCAATCTGCTCACTCAGTTTCTCCTACTACTGCTTCCACTTCCTTAGTCGACGCAGGTAACTTTGGTTTTGCCTTGAACACCACATTTGGTGCTCCAAATAAACCTTGGATCATTGATTCGGGGGCTTCTGACCATATGACCAATAACTCTTCATGGTTTGCTTCTCACACTACTCCACCTTTAAATACCGTTAAAGTTGCTAATGGTATTTCCACTCCAGTGCTTGGAGCAGGCTCCATCTCATTAACACCATGCCTATCTCTCTCATCTGTTTTACATGTTCCTAATCTTTCTCACAATTTGCTTTCTATTGGTAAACTCACAAATCAACTAAACTGTCTTGCCATCTTTTCTCCTACTCATTGTTGGTTTCAGGATATTCGAACGAAAGCGTTGATTGGTCATGGTAGAGAGAGGGGAGGTCTATACTACTTGGACTTACCACCAGATTGTGAGAAGACAAGTTACAGTTGTCAAGTGGAAGCTAAACAATTTGAAGCTTCTGAAAAAATTTGGTTATGGCACAAAAGATTGGGACATCCTTCCTTTCAGTACCTGCAATATCTATTCCCTTCTTTATTTTCTAAAGTCAAGGTTTCTAATTTCCATTGTGAAACTTGCATCTTTTCTAAAAATCATCGTGTCTCATTTCCTTTAAGCTCCAATAAAAGTGATGTTCCTTTCTCTCTTATTCATTCTGATGTTTGGGGACCATTTCATATTCCTACTCATACTGGTGCTAAATACTTTGTCTCTTTCATTGATGACTGCACTCGAGTTTCTTGGGTATACTTACTAAAAAATAAGAGTGAGGTTATGTCTGTTTTTCCAATATTTCATCAAATGATTCAAACCCAATTTAATGCTAAAATTCAAGTTGTTCGATCTGACAATGGGAAAGAGTATTTGAATTATGGACTTGGAACATTTTTTCAACAAGAAGGTATCATTCATCAAACATCTTGTCCACATACTCCTCAACAGAACGGTATAGCAGAACGTAAAAATCGTCACCTCTTGGATGTGGCTAGATCTTTATGTTTTGCTATGCATGTTCCTAAACGTTTTTGGGGTGATGCCATTCACACAGCTGTTTTTCTTATCAATCGCATGCCATCACGTGTTCTCCAATTTCAAACACCTATCCAAACCCTTTCCCAGTATCATTCTCTTCCTTCACTCCTTCATATTCCTCCAAAAGTGTTTGGTTGTGTCTGCTATGTTCATGTCCACATGCAACATCGTGATAAGTTGGATCCTCGAGCCATCAAATGTATGTTTATTGGCTATTCTGCTACTCAGAAAGGGTATCGATGTTACTATCCTCCCAATGGGAAATTTTTTGTCTCTATGGATGTTACCTTTCAGGAACAAGAGGCTTATTTTTCAGACGGAGATTCGGTCACTTCTCTTCAGGGGGAGATGGGGAGTAAGGAGGAAGAGCAGTGGCCACTTGACATTGGTGGTATGCATTTTTCGGATGAACACTTGTCTGATGCCGGTGATGGTCCAAATTTGCCTAATGATGAGGCAAAGAGTGGAAAAATATTGAAGGTATATGAGAGGACAAGAAAAAGGGGAGATAAAGGAAAAGAAAACGAAAAAGTGGCTGATGAGATAGACCACCCACATATAGATCCCCTCATTGACCAACTCTCTGACCAATCAGCTGCTACTCATACGAATTATCCTGAGGTAACCACTCATTCTCCTTCTCTTCAGCCTACTATATTTGATGAGTCCAATCATGAGATTTCATTAAGTGCTGATCCAAATGAACCACATCATGAGTCTGGTTCTCGTTATCCTATTCGAGAAAATCGAGGGATACCCCCTGTTCGTTATGGTTATTCTTCCACAAAGGGTATTCAATATCCTATATCTAATTTTGTTTCATCTCATCGCTTGTCAGACTCTTATATAGCTTTTGCAAACCAATTGTCATCAGTCTCAATTCCTAATAAGTTACAGGATGCTCTTAAAAATCCAAAATGGAAAAAAGCTATGATTGAAGAGATGGAAGCTCTTCGAAAAAACTCCACTTGGGAACTGGTTAAACTTCCTGAAGGCAAGAAATCTGTTGGGTGTAGATGGGTGTTCACAGTAAAGCATAAAGCTGATGGTTCAGTGGAGAGGTACAAGGCCAGATTGGTAGCCAAAGGTTATACTCAAACCTATGGCATTGATTATCAAGAGACATTTGCGCCAGTAGCAAAGATCAACACTATTAGGGTTCTTATGTCATTGGCAGCAAATCTGGGGTGGCCTCTACGACAGTTTGATGTGAAAAACGCATTTCTACATGGAGACTTGGATGAAGAGGTATACATGGATCTTCCTCCTGGATTCACTACCACTTGTGATATTGGCAAAGTATGCAGGTTGAGAAAGTCCTTGTATGGATTGAAGCAATCACCAAGGGCATGGTTTGGCAGGTTCACTCAATCCATGAGAAGTTATGGGTTCAAGCAAACTCAGGCTGACCATACCTTATTTCTTAAGCATGATAAAGGTAAACTTACAGCCTTAATTGTTTATGTGGATGATATGGTGGTTACAGGTAATGACGTCGAGGGAATTCAAAAACTTCAAATGTATCTAGCCAAGGAATTTGAAATGAAGGACTTGGGTACTTTGAAATATTTCTTGGGTATTGAAGTTGCAAGATCAAAGCATGGCATTTTTCTTTCTCAAAAGAAATATGTTATAGACTTATTAACTGAGACTGGGATGTTAGCTTGTAAACCTGCAGACACACCAATTGAGCAAAATCATAGATTAAGAGACTATCCTGATCAAGTTTCGGCTAACAAGGAAAGATACCAAAGATTAGTTGGGAGGTTGATTTATTTGTCTCATACACGACCTGACATAGCCTATGCTGTAAGTGTGGTGAGTCAATTTATGCATAGGCCAAGTGAAGCCCACATGGATGCTGTACAACGCATTCTCAGGTATTTGAAGTCTGCTCCTGGAAAAGGCTTGATGTTTTCCAATCATGGACATCAAGAAGTTGAAGGATACACTGATGCAGATTGGGCTGGGTCAGTAACTGATCGCAGATCGACTTCTGGATACTTTACATTTGTTGGAGGAAATCTAGTTACTTGGCGCAGTAAGAAGCAACATGTAGTGGCTAGATCCAGTGCTGAAGCTGAATTTAGAGGTATGGCACACGGCGTGCAAGAATTGTTATGGCTCAATATGTTGTTGAGAGAATTGGGTTTCAATTCTACAAAGCCATCAAATCTTTATTGTGATAACAAAGCCGCCATTAGCATTGCTCATAATCCAGTTCAACATGATCGTACTAAACATGTTGAAGTGGATAGGCACTTTATTAAGGAAAGGTTGGTTGATGGTAGCATTAACTTGCCTTATGTGAAGAGTGATGACCAGCTAGCAGATATGTTAACAAAGGCAGTGTCAAGTAGGATTTTCCATCTTGCACTCAGCAAGTTGGGCATTCGAGATATTTATGCACCAACTTGAGGGGGAGTGTTAACTGAAGCAGCCAGCCATTGTGGACTTAAGCAGCCATAGCAGCCAGCCATTGTAGACTTAAGAATTAGGAAATTAGACATGAGTTCCATTGTAATTAATAAAGTAGTTGTAAACAGTAAAGTTAGGTATAGGCAGTAGTGTTTTTATGACTTCTTGTACTGGTTTCATACCTGATCATCATTGCTTGTATTCCTATATAAATCCTCCAATTGGGAGATGAATACATCAAGAAATTAACTCTATTTTGGCACACTCGTATGATTTTGCGTTTATGGATAAATTTCTGTTCTTGCCTAGGTGTCTGATGAAGCTGGTTTTGCAAGAAGCTTGTTTGAGAGGTTGAGCTTAATGGGTCACTCAAAACACCTTCTAAATATGCAATACAGAATGCATCCATCAATAAGTTTCTTCTCAAATTCAAATTTCTATTATAAGTTGCTCCAGGACGCTCCAAATGTTCAAAATACAAGCTATGAGAAACACTATCTTCCAGGATCAATGTTCGGTCCATATTCTTTTATTAATGTTATTGGTGGAAGAGAGGAGAAAGATGAGGATGGACGTAGTCGAAAGAATATGGTTGAGGTTGCCATTGTATTGAAAATACTACGGAATCTGTACAAAAGTATGTCAAGCTCGGGAGTCATGCTTATTTTCTTTTTTTCAGTATTTCAGTGATTTCAATTTCCAGATGTTTTCTTTTCAGAACAGTTATCGGTCCTCATTCTCTTTTTAATGGCTAATTACTTCTTGGTCTCGATAGAACTGAACATTTCTCTTTTGGCTTTCTCTTTGTATGCAGAATGGGTTGGCTCAAAAGAGAAGCTCAGTATTGGTGTGGTATCTCCTTATGCTGCACAGGTAGTTGAAGTTCAGGAAAAACTTGGAAAGAAGTATGATAAGCTTGATGGCTTTACAGTGAAGGTGAAGACAGTTGACGGGTTTCAGGGTGGGGAAGAAGACATAATTATTATGTCCACTGTACGATCCAGTAAAGACCAATCTCTTGAATTCATATCAAAACCTCAAAGAATTAATGTCTCTCTTACAAGAGCTAGGTATGGTTCGATTCAAATTTGTGTTATTTATTGCATCCTTGTTGCTTGTTATTAATAACTTCAGCTCCGCTATTGACTTCAGGCACTGTCTCTGGATTTTGGGGAATGAAAGAACGCTATCTAATAGTAAATCTGTTTGGGAGGCCTTGGTCTTGGATGCCAAAATTCGTCAATGCTTTTTTAATGCTGATGAAGACAAGGATTTGGCAAAATCCATATTAGAGGTGAAGAAAGAGTTTGAGCAATTTGATGATTTGCTTAATCCTGACAGCATACTCTTCAGCAGTAAAATATGGAAGGTAATGCTCTGGGTTTTATTATGTTTGTTTTTCTGAGCCTTAATTTTCGACTACTCCCTATAGTTTGAAGTTATCAATCTTTGTTCTGAAATTGGAATTGCTGGTTTCTTGAAGCTTTTCTATAACCATTTTTATAATTTCTTGTTTCCCCCTTTAGGTACTTTTCAGTGATATTTTCCTGAAGTCGTTCAAAAAACTGAAGTCGATCCGTTTGAAGAAGTCAGTGCTTAATCTTCTACTTAAGCTTTCTGGTGGCTGGAGACCAAGAAAGCGAAATGTAGAGACTATTAGTGGAAACTCATCAGCAATCTTGAGGCAGTATAAAGTTGAAGGTCTATATGTTGTCTGCTCAATTGACATTGTGAAGGAGATGAAATACATTCAAGTTTTAAAGATTTGGGATATATTGCCTCTAGAGGATATCCCCAAATTGAAAAATCGCTTGGAGAGTATTTTCAATAGATATACAGATGATTTCATCAATCGTTGCAATGAGACGTGTCTTGACGGGTATGTTGTTTGGCATTTAGGCCTTTTCCTTTTCTTTTTCTGGACATGCATGAATTTGTAGTAGCAAATGCTCTATTTCTGTAGTCATATGAAGATACAAACTTTTCCTAGTTTTTTTTAAATTCTCAAGTAATTCTTGTGCTTCTTTATCATTTGAACAGTGATTTAGAAGTTCCGAATAGCTGGCCACCCACTTTGGATATTCCCCGGTTTAAGGACCTTAACAACACTGAAGCTGAGAGTGACTTAGTTGGTGACACTTCTGACGGTAGAAGTTATGTTGAGAATTCACAGGTCAACGAGAGTTTATTGCTCTTGAAGTTTTACTCATTGTCATCTGGTGTTGTGAATCACTTGCTGTCTGACCGCGAGGGTAGAGAGTTGGATCTTCCATTTGAAGTTACTGACCAGGAAATGGAGATTATCCTTTATCAGAGAAGTACCTTTATACTTGGACGGTCAGGAACAGGGAAAACCACTGTTTTAACCATGAAATTATTTCAAAAAGAACAATGTTTTCAGTTGGCAGAGCAAGGATGCCTCGGTAGTCAAAATAGCAATGTTGGGCAGAGTTCTTCAGCTACTCAGGAAAGAACTCTACACCAGCTTTTTGTGACCGTGAGTCCTAAGCTATGTTTTGCCATCAAGCAACATGTTCTACACTTGAAAAGGTATGTGGATTATTCAACAAAAGTTTTGTTCTTATCCCTGACTTATTTTACATTATTGTTCTGTAAATTTCAAACGTCTTATCAGCCACCTTATGTTACTAAACTTTTATATGTCTACAGTTTTGCATGTGGTGGAAGTGATTCAGCTGAGAAAAGTTCGATTGATATGGCTGATTTTGATGAAGAGGAGTCTCAATTCAAGGATATCAAGGATTCATTTCAGGATATTTCTCCCAAATCTTACCCTCTTGTTATAACATTTCATAAGTTCTTAATGATGCTTGATGGAACGCTGAGTAATTCGTACTTTGATAGATTCCTGGAGGCTAGGACACTTACTCAAGGTCAATTGAGAAGCTCAAGATCCGTTGCATTGCAGACGTTTATAAGGACAAAGGAGGTTAATTATGATAGATTCAGTTTGTCTTACTGGCCCCATTTCAATATGCAGTTAACGAAGAAGCTTGATGCTTCCAGAGTCTTCACAGAGATAATATCTCATATTAAAGGTGGTATTGGAGCCATAGAAGCAGGTGATGGTAAACTCAGCCGGGAGGATTATGTTCACCTGTCCGAGGGCCGGGGTTCCATTTTAAGCAAGCAAACGAGAGAAGAAATATACGATATTTTTGAGGCTTATGAAAAAATGAAGATGGAAAAAGGTGAATTTGATCTGGCTGATTTTGTAATTGATCTTCACCATCGTCTCAGGCATGGAAAATTTGTGGGTGACCAAATGGATTTTGTTTATATCGATGAGGTTCAAGATCTCACAATGAGTCAAATTGCTCTGTTTAAGCATGTGAGCAACAATGTTGAAGAAGGCTTTGTCTTTTCTGGTGATACAGCACAAACAATTGCTAGGGGTATTGATTTCAGGTTCCAAGATATACGGCATCTCTTTTACAAGAAGTTTGTGTTGGAAGCTAGAGGGAATGAGCCTCACGAAAGAAAAGAAAAGGGACAAATATCAGAAGTTAAACAATTGACTCAAAACTTCCGTACCCATGCTGGTGTATTGAAGTTATCACAGAGCATTGTTGAACTACTTTATCGTTTTTTCCCCCAATCGATTGATATTTTGGCACCTGAAACCAGTCTGATATATGGGGAAGCTCCGGTGGTGCTTGAATCCGGAGAAGATGAAAATGCAATCGTAAAAATTTTTGGGAATAGTGGAAATGATAGTGCAAATATAGTTGGCTTCGGCGCAGAGCAAGTTATTTTGGTCCGTGATGATGATGCTAGGAAAGAAGTTTCCAAATTTGTTGGGAAGCATGCTCTTGTTCTGACCATAGTGGAATGCAAGGGGCTTGAATTCCAGGTGATTTCTTCTTTTCATCTATATCCCTTTTTTATGCTTGTGAAATTTTTTGCTGCTGCCCGCTTTACTTATTATGATATTTTCAGTTCGTTGGATCTTGATATGTTTTTTGAGTTTATATTTGGTTTCATTTATGACATTTATGACTTGTTTGTAGGATGTACTCTTGTACAACTTTTTTGGCTCATCACCAATGAAAACGAAATGGAGGGTGATATATGATTATATGAAGGACCAATATTTACTTGACTCCACATTGCCCCAACGCTTTCCAAGGTTCAGTGAAGCCAAACACAACATCTTATGCTCTGAACTCAAACAATTATATGTTGCTGTTACTCGGACAAGACAGAGGTTGTGGGTTTGCGAGAATGCAGAAGAGATTTCCAAACCAATGTTTGACTATTGGAAGAAGAAATGTCTTGTACAAGTTAGGCAACTGGATGATTCCCTTGCACAAGCAATGCAAGTTGCAAGCAGCCCCGAGGAGTGGAAATCACGAGGCATTAAGGTTTGCATAATTACTTATGTTAAAGCGCCATTATTTTCTAGTAATATTGACAAAATCCTCTCTTTGTTTGTTGCAGCTATACCACGAACATAACTATGAAATGGCCACAATGTGCTTTGAAAGAGCTGGTGATACTTATTGGGAAAGAAGGTCCAAAGCTGCTGGCCTTAAAGCTATCGCTGATCGTATGCGGACTTCAAATCCTGTAGAGGCCAATACCATTCTTAAGGAAGCTGCCGAGATATTTGATGCTATAGGCAAGGCAGATTCCGCAGCTAGATGTTTTTCTGATTTGGGAGAGTATGAAAGAGCAGGTATGACTCTTTTAACACTTGCTATTTGTCCTCTTTCTGTTTTAATTTTTTTTTTTTTAAGTTTAAAGTGAATTACAATAGCATTTTCTTCTATAAAAAATAAATAAAAAATAAATTAAAAAAAAAAAAGTGAAATTGCAGTAGCATTCTGATAAAATTTGGTTTATCATTTGTTGGACTTTAATCCTCCAAAATCTTGCATCCCAGCCTGTAATTCTTTGTACTATCGCTTAATCTAGAAAACTCGAGTTTGATAAGTAAGTTTTCTCATCTTATAACTTTTAATGATGCAGCTAGGATTTATTTGGATAAATGTGGTGAATTGGAAAGAGCAGGAGAATGTTTTTCTCTGGCAGGATGCTATCAAGATGCCGCAGATGTGTACGCTAAAGGCAATTTTTTCTCCGAGTGTCTCACTGTTTGTGCCAAAGGAAAGCTATTTGAAATGGGTTTGAAATACATCGAATATTGGAAGGAGCATCCGGTAGAGGACACTGCTGTGGCCACAAGAGAAGAAGGAATAGATAAAATTGAGCAGGAATTTCTGGAGAGCTGCGCACTTCACTATTACGAGTTGAAAGATAACAGATCCATGATGAAGTTTGTTAGAGCTTTTAATTCTATAATTTCAATGCGAAACTTTTTGAAGAAGTACGCTACTCTTGATGAGCTGCTTCTGTTGGAAGAAGGATTTGGAAACTATCTTGAGGCCGTAGAAGTAGCAAAACTGAAAGGCGATATTCTACTCGAAGCTGATTTCCTTGAGAAGGCTGGCAAGTTCGGAGAGGCATCATTGCGTATTCTATTCTATGTGCTTGCCAACTCTCTTTGGTCATATGGCAGCAAGGGGTGGCCTATTAAGCAGTTTTCACAAAAGAAGGAGCTTTTATCAAAAGCCAAGTCGTGTGCTAACAATGAGTCTGAAAGCTTTTATGAGTTTGTTTGCACTGAGGTAGACATTTTATTGAATGAGCAGAGTAGCTTGGCTCTGATGAAAAACCAAATGAATGCCTGCGAGAGACATAGGAGTATTGGAGGTGAAATTTTGTCGGCTCGAAAAATACTGGATGCTCATCTTTCTTCAAGTGCCAATAAGTACGTGTGGGTAAAAGAATTGGTTGATGATCCGGTAAAGCGTTCAGAAGACAGGATATCTGAGAACCAGGTTTCTACACATTCGTTGATGTACATCTGGAACTTTTGGAAGTATAAAATTGCTTACATGATTGAATGTCTTGGATGCCTTGATACCCAAGATTTTAATGAATTCCAAAAGAATGGAGAATTTTGTTTTAATTACTTTGGAGTATGGAGGTTGTATCGGAATTTTAATCCAGTCTATGTGCTACTGATTTCTGATGCTGATTGGGCTCGAGGCCTGGACAAAAGACATCATGGGAAGTTGGTCTCCGTTGATGCTCACCAGCTTGCTTCAGCCGCTATGAATTATTGGAGTTCAGAATTGCTCTCAGTTGGCATGAAGGTTCTGGACAAACTTGAAGTGCTTTGCAAGTTTCCAATGAAGAATCATGATCCATCGTTCTCCCAAAGCTGGTGTCTTATCCATATCCGTGAGGTCGCAGTATGTCTTTTGCAATCAAAATATTTGAAGCTAAGGGATCAAGATACTAAGACGCTGCAGAGGTTTGTTACTTCTTCGACTGAGAGTGTTGTTGCTCGAATATTTCCCTTGGATTCAAGGAATTCCGTGACAGAGAATATGATTTCCTTTAGAAGAAATGATGCTTCAAAGAATGTGCTGAAACAAGTAATAGTCGAGTATACCAGCTCCAAGAACACGCTGTCTCTTGGGGAAATTGGAAGGCTTGTAATGGTCATTCTGGGGTCTGGGAAGCTGAATAGTGAACTGTATGAGAAGCTTGTGAAAAATCTGGAGGGCAACTCACCGTGGATGGCGTTTATCAGGATTCTCTGTAGGGATATTAAACCTGGAAATGCTAGTCAAGTACCGAGAGAGGTGTCAGTTATATGGAGGTTACATGAAGCTTTAGTTGAAACTTATAGGATAGACTGGAGGAGGGTTAATGATTACATGTCGCCTGGTTGCTTTATGTACCTTGTAGAGCGCCTTGTGACTTTGGCAACTTGTTTCCAAGGTTTTGTTATCACTACACGCTCCTGTTTTGTGGAATGGCTTCTATACCAAGATGAAGACACCAACTTGAGTCTGATGACGGCCAATGTGCGACCATCTTTGGATGAGATTGTTGGTTTTGTGATTGATGTGGTTTGTGGCTGTGTTTTCAACAAGGACGATATGATTGGATGGATCAAAAAGTCCAGCAGAAATTGGAAGAACGATTATTCACCACTCTTGCTGAGATTGGTTGTGCTACTTTGCATGGTTTGTGTGAACTTTGGGAAGGGTCTAAATATACTGGATAAGTTGCTGGGGAGGAGCGATATCACGCAACTCCTTCCGTGGGAGTTTTATGACGTCCTTAAAAGCAGGAGGAGCCGCAACTCCCCAAGCATAATGCTGAATGTGCTAGTCGCTGCTGCTCTTCAGAAGATCGGAAATACTATGGTAATAGCAAGTTTTGGGGTCAATTGTTCAAGGTTCTCATGTTCAGATGCCATCTTTGTGGACATAAAGGCCAGCCAGTCCCAGTCCAGGGATGACATCTATAGAAAATTATTTCCTAACATTCCCGTCCTGCAAGCTTCACACGCTAAATCTGTTGAAGCAGGAGCTACTCAATCTAGCAGTCGTGCCATTTCTGAGGAGGGGAAGAGTTGTAAGATTCTGCCTTCAAACTCTGGTGTGGTGGAACCATTAGAGACTAGTGTTGGGGACAGTCAAAATGCAGGTGAGGAACATTCTGTATCGAACGAGTCAAATCCAAAGTCTTCGCCTGCGGACACTGCTTCTGGATCCCAGCATGGCAGCGGTAAGGAAACTGGAAACCAGGGGAAGAACAATGGCCAGAACAAGGAAGTTGGTGCCGCTTCAGGATCCCAACGTGGCAGCAATGAAACTGGAAACCAGGGGAAGAAAAAGGGCAAGAACAAGAAACCCAAGAAGAGAGGAGGCAGAAAGTAGCCATCAAATCTCTGCTTATGTACATAAATATATATATATATATATATATATATATATGTGTGTGTGTGTGTGTGTGTGTGTGTGTGTGTGAATTTTGTTTTGCTGTATAAGAATTTGATGTTTCTGTTGGTGTGATATTAACCTTTTAATTTGAGTACATCTCTGGAAATGTTGAATTAAAAGAGAATGTTTGAATGTGTTATATTTGAGGCATCTAATTGGGTACAAAAAAATTAACGAATGTTGTGTTCTAAGAATCATTGAAATTTCATCGTTTCAATTAAATAAGCAAATGATTTCAAATTGAATTGGTATTGAGACTTGCAACATAGATGATTCGATTGTTGAAATTCGATGTGAATTCTATCCCACAATTAATCTCCACTTAAAAATAAAAAAAAAAAAAAAAAAAAAAAAAAAAAAAAAAAAAAAAAAAAAAAAGAGGGTCAATTCCCTTAAAGGGCCTACTTTCGTATATGTGTTTAACAACTTGATGCTTCTTTGGATGTAAAACCATATATTATGAAGTAAAATTATTAAGGTGCAAAATTTTTATTAACTGGATTGAAATGTAACAACAATGTGTTAACTTGTACAACAAGTTATTTTCTACTTTCGAACACGTCTCAAATTCAAAACAACAGATGAACAAAATGAGTCCTTCAACAGAGGCAGACCCTTAAAACCTCAATTCTCGTCACTCCCGAATACCTTGACTCTCGACAATGGCTTCCTCAAGTAGCCATCCACCTCGAACTTCTTCGGCAAAAGCTGCCGGTACTTCTCAAACTGCTCCGTTGCCTCCGCATTCCGATCAAGCAAACTGTAAATCATCCCACGGCAAAAGTACGGCCGGAAGTCTTTCGGGTCCTCCTTTACCAATTCATTGTAGCTATTCAATGCGTCATCCACATTCTTCTGCAGGAACTGAACCTGCGCCATTATCAATTTAACGTCTCGAGCCTCCTTCGCCTTGTTCTCCTCCTCCGCAACCTGCAATGAATCCTCCAATCGCTTTATCACGGCCTCGCCTTCGCCGCAGCGGTCCATCAGCAGGGCGTTCTCGAACAACGCCTCGAATGACAAGGGGTTCGAGGCGAGTATTTCCTCGAACACTTGGCGGGCACTTTCGTTTTCGCCCATTTCGCTGAGAACCCTAGCCATCATGAATTTCCACTCGGTGGCAGAGGGTTGCGCCGCGACCAAGCGCTGCAGGATCTTGAGCGCCTCGTCATCCTCGCCGTTTTCGAGCTTCTGCTGCAGAAGCGATTTCAGGGCATCGATGGCTTCCGAATTCGAACCCAGGAAGTCGGACAATGGCGATGAGGATTGGTTGTTCTCGTCATCTGTGACCTGGGTCGGCGCTTCTTCGGTCAATGCAGGCGGAGGTTCGGCTCTAGCGAGCAAAGTCGAGGACTTGGTGGTGAACACGGCGGCGGTGACTCCGATGAGAATGGCCGCTTTGGCGTAGCGTTTGAGAGTTTGGAGAATCGGGTTCGGGTTGCTGTGGGAGTTTCCTGTGAGGAGGCTGCGGTGGTGGGGGGCGGAGGAGGAGGCTGTGACTTTGAGGGCAGGGACATTGTGTGAATTGTGGGAATTGGGAGGGGCAAAACGGAGAAGATAAGGTTGGGTTGGTTTAGTGGGAAGGTGTTTGTATTGGAAGAAAGAGGAGGATGAAGAGGAGGCGAGAGTGGAGGAGGAGTTCATGGTTGAGCCGGCGGCTGAGGAGTTGCGGAGATGACAAGTATTGAGATGTTTTGTTCGGGGTTTACGGTGGCGGGTAGTGGTGTGTCAGAGTGTGACTTTTACTCTGTCTGACGGTTTGGTCATCCATGCAAGGGCCAGGGCCACTCCCATTAATCATCAAAGTCCAAATAAATAAGCCCAATTTCGAACTACGTTCGGTTTGATCCCGAAATGAATACGTAGGCAATCTAGTACGCATTTCTAGATACAACTGCAAAATCCAGATCACTGAATTGAACTTCTGATTCATTCTGAGTCATATTTATTAAGAACTATGAGTGACTTGATTTTATTATATAAATCCGTAGATAATTTGAGATTTTTCTCAGAGCACAACCGCAAAATCAAATTAACCCACCATCCATTTTCAGTTAGAATCAAAAGGTTTCTCCTCGAAGCGAGTGAGGATACATATTTGTTTTGAATGGATCGAACTCGAAATTAATAAAACTCGATGCATATGAATAAGTCACATCTTTATGGTAATTTATTTTTCCATGGCGCAGGCCGTTTGCACGGAGGCTGGCATGCTTGCTTTTGAGATGGCGGACGGCCAACGTAAAGAAGAAGGAAACCGAGAAGAACATGTCGTTGCCAAAGTTAAGGAAGTAAATTACGTTATCATGGTGTACTTTGAGCAATGTAGGCATGAAATCGATCTTCTTTGAGTACTACATAATTGCAATGCTAAATATATTTACAGCAAAATAGAGAACAAATGTTACATGGCTGGTTTGTGGAGCGTCTAGAGACCGTATTATACTCCCAACCTCTTAACGCCGCATTCAGAGCAGAACTTGGAGGTTTCTCTCAAGTACGGCGCCCCACATTCATCGCAAAACTTGGCAGGACTGGATGGCTGGAAGAAAATATGATCAGTAAGGAACATTTCTGATGTGGTTCGTCAATATATGCTTCATCAGATTAGACAATCTTCATTCTAAACATAGCGAAAACATCAAGAGATGAAGGTGAATTAAAAACACAGCATGCGAAAATAGAACTCACCAACACATGCAAACGTCCCCCTACATGGCCTCCAGTGAGGGGTTGTAAGCAAACCATGTGTTGCGACATGGTTGGGGAATGGTGAGCATGAGCGATTTCAGGCAGGTGAGAGGTAGCACCGCATTGATGGTTTTGAGAATAATGAACAGCATGCGGACTTTGGTTGATGGATTGGTGATGAGTCTGGTGCTGAAACTGAGGCTGGTGCGACAAGGGTTGCATATGATGCTTACACGAAGGAGTCGTTTGCTGATTCTGTGGCTGCCAAAAGGAAAAGGATAAATCTCCGTTCTCGGATGGACAAATGTTTTGCATGTACAGAAACACACGGAGTGCCAAAAACAATCTTGACATAGGCTGACGATGCTCTTCTCAATATATTGACAATACAATCAAACACAAAACATTCTTGCACTAATCATTAAGCCTAAAAATAACTCTTACTTCACTTGCGGAGCGGAATCCCTGAGCAGCAGCCAACATGGAAGAATTATCAGTGCCAGGAAATGTCTGAAAAGGATAATTAAGAGGATGAATCGATAACTCCACAGTAAATTTCCTTCTATAAGTAGCACAAAATTTAAATTTCCTTCTCATGCAATCGTAATTTTTGGATGAACTCAAACATGACCAAGTGGAGAAAGACCTATGTCATTACAAGTTAACAGCCAACCACAGTTTCAGAACGTTCTTTACTGAGCTGCATTCTTCACGGTTGATCTGATCTTAAATTCATTGTAAAAGTTAATGAAATGAACCAAGTATTGTAAAATAAACCACATCAAGCTTACAGGTAAACTGGCGATACTATTAGGCGAGGAGTTTGATGCAACACGTCTATACTTGTGTCTTGGAGAGTAGAACTTAAAGTCTCGAGCATAGACTGCTACTTCATCCCGACCAGTCAACCGTTTGAACCTGTAGCAAAGAGCACGAAAATGATGAAAGGAAAAGATTTAGGCACTCTTAATATGGAGTGTGGTAAGCTAACACTGCCCAAAGAACATGTATTGCCCAATGGAAAGCATTGATCAAGTCTTCAGAAATGGAAGGATCATAAAACATATCACACTAACTTACCACTCAGCATCATCAGTAGGCATCCTAGTAGGCTTTTCAACAATATCCAAACCATTGACTACCACAAAACGAACTCGCTTCTCTTCTTGTATGACCAACTCTGGAAATCTCGTCCTCGTTTCAACGGATGTGGCCAACTCTCTTCTTCTAAATGTACGCGATCCTTCAGAACGATACAGGCAAATCAGATAATATCACGAAAAAACGACAAGATTCATTAGGTAAATTGGATTCAGCAATCAGCATAAATGTTAGTGAGTGCAGAGAAACTGAATACCTTTTTTGGGAAACTTCTTCGCCAAGCATCTGTACAACCCACCAGATGCTTCAAGGGCAACCCCAATTGTCTTCTCTCGAAATCCACTCAAGCTTGAAAGCCTAATATTCGCATCGTTAACCAAAGTTTGGTACACATTTGCCACATACATCAATGGCAAAGCCAGCCTGGGGTCGCCTTCATACCGCACCTCTCCAGGCTTCCTCTTGTTTAGTTTTTCTTGCCCAGAGTGAGACAGAGCACCATTGTACTCAGCAGAAGAAGCAGCCTCAGAATTAGGCACTTCAACCACATGTTCACTAATAAAATGATCCACAATCAGTTGCAGAAACCGTGCCCTAGCCGATTCGATAGGCGAAACATCTGAATCCAATCCAAATCCAAACGGGTTCGAATCAAAATCCAAACTTAGGATCACAACTACAAAAAAAAAGGAAGAAATTGTGTAAAAGTTGTTACCTTGAAGTGACAAGAGACAGTAGGGAGCCCTGGAAGTGGAAGAGCCGCCGCCACTGCTGGCGGAGCGATCGTCTTCAACTCCAAGGCGAACCGAGTGAAGAGGCAAAGAATTGGTATACGCTTCGTGCATACAGCCGTCGACAACGGCGCCGGAGCCGTCGTCCTCGCGGAGGTGGGTATCTTCAGCGACGGAATCACCATCGATGGAGTCGATCTCTGCGGCGGGGCGAGCAGCGTCGGCGGTGTTGAGGTCGTGAAGAGCGTTGCCAATATAGGAATTGGCGGGCGGCGATCTCATGGCGTAGTGCTGCTGGATCCTACTCCCCATTTCTTCAAATTTCAGTTCAACAACCAAAGCCGATAACAGCCGTCCGAATTCATCATCGCCGTCGATTCTGGACAGTAAATATCGAATTGCGAACTGCAAAGCAGAGAGTGGGAGGAGGAGGAAGACATTGTGCTAATTAGGGAAGAAGGTGGTGGTGGTGTTTAATTAGTGATTAGTGAAGTTCATTAGCGGATTAGTGGTGTGCTGTTCGAAGGCTAATTAAATTTAACGGCTATACAGACGACTGAGGAACGAGAAATCCAAGGCTGAGACCTTACCTCCCCAAAAGCGGTTTCCGAACCTCACTCCGATCTCCGCACCAGCTTCCAAGCCAGGTACACGGCTCTTGGCTTTTCGGTCTTCTTATATGACTTCTTGTGGAAGAGGTGGAGGAGGTGGTAGTTTTCCTTTAAATTAAGCCCAAGCTTGATTTAATTTTTAAATACTGCTAGGTAGATTAACTTTTTAAATATATACAAATCATGTGATGTGTTACTAATGCAAAATAAGCACATCAAGTAATCATGCCCCTTATGCGTTGAGCGACACACGTGCTATAATAACCGGGACAAAGGGTCGCAATCCCGCTAAGGTGAGCTAACTCCAAAAACCTATCTTCGGTTTGGATTGTAGTATGCAACACGCCTACATGAAGCCAAAATCGCTAGTAACTGTCAATCAATCACACAACAGTGAATTCGTTCCCAAGCCTTGTGAACATCGCCTGTCACATTATGGGAGATATCCATGTCCGAAGGCGGGGCTAGTTACTGGAGTGAAGTCGTAATGGAAGGTGCAACTAGATCACCTCATTTTCACATCAAAAAAGAAGCGAGCTACATCTTAGTTAAACTTAGGGATGGAAGTCTTTCTTTCGTTTCTCAACAGTGAAGACTAAGCTCATGAGCTTATAATCCTAGACCAGAACAAGTTTATGAGATCCCCTTTTTTACGTCATATGTCCCTCCATGTGGTGACATTGGGGAGTAAAAAAATGAAAGATAGGGATGGGGTTTCCCTCACTTTTGGGAGGGCTATCAGAGCGCGCCTGATAATTGCTCATTTTGCCTGGGTTGACAGCTCTCAACCACATGGATAGTACAGTTTGGTCATCAGGGATTTGGCGTACTTCTCCTATTCAAACCAGAGTTTGAAACCAAACTTCTACTCAAAATGATAGATAGGGAGATTCAGGTGAGGTCTACGCCCGACCTTGACCTATGTTATTTTGAGGTCATATCTAGTATTTAAAGTTTGCCTTGATTTGGTACCACTCTCGCGGCCCATCTAAAACAGTGCTTAACCCTAGATGTCTAGTTAACTACTATGCCTCAACGTATTTCGGGAAGAACCAATTAGCTCTGAGTTAAGTGTCATTTCACCTCTAACCACAACTCATTTGTTGATTCTTCAACATCAGTTGGTTTGGACCTCCATTTGGTTTCACCCAAGCTTCATCCTGGTTGTGGATAGATCACCTGGTTCGAGTCCATAAGCGCGACAATTTTCTTATTAAGACTTGTTTTCGCTACGATTCTAGTGGGTTCCTTAACCAAGCCAATGCCTATGAGTCGCCCGCTCATTCTTCAACAGGCACGTAGGGCAAGAGTTGTGTGGGCCTGCTTTTAGAATGCCTAAAAATGCGTTTCTAGCAACAAAAGGGCTTCCGTCTACGTTTAGCGGAAACTCAAAATAATTTTCGGTAATAAAAGCGTTTTCTAAACAAGCACTTTCAAGGTATTTAAGACTTGAAAGTAATGATTTATTAGTAGTGAAAGATAAATCTGTTTGATTTATATTGGAAAAGTAGCAAATTCCTACAAGATGATATGCCACCACAACCTCCGTGAACACTGAACACTACCCTCCAAAGTGTTCACACTACCTTACTTCCAACACCTCTGGTGCTGCCATCGCCACCATTGTTGTCTCCATCATCTAACTTATCCCACTACCATGGCAGTCGCCACAGCCGACCACATTCCCCCACATTGTGATAGCTGATTCTGCTGGTATATTTGCCCCCATGACCACTGACATCGTTGTTGCTGCTGCTGCTGCCTCTCGTCCTGCCATTTTTAACCTAGATTAATAAAAATAATAACAAAATACAATATGATAATAGCCCGATATAGCCAGCCAAAGCCATCTTCCAAAGCACAACATAAATAATGGACTAAAGTAGAGGCAAAGGATTGCAAAGAGATAGAGCTACTTGAGGACATGGCCATCTAGGCTATAAGATGTCGAGTGAAATTTGCACCTTGCTAGTCAAGCATTAGCTTCATCGAATTTAACTGAGTCTGGTCAATCATCTCTCCTTGTTCTGCATATTTTTCGAGTGAAACTGGATTACATAACAATGCCTTCCAATTAAGCTATTCCAGCTCCAACATGTTATCCAACAATCACAGTTTCAGGATACTGCAGCTGGACAAGTTGAGAAGGAAATGTAAGAAAAAATTATGAATTCGAGAAGTAGTTTATAAAACTATCTCAACATTCAAAAGTATTTGCTAACTTATTTCATAAAGGCTACAGAGGGAAGAAAAAAATAATAATAAACCTCACCCTGGGAAAAGATTAAAGATTTTGAGCATCGAAGATTTTTCCTCCTCGGACCAAAGAGAATCTTATATTATGCCTCAACATTCAACAGATAGCTGTCATATTTCACCCGTCCGTGCAGACACCAGTTCCCAGTCCTTGTGTTCAAATACTTCCAATTAGAAGAAGGCAAACCATTCCTTGATTCTAATTGAGATACTCAACACATACCAGCCAACCAAGGGTGGATAACCAATTACCCCATCGTCTCAAGTTCCTGCATTAGGAATCACGTGATCACGAGTTCCAGATATTAGACCCCTGTTTACCATTTCAATCTGCAACTCAATGGCTTCATCCAGATTCCCTAGCTTATAGTACTTTCTTAGCAGACTAATGCAGAGAATCTCGTCAGGAAGGATACCTTTCCCAATCATCTCATCAAGCAACATTTTTGCTTGTTTCACCTGGCCAAACTCAGAAAGCCCCCAAATCAAGGAAGTATATGCATACAGATCAAGTTCCATACCGATTTCTCTCATCCTCTTTTGAATGCTCAAAGCTTCTTCAAGATTTCCATGCTTTAAGTTTCCATCCATTAGAGTGGTGTAAGCAGCTTTATCCGGAATCAAACCCTTATCTACCATTTCGTTAAAGAGCTCCTTAGCTGCTTCAATGCAATTATTTTTACAAAGACCATCAATTAAGGCTGTAAAAACTGCTACATTGGGTTGCAAACCAAGGTCCGGCATCGTCCTAAAATGACTAGTTGCCTCTTGGAACAATCCCTTTTTGCACAAACCATCAATTAATGCACAATATGTTACAACAGTGAGCTCAATACCATTGTCTCGCATTTCTTGTATAAGATTAAGCGCCGCCTCGGTTTTTCCGGCTTTGTAATAAGCATCCATAAGTGTTGTGTAAATGAAATGATTTGCAGTTAATCCATAACCCTTCATTTCCTTGAGCACAAGCTCAGACTCTTCAAGCTTATTTTGGGAGCAAAGACCCCAAATGATGGTTCCGTAGAGTAACAAATCTGGTTTAAAGCCCTTCCCCTTAATTTCATTCCAAATTTCCATAGCATTTTCTATCCTCTTGGCTTTAATATATCCATGAAGAAGGGCAGTACATATTTGCTGGTTAGGAATTATTCCAGATTTCTGCACTTCCCTAAAGACTTCTTCTGCTTCGTCCATCCTCCCGTCTTCACATAGCCCGTCAAGTAGAGCTGTATGGGTTACAATGTTCCAGCTAATCCCTGCCTGTAACATCTCACTTTTCAGCTTCAGTGCTTCACTCAAATTCCCAGCTTTACAATTCGCATCAATCAATGAAGTATAGGTGAACTCATTAGGTAAAAGACCAACTCGTTTCATGTCCATAAAAATCTTGACTGCCTCTTGCATCATCCCTTCCTTGCAGAAGGCATCAATTAAAGTGCTATAAGTTATCACATTTGGCTTCAGCCCATTATTATTCATCTCACGGAGAAAATTCAAAGCTTGGGGCATTCTCTCAAATTTACAACAACAATTAATCAAAGAATTGAAGGTTATTGTGTCAGGTTCACAATCTGCATCCTTCATTTCTTCAAATATGCGAACCGAATCATCTAATAGTCCAACCTTCCCATATCCATCAATGAGAGAATTATATGTCACAACATCAGGTGTAAGGCCCATCCGTTTCATTTGTGCAAATAAGGAACTAGCAGTATCCAAATCGCCTTCTTTGCACATATAACCAATCATTATATTGTACGTGAAAACTGATGGATTAATCCCAGCCCCAAGCATATCCTTAAAAAACTTCCTTGACAAATTGCCATTCCCCGGCTTTGATAACCTACGCAAAAGCGCATTACATGACCGCACTTTTGGCAAAACTCTAAACTTCTTCATCATCAAGAAGCACTCACTTGCTTCCTCAAGCATTCCAACCTCAACCAAAACACCAAACAATGCATCGAACACTCCAAATCCCAGACGACAAACATTCCTCGTCAACCACAACACATCAAACACATCACAACCTGGCAATGCCCGGCTCAACAAGACCAACTCTCTAAGAACTTGATGGGCATCAAAATACATTTTAGCAAAAAACAGTATGTGAACCAAAATACAATAAGACTCAGTAGTGTGGCGAAACCCAATTCGGGTTTTTGCGCACTTGAACAATTTCAACGCCAACTTGGGATCACCCTTCAGTTCCACCAAAAACCTGGACACCCAAATCGGCGCCAATGCCGAATCAAACAAGTTCACAATTCTGGGATCATCCCAGTAATCGTGTTGAACAATTCTACTCAAAGAATCAGTATTTAAACTTTCGGGGAACGAACTGGGTTGGGATTTGGTGACAAACGGGAAGCGAAAAATGCATAAGAAACCGGTGAACCAAACAAATGGGCAAGCTATAAGAGAAGTAGCATGCGATGATGATGAAGTTAAAGAAGATACATTGATAAAACGGCAATTAGATGGGTACTGAGGAATCGAAGAGAGAGGGCTTACTCGATACGATGAGGAGGAGGAGGCTCTGCAACCCGTTCGGAAGAGATTGCGAAGAAACAGCAGCATCTCTGAGAAGAAGGAGATGAAGAAAAATAAAGAGGAGAAGAAAACGAGAGCGGCCGCTTCAGTGAGCTTCATTTTTACAGAAGAGAGTGGACCTCCATGGATTTGCAGATGAATACGAATAATGGGCGCTCATAGCTCGTGCGGTGAAGAAAACGAAGAGGAAATTGGAAAATGTTTGTTTAGGGTTTAAGGGTTTTGAGGAAGTTGGAAGCTTTGGGGATGGACTCTCAAGTCTCAACTGATCAAATGAGCCTGGCTGCAAGAGAATTTACCGAGTACAGAGGCTGACCCGACAGGCCCGACCCGTTTTTAGTCTCTTTCAATAGAACCCACTTTAAACCACTTTTTTTTTTTTTTTTTTTTTTTTAGAATTTTAACAAAATACTTTCGGTACTATTCATTTTTAATGAAAAACTATAACTTTACTTTTCCTTGATACTATTCATCACACCTTTATTTGTCGTTTTTCATTAAAATTAAAAAAAATTTAGACTTTTCGTTAATTTTTTTCTTTTTGGTTACATTGGGCCCGAAGCTCAAGCAGAACCGCTGAACAAAAAAAAAACATCTAACTCAAAGGGCTTACACAAACAGCCCGAGTCCTCACAATCTCGGAAATATCATTTAAACCCCATTTATGCTTTGACATCTTAAATTTATTTTTATTGTTAGTCTAAACTACTGTTAATCGTCTATAATTTTACGTGAAGAAGATTCAAAATTCAATACAAAGAAGATACACAAGACAAACGATTCACAAAATATGAAAACCGTATGCAATATGAGTTGTACCATCAATAGTCGGATGATACTCAAATACACTAAAACCCCGTAACATTGTGACAAAATCAGACCGACCACCGTCCAAATGGGCATCCAAGTATCATTCCTAACTAACTGACCAAACTCATGTATGCTAGAACCTAAAAGAATATTCTTGCTAAAAATGAATTTGTAAGCATCATATCAACCCATGCAAGGGAATAAACAATAGAAAGATAAATGGAAAGGGGGGAGGAAAAGTAAATGAGAGAATAAGAGAGAAATCTTATTGAGATTTGAGACCATCTATTGTTACACAGGCTGCAGCCATGCACTCAAACAAGCACAGCAAAATGCCTCAAGCACAAATGGATAAAAAAAAAAAATTCCCATTAAATCAGATTTAAATACAACGAAACTGTTTCGATTAACATAACAGAGACAAAAAGGCCTGCTAATCCCTACTTCTGTTAAGAAACCAGAGCAGCCATGTTTACTTAATCAGTACGTTTAAAAGTCCTTCCACGCTATTTGTCGAAGAGCCGTCGATCCTCTTTCCGTTGCCCTCCCCCTTCCCCTTTGCCCAATCACGAAAACATGACACCGATCTTCTTAGCAAAGTCATCCCCGTCTTCATCTTCTTCCAGGTATTCCTCTTCGCCCTCTGCATTTTCACCTTCTTCATAATTATAGTCACCCTCATCCCCCTGCTCGTAATCATACTCTCCTTCCCTCGGATCTTCACCTTCGATTTCATTTTCCTCATAAATCATCCCCTCTTCGGCCTCGGCCTCGGCCTCTCCAACTTCATGTCCTTCTGAAGATTGACCAGGAGCCACGTCAATTTTTTCACCTTCAGTTCCAACTGCATCAGCCGTTGCAAGCTTGGGCTCTTCCTTCGCTGCAGGGGGCAGACTGTTATTCATCTCTGTAACTACAGTCTGGGAGTTGCCTTGATTGCTCTCCCTGCTTTCTCTCTGATTATTGCCTCGTTTGTCGTGGGCAGAAGATTTCCTGCTCCCAGAAGCTGCTGCTGCTTCAGCTTCTCTCTTCCTCTTCAGAATTTCACTGAGAGGCTTTGGCCCTTCAAATGAAAGATCACCTACCGCAAGATTATTATTATCCATCACACTTTTCCGTTTTCCAAGGTAAGATTGCTCCTTATTTTCTCCATCTTTCACAACTTTCAGATCTGGAAGACGCTTTGGACGAGAAAAGTCATCACCTCGGTCATCCATTATCTCTCTCCTAACAAGAGGAGCACCAAAATTTCTCCTCTCATTATTGTAGTCCTCTTCCGCCCTTCCTTTAATTCTGTCTCGAAGCCTTCCTTGGTGGGAGGATATCTGAGGCCTCCTGGGTGACAATCTGCCTTGACTCCTAGCTCTGTCAACTTCCCTTTCTTGGTGCAAGTCACTACCATTGACTGGAGAAGACCCGCCTGGAAGCCTTATTCTACCATGAAGACGACTACTACGGGAGCCCTCATGTGGGGGCAACTGCTGTGAATCCCTAAGAGGACGGTTGTTCCGCTCCTCAACATGACCATCTACTACATAGTCATGGCTGACGATGGATCTCAGACCGTTTACCCTCCTATGCTTAGATAAACGATGTCGCAGATCTAACTCATCAATGTTCTCTGGACTCTCAGATTTGCGATAACCCCTCCTCTCAAGACGAGCAGGACCCACTAACTGTCTCTCAGATGAAGCCCTGTGCTGGTCCCATGCGTATTGCCCTTGCATGCGATCATAAGGGTCATAGCCTTGTGGGTCACAAAACCTTTCTCGATCGACATCAGCCATTGAAGTGTAATCAACAGGACGGTCCAAATCATATTCGTTCACAGAATTCAAGTTCCTTCCCTCATGACCTCTTGTTCTTCCGAACCGATCTTCACCGTGGTAGTAATCAGAATCTCCGAGCTCATCATCTACAAGAACATCAAATCCAGGGGAAGACTCCCTCAAATGCTCATCAACATCCTTCACATTTTGAAAACCATGATAATCTGAAACATGAACCTGAGGTAAATGATTGGCCTGACTTGTTGAGCCTCCATTGATAACAGGGGGAACACTTGTTGCCTTGTATCTGAGAGCCTCATCATCCAATGCTTTCGTTGACAGCACATTCCTCTCAATGCTAACTCCATTTCTAATTGGTGCAGTCGGAATTTTTGGAGCTGGTTTAGCTTCAGGAGGCACTCCAACAGACTTTGCAACACTTGCCTTGGGAACCTTCAACTCTTGAGTGCACTTTTGAAGGCCACCAAAAGCCTTCTTAAGACCTGAAGGCTCCGTACCGTGGGGAGCAGCTGGTGTCCGCAGAACTTTACTATTAGCCATAGGATTTGGTCCGTGAGAAAAGGCACATTTTTCACCCTTTAAACATTGCCCCTTTTGGAAGAAAATACAGGGGACTGCTTGTTTACTTGGGTTATAAGCAGCATGAGTTGCAGGCGTTGTAGGCGTAACCCCAGGATGTGATAGAGACAAAGAAGGTCCAGCAGAATTTGCAGCTGGGCTTCCTAACAATCCATCAAGAGGCTGTAGAGGAACAATAGATGGTAAGAAACAATGTCAGATAAATGTAGTAAAGGTTTACAGGCAAGAAGGAACATTCTTATACAGGTTTAAACATGAAACAAATAAATTTGGAAAAATAAGCGAGAGAAAAGACTTACTGGGTGCCGAAACGCGCATTTCAAATTCAAGCAACTGCCATTCAACCAGTACCAGCAATCCCTGGGGTTGACACGAGCATATTCACTGTGTCTATATTCACATTCACTTCCCTGTCAATGGAGCATCAATGAGGTTAGCATGGAGGAAATCAAACCAATACTGGTGGTATATTAGTACGGAAACATGCTTTTTGGCTTTACATAAGGACACTTCAAATAACTACCTCAGGAATTCACTAGGCCACGTAACGAAGGATAAACACCAAAAACTAAAGTGAAAAAAGACACACCATACCCTATGACATAAAGGGACATAAGTATATTCCATATTATGTAACATACTAACTTTTCCCAGCTCAGAATCAAAAGTAACAGAGACAATGCAATCAAGCAGGCTACCAAAAAAAACTTAACATGCCCCAAACTGTTAAAAGGGGCTTAATTTTGAGCTTCAAGCACCATTTTCAAACATAACTTCGCTCGAAATAAGGCTTATCAATTAAATCAGCCCTAAAAGCAAGCTCATCGAGATTCTAAGGCCTCGAAACCATGATTGATTCTGGCATTGAAACTTATCACATACATAATCCAGCAGCAATTTAACATAATTAGCCCTTGGGACGTACAAATAAATCTGAGACAAGGGTTTTTATTATTTTCTTTAAGTATAGGAAAATCAGAATTAACTAAAGGAACACACTTTAATCTAAAGAAATTCTTGACATCGAACATATCCAGAAAACCTAATTCCAATCCCCTTCAATTGATATCCAAATTCCATGAAAAATTTAAATCTGAAACTTATAGCCGGAATTACATCACACTTTCGGCCCATCCCAAAAAGATTTTACCAGAAACGAAACCCTAAACCCTAAAATTGAAGGCGAGAATACCCAGAACAAAATTCAAATCAAAACAAAGGGCAAACCTTTTTGCATGTGAGAGGCGACGCGAGAAAGTAGACGCAATCCGTGTTCCTCTTCAAGGCCTCCTCTTCAGCTGAAGTCTCCGGTTGCTGCGCCGGTTTCTGTTGTAGCTGCTGCTGCTGTTGTGGTTGCGGCTGTGGATGTGCGCCGACTACCATGGCGATTGTTCGGTTGAAACTCCGGCGTATCGTAACGGAATCAGATCGATTCCAAGCGAGGGAGAAAGAAGGGGGAGGGGGGAGAGAGAGAGAGAGAGAGAGAGGCCGATCCAATCTTGAAGAAGAGCCGCCACAAAAATGCGCAAGCTTACAGAGAGAAAGATTGAGAGAACGAGGAAGTGTATGATGATGAGGATTTAAGGTAAGCGTTTTTTTTTTTTTTTTTTAATTTAAAATAATAATAATTGATAATAATGATAATTTGGCAATAGTGTTATACTGCACATATTTCTCATCATAACCACTCTCATTTTTCCCATGCCTAATGGCTTCCAGAGTAAGCCGGTTCAATAGCAAGAAAATTTGAGCGTAATACTAGTAGACTGGTAAGTTTAATATATCAAATGTATGAGTGTGGTATCATATTAAAATCAAACTCAGAATGTCTGATTTCTATATGTAATTATCAGTCACCTGAACTATTATGAAGGGCCTGAGTGAAAATTTCCGTAAAGATCTCATTTCCAATTTCGTTTAGATATGTTTACTTACTTGAAATATGTGAAGTTATGAATAGAATTCTTGTACACGAAAAGAACACATGTTTGCTTATTTAGAATGAGAAAATTTATTAATTATGAATCGATGAGGTTAGAAAAAATGAGAACCGAATCTAATCTTTCTCTTAATCAATCTAATTCCGAATAAGTTTTGGATTTCAAACGCTAATGTTAGAGACAAATTTGTTTTATTTTATATGTATATGTAAATGTGTAGAATATGATGAATACCATACTCATATAAACATCGGAAGTCGGAAATACAAAATGAGATAATTCAAGCGCTCGTATTAATGAGTGAATTTAAATGTGTTATATGTATGCCGATTAAATATATCTAAGATTATTAGAACCACCTTCTCCCTAAAGGATGCAGTATATGATCGTTTTACTTATCAATAAATTTTTTTTATTCCGCATATTTTAGAAAACACAATGTAAGCCAAAAATCAAAACAAACCCAATACTCATATTTTGCGCACACATGAAAAATGAAAAGTCAAAATAATTTCAATGGACCTGGATTGTCAATCCTCTTCATCCCATACCCTTCCCATCCCCTCCTATTTATGTGGTGACGCTTAAGCCATGTCAACATTTTATATTTCTATTGTTTTTTGTCTTATTATTTCTATAAAAAAAATCAATATAAAATGTTGACGTAGTTTAACCGTAACCACATAAATAGGAGGGAATAGAAAATGTATGAAATGGGAAGGGTAGATAATCGAGGTCAAATTTCCATACCCATTCGAGCCAAGCCAAGTAAACACTCATGTCATTTGTAATTATGTTGGTAAGTGCTTTAGGCGACATAGCGACTTACTTGTTTGTTATTTTGTGACATGGATACGTAAGACACTATTAACTTCAACATCCATAATTTTTGTTTCGCAAAGTGGTTTCGTTTCTGTTGCAATTTGGAAAACCGGACTTCGCTGCCTTTTGGAAGCGGTAAGTCTTAAACTGGCTGTTTACCCCTTCACGGTTCCCGCAAGGGCAGTGCCACTCACACACAATCATTTTTAGTTCTCACTCGTCTCTATTTTCGATCATAAGATCGAATGAATTGAAGAGTATAAGAGGTAGAAATGAGTGTGTGAATAACATTTTCCTTCTCACAACCGCGATGAAATTACTTTTTTCTTAATCGGAATCCAAATTCGTCAAAAACAAAATGTGAAAGGCCAATATTACCCTTTTCTGGTGCAATCCAAACTTGATGGTGCAAATTGTAATTTACCCAAAGAACAAATAAATTAAGCAAAGTGACAACATTACCCTTCTCTTGTTGATGATACTTACATTTGAGTACTTGCTGACTTTTATAGACTTGAGCCAAATCAAGTGTGTACGTTTTTACATTAGCATGGACATACATTTGCAGAAAGTGATTCCAATATCAATAGCACCAACCCCAACACCAAAATGACGACGGTATGTGACCGGTTTTACGAATATACTCTGCTTGATGCTCTGCTTTTGCTGCTTGCTGGTTTCTCTTGGCCTCTGCCGCAGCTCGCTTTTCTTGAGCTTTATGTCTTGCAGCTGCTAACTTGTTCATAAGCTTACCATGAGCGTGTCCTCTTATCCTTTCAACCTCGACCTGGAAGCAATGACTGTCTGCTTCAACAAACTGTAAAGGTTCCAAGAGAATGCATAGATTTACAAGTTCAATGTTTTGACGGTTTTCTATGTTTACAGGACGTGTGCACTCTTTTCAAGTATCCGAGCAAACAAGTAACCAATTAACAAGACATATGTGATAAAGAACTACGTGGCCCGAAAAACTCAACCTGATACAAGGCTGGCCTGCTGTTCATTTTTTTAGTTGTGACAACAAAGACCTAAAGCTCTCACACAACACAATGACCACATGTCCACATTGCATTGTGTCATAATGAGCAGGTACTATAGGGTTTTTCGGGAAAACCTGAAGAAGTCCTAGAAGTGCATTCTTCATTAGGACCCACCCTCTTGCAGTTTAGAATGGTCAGTGTTTATGTTCCAGGTAACATTGGCTAATCTTAAATTTTGGATGATCAGTCCAGCCCGGCTGGCCAAAATTGGATATTGTTTTGATGTCTAACAAGAGTTTGTAAATTACCCTATAGATTTTTTCTCAAAAATAATAAAAAGAGAGAAAATATGATATTTGGAACACAGAATGACTGGCCCAAGAAGCTTTCTAACAGAGAGCAACTTAAGGTACCTCGATTTTCCTCATCTCAGCTTCTGTTTTCGCTTTCTGATGGTTTTCCCAAGCTTGAATTTTCATCTCTTCACGCTTGAACCTGGATAATTGCATGGCCACATGATCACTCCACAATTTGAAAATGCAGCATAAATATCAATGTGTCCCTAAAAATCGAGTGTCATCATCTAACAGTCCAGTTACAGTAGTACGAGATGGATACTGTATTAAAAATAAAAAAATTTAAAAAAAAAACAAAAGAAGGTGGCATGAACTAACCTAGCCATATACTTGGCTTTCTCGGATTCCTCCCATGCTGCTACACGTGTCTCAATAACACTTGTACCCGGCTGTTCTTCCGGTACAGTTTTCTGTGACGCGGATGCATCCTTATCCTCCTCTTTGCTAGCCCAAGCAGCGATGTTCATGTTACCCAGCTGCATCCCAAGAACCATTATCTCTCTCCTAGTTTTCATTTGTAACTCCTTTTCAGACAACTCCTTGTTAGTATTTTGATCAATCGGAGATGAAGCGGGTGCAGCTTTGCTAGGAGTTGATGGACTTGAATTATTAGGACTGCGAATTGGTGTTGTTGCCCCCACGGGAGTTCCAGTCCCGGAAATCAAGCTGGTGCGTAGCGGGAATTTCACTCAATTCGGTGTTCTAGAATGTTTTTTTACACTTTCAGTAGGAAATTTCATTCAACGCTTGAACATTTTAACAGTCAATCTCTTCAGTACAACATTTTGATACATACCATTTTATTATAGAAATCCATTCCCAATTGGAACTGAGACGGTGTCCATCTTGTCCTTTAGGGAGTCTGGTGTGGGAAATGATTTGAAGAACGATGGGTTTGTTCTCGTGTAATTTCATATTGTTAAGTGAGGCCTATCAGAAAGAAACTGCTTTTATAATTGTTTATAACACTCACAGATCTTCCTGCCTTCTTGTAAATTAACTTTCATGTGCAATACTTTACAAAGTGAGCTTTAGACGACAACTTGGAATTAACTAGCTGCACAATTTGCATATGATTTCGCAGTCAATCTTAGCCAGCATGATTCTTCTACAGCCTTTCATGGAACAACAACATTTATTCCTCCTCCTTCAACAGCAAGGTCGGTGTCAATGAGAGATATGGGGACAGAGATGACACCTATTGCTAGTCAGGAACCCCAGTGCTGAAAGTCTTATTCAATAAATAAGGATGCAGTTATGAAACAAGAAGAAAACCACATTCTTACTTGCCAACTCTCCGACAGAGTTCTCAACCATGAGCACCGACTTGCCATATGAATCAGCAATGGGGTATGGATCAGGCTCCCAACTTACACACTTCTGCCCCCCACTTTCCATCTTAGGTTGGCTTGTGTCAATTCGTTTCGTATCAGGTTCTTCAAAAATATCTACTTTTTGATCTGGAACTTCAACAACAACCTTTGTGCTACTGCTCGATTGTCTACTCCCATAACCAAAGCTACCCACCTTTCGCAATCCAACTCCTTGCCCACCCTGCATTTGAACCTGTCCCATCTTTGGCCGGTTCGAAGTTGGGCTCGCTATCCACTTCTGCGCATCATCCCATTTGGACGGCGCTGGTTTGGAGAACGGGGCAAGAGGCACCCTTTGTGGGGCACACTCTGCCTTCTGAAACTCAAACATGGATGCGGACACACTCATAGCATCGCACCCACTACCATAATCTAAAGAAGGGTCTTCTTGGTTCCTAATTCTTGAATTGACTAATGTGCTATCCTTCAATCGCTGGTCGCTACCCATCACCGGGCCTAATGAGTCAGCAGCATTCGAAGTCGAGCATTTGGGAAGAACACTCACAACATCTACATCTTTGCAGTTATCAGATGCACCACCCCCTGCAAGAATCCAGTCAAACATCGAAAGGGTAAGACCATCAAGAATAAATTTCACTAATTCTGATCTGTTGACCACAAAGTATCATTTTTTTTTTTTAAGTTTAATTAGGCTAGCACTCGGCTACAAGCAATGGTTAACTACTTTCTGTTTGTTTCCCAAGAAAACTGAGGAAAATTGAAAAGAAAATACGAAATTTGACTACTTTCTGCTAAACCGGAATCGCCACAGACCCAGTAGCTAGCTTAATTCAAAGACCAAGAAATATAAGATTCAAATAATGACTGATTAATTTAAAAGGGAAAATAAAGAGCTAACCAGCTTGATCATCAAAGTCAGGAGGCTGAGATCTCAGAGTGAATGCAGATTCAGTATCTTCATTCTCCTTCCTCTTCTTCTCTACTCCCAGTAGCATACTCCTCTGCTTACCTGGGGAAAATCCCCCACCGCCCACCTGCACTTTCAAATCCCCAATAAGCGATCCGATAAACTAAAAAATGGGTCTTTGTTTTTGTACCCAAAAAATGAGAAAGCTAAAAACTTTGAAGCAAGTTCGTGAAATTGACGGATAAAGAATGAAGGGTTTTGGAGAAAAAAGAAAGAAAATGTTTCGAGTTTTGCACATTAAATTTGAAAACGATGGAATGTGAGAGGCACCTGAGGCTTTTGGATCCTTTCGTAATCCATGGAAATGTGAGGGTGACAAGATCATGCAAATTCAACGCGTTGGTGTAGAATTTCACTCAATCATTCTCTCCTTTCCCCTCTCTCTCTCTAGGAGGAAGGAGGAAACGAATGAATGAATGCGCGGGCGAGTGAGTTTGCTTTTGCTTGTTTTGAGGAAATTGAGAGTTGCAGAGAGAGAGAGGGCCGTACACAGATTGCAGTGAGTGAGGGAAGGAAGGAAAGTCACGTCGCAGTCAGTCGGTCTCACTCACTTTCGCAGGGACTACTTTTTTGAAAACCAACGAGCCGATTTTATAGAAGCCTACAAGAGGCAAACAACAGAACAATACCAAGCAGTGACAAGGGATAGATCACAAAGACCCCCCACCTAGTAGAGGCGTCACCCCCATCACCACCACACCTAAATTAATGAGGACAGGGTAGTCCATCATTGTTCAATACAAAGACCAACGAAGATGGGGGTCTATCGACCCAGACAACATCACACATCTCCGGAAAATCAACCGACGCTAACTCATGCGCCACACTATTATGCAGACAACATAAGGCTTTGGACCCGCTGAACCTGAAAGTACAGTTTTAAGATGCGTTTGTTGAATCGGATTTAGACTGTACTAAACTATATAGTAATATTTTATATTATTTATGAATTATTATTAATATTTCAAAAATCTCATTCTACACTCCAGTGTATTTTTCTTTTCAATTATAAAAAATTTAAAATGTCAAATGAGATTTTTGGAATGCTAATAACAATTTCCTATTATTTAATGCATATTTATTATTAATTCACCTTTTACTTTTGTACTCTTGAGAAGCTGAAAGACTACCCCTCTCGAAGTTTTTTTTTCCCCATTTCTTCCTTCCTCCCTCTTTTTCTTGCAAAACGTAGGTGTAAAGCTCATTACAAATCCTTCAATACAAGCTCATCATTTTCACCCCTCTCACCGACATTAAGCATCTCCACCTTCCTCATCCTCTTTTTTCAAAAATTTTCGAATCTCTCTCCTCCATCTGATATATGTGTTGGCTTCTCCGCCTACAAAGCCATCTCAAAAATTTCTGGCAATGGGTGGATTTTGAATTTTGGGGTTGGATTTTATTTTATTTTATTTTATTTTTGGTGGTTAGATTTTGAGGTTTGCGCGGTGGGTGGGGCTTTGTTTCAGATCTGGGCAGTGATTAAAGGGTGTTGCAGAAGAGCGCTTGCAGACGATGCAGCGTGCAGACGATGCATTGGGCAAACGTAGAAGGTTTGGGGACAGGACTAGCAATCCTATACATATTAGGGGTCCTCGATAAGACTACCTAGTGGAAGACTTAATCGGTGCAAGTCCGACTTAGTCTCATTATGATAATCCTTGTTCGTATCAAACACCGAGTAGCAATCCCAGCTAAGCCAATCCAATCCAAGGAAGTTTAGTGAGAGAAAACAAACGCCCCCTTAGTCTTTTAGCTTCTCAACCCTACTTTATTTGGTTTGACACAACACGAGAAATAACTCAGACAAAAAATACAAGAAAATCTCTCACAAGAACTCCTTGGATTATTTATAAGGTTATAAATAATTTGGGCGTGGGTTTGGTCTTTTCCTCCTTCTTCTCTCCTTCTAAGTTCTAACAACTAAAAATTTGATTCACTAACACTATTGTTTATTATTTTTATTGTATATTTCGACTACTAGTTTAATCGAGAACTTTTATATAAAATTTCATACTTAATAGACAATTAGGTTAGAAATAATGTCAATATTAATAGATAATGGTAAAACGGCACTCTAAATGATGCATAAAAGTAATGAAACATTACATTTTCGCGGAAAAGAAAGAGAATAACATCTTTCTAGTTTCTCTCTTTACTGAAACCCTAAACACCAACCCAATATTCTCTTTCACCGCCGGTTCGAGCCTTTGGCTTAGGTGCAGCGACAACCCACCCTTCTTTTCTTCTCCTTCCTTTTTTCTCGCAGCACGCTACACCCTCCCATTTTTCCTCCTTTTTCCCTCCCATCTCCTCTATTCTTTCCCTCTTTTATTCCTTTCCCTTCTCTTCTGCATTTTCCTTATTTTCCTCCCCTCCCATCTCCTATGCCCATTCTATCTTACAACTTCCCACCCCTTTTTCCTTCTTATTTATCGTCTTCCTTGAGCATGGTCTCAATAACCCTAAGCTTGTTTTAGATTTGGGCTTCATGCTCTTTAACCGACGTTTTTCACCTTTTTTACTGCTATCTGTTTGTTACTTTTCCTTCCTCTCTCCTCTTTAGCCGTGATATTCAATCACCACCTTATCACATGCTCGGATATATGGGTTACAATCTGAAATTGGGTATCAAATCCATTTCCCTCTCTCACTTCCCCTCCCCCAATCGGCATGCTATATTCCCCTTGAGACCAAGTATTATGTGGCCTCCATCCAGTGGCAAAGCCAGAATTTTTAAATAATAGGGTCATAATATCAACTAAAAAAGCTTCATTGAGCTACTTCATCAAGCACCTAGTAAGCACTTGCTAATTCCTGTCAACATATGCCGAAAGTTTATGCCAACATATGTCGACAACTACTATTATTTGTAGCTTGTAGATGGTGGATGCATGATACTGTGGAGTAATATTGAAGGTTGCCAAGTCTTTTTAACTAAGGTATTTCATCGAGCACATGGTGTGCACAATAGATCGCACAAGAAAAGAGAAAATGAAGACAAATGTGATAGAACAAGTAGAAGAATGAGGTTGTAATTTAGTTTGTCTTAGCTGTTTATAAGGGTCATATACAATACACAAACAATTTTACATGAAGTTTTTTAAGTTATTGGGGTCAAGGGTAACCAATGATCCCATGTTGGCTCCGCCACTGCCTCCATCACAGTAAAGATATTTTACATACTCCTTAGCCTTATTTTCTATCCATATGATACTTTCTTTGTATATATTTGCAGGGATTTGTGAAGGGGATTTGAATCTGATATCTACTTTCTCAGTTTAGAGTTTGACTTTCTTTGAGGATATGGCAGCAACGGCAGTTTGGTCTATGCTGCATCATATGCCTACATGCCTAATTTTGTGTGAACCTGTTGTATCTTGAGTTACAGTTATTGCTTGAGCTTTTTACCTTACCTACTGTTTCTCACGAGAGACCTTTTGGTCTCTCTTTCTTGTACTAATTAAGTACATTCGTTTGAAAAAAAAAATGGAAAAGAAAGAATTCGAGACATCAACACAAATGATTTCGTCAAATGGTTTATGCATTGAATTAATGTGCAAAACACTCTTCAGATGACAATCACACTCATGCGTAGTATGTATGGGGATAGCCCTCTTTGGTTATTTTATGGTTTTGTTTTTGGGGTATGTGATCCTTAAAATTAATGAGATTCACCGACTTTTTGGACTCATCACATACTTTAAACAATTAGTTTATTTCACACGTGTTTATTCACAGATTATCATTACAAAACAGGTCTCTTTTTAAAATTTCATTCCATACCCACATTTTTTATAGAAACGGATCCATCACACTAGTTTTACATAATTTTTTACACAAGTTTTATTTCCTCTATATATTATTTAGGTCTTTCTTTTAAAGTTACGTCTACTAAAAATTACTCAATCTCTTATGACCGTTTGATTAAAGCTTTAGTTTCTTTTAGTAGAATCGTATTTGTTCATTTATTTCACCACAGATAAACGTCTTAATAGTTTCAGATTTGTCTAATTTTTTATAAGAATAATTTATGAATGATGTTATAAAAGATTGACGGTTCAGACCATTAGTATACATTAAAAAAACGAGCACCAAAAAATATTTGTGTTTGCAACGAATCCGCCTTACATATAAATGGATAAGAATCACAATATGGAGGTGACAATCCGTTAAGCGTTTACAATTTTCCGCTGTGAATATAACCGGAATGAAAAGACAGATAAGGACCAAATAAATCGAAGTTCGATAAAAAAGCCCTGCAAGCCCATAAGTGTAAAAAGCCCAACAACCCCGTTACCCACACCTCCGCTTCGGGCTCGAATTCTCCTATTTTTGCCGGCCGTTTTGTTATTTCTAATTTCTCCAAGGAAAAAAAAAAAAAAAAAAAAAGAAAACAAAGAACAAAACACATTGGCGATCGAATTTAAATTGGTTTGGATTTCTTTCTTTCTTGTTCGCTTTCTTGCGGAGCGATTCCAAAATCGTTTCTCAATTCTTAGACAATCTCTTCGGTTTTAGGATTCAGAAAAGCGAGTAATAATTGTATGATTACGTATTAATATAAGCAATAAATAGGTAAAAAAAATTAAAGAAAAATAAAGTAGGAATTGGTGGGGTTCGTATGGCGCGTAGCGGAGGCGGCGGCGGCGGCGTCGGGGTGGTGGAGTCGGCGGTGATAGCTTACAACATGAGAGACGCATCGAGTTGGTGGCACGACATCAATACCTCCTCTATTTGGCAAGACCGCATACTTCATGCCCTTGCTATTCTCTACGGCCTCGTCGCCGTCGTTGCCCTGGTATTTATCTCAATCTCTATGTATATCTTTATCTATTTCTATGTACTCTATATATTTGTGTGTGTGTGTGTGTGTGTATGTATATATCTGTTATCTGTGTGTGACAATTTTATTTGTTTAGCTGAATTCTGAATCTTGAATGCTAAGATTTGTAGTTTTCGTTTGGTTGCTTCGAATTTGAAGGAAAAAAATTCAGCTAGTACTTTGGAGTTGTGTGTGTGTTTATGTTTTAATTCTATCATGTACTGTTATTAATTTCAAGATTAATGCAGAGATTTGGTGAAGATTTATATGTTAATTTGGTATTTATATTCATACTAGGTTCAATTGATTCGGATACAATTGAGAGTGCCGGAGTACGGTTGGACCACACAGAAAGTCTTCCACTTTCTTAATTTCGTTGTCAATGGAGGTTTGTATCTTATTTGTCGCGGCTGGTGCATTTTCGGGATTTTAATTGCATTCATGATTTGTTTTGTGTGCAAGTGTTTACTTATTTTTCTGTGCATGTAGTTCGATCGGCTGTGTTTGTTTTCTGCCGGCAAGTGCAGAAGCTGCATCCGGAGGTTGAATTCCCGTCGGTGCCATTTTCTTAAGTTTAGTTGATTTTAGTAGATGTTAAGTTATTTTTTGTGTTTTCTTGTCAGATTGTCCAACATATCTTGCTTGATATGCCGAGTCTTGCTTTCTTCACAACCTATGCACTCTTGGTTCTGTTCTGGGCCGAAATTTACTATCAGGTTATATTTCATTTCAAATACTCTTATGTATATGATTTCTTTTGTGGGAGTGGTGTTGGACTAAGGCGGTTTGATTATGACCCTTATGTGTAAATTGAACAGGCACGTGCTGTTTCTACAGATGGACTGAGGCCAAGCTTCTTGACTATCAATGCTGTGGTTTATGTGATTCAGGTGAAATTTCTACTCCACTGTGTCACTTTAAGTCCCGACAAAGGGGAGCTTTTGGAGTTGGATTCTTCTGCATGGAAGCAAGTCATGGTTTCTGAATAGAGCACAACGTTCATCTTATTTTTCTTTTTGCCATATTTTTTTATTGTTTCTTTTGTTCACTTATATGTAGAATTTTTTATTATACATAGGACCCTGTAAACAATGCAGTTGAAAGGTTTCTGAAGAAACCTTCCGCATATTTACACAAAATCTCTTTCATGAATATGGTTCCTAAGAACCTTTTGTTGGTGTATATTGATGAAAAAATAGTTGCAACCAGATGTCATTCGAGCAATCAAAACTGATAGATATGTGCAATGGGGTCAAAGGGCTCAGAGAAAGATAAAGTAATTTGGACAAAGTTACTAAGTTTGGAAGGATAAGAGATATTTAACAGGAGTGGCATGTTAGGGTTTTAGAATTTCTTTATGCTTTAACTTACGGCTGACTGGAAGCACCCAAAGGGGTTTATCGAGTTTTTTTATTAGATATTTTAAAATGCAAGAAAGTAGATAAAGGTAGCAGGGTGATGATTTTGTTAGGTGTGTGCACAGTTTATGCTTTGACCTACAATTGACTGGAAGCACCCAAGGGGTGTATGGTTTTGTTAAATGTCATGCTGGCTAGGAATATCGTGATGTAACTCATTTGTGCTGGATAAGGAAAAACTGCTCCTCTGTGCACGTGCATATTGTTTGGAATTGACCTTTCCTCAAGGTCCTTGCTAATGAACTCATTAACTAATTATCTTCACATTGTACTAATATTATTCCAAGATGGAAAGGTGATCGAGACCATGCTGTATCTATATTTTCCATAATGGGAAATAAAACTAAAGTTGAAACACTTTCCATTCCTTCTATTTTCCTATACTTGCATATTCTATAACGGAATCATTCCTCTCTCTCTCTCTCTCTCTGTGTGACATAGTGCAAACGATGATCATCTTCCTCACATCTTTGTGGACACACACGCATGCACACACATATATACATATATCATTTAATCTCCTACTCACCTTTTTGTCTTGCTAAATTCAGCTTCATCTTTGCCACTCATTATGTCAAATACAGTTTAAAAGAGTTTTCTGCTCATTTCCACCTATGTATGAATTGGATTGAAACTCTTTGAAAAATATATCAAAAATATTGGTCTTGATGAATTCAATATTTCAGATATTATAGTAGAAGTTTGGGGATTGTTTTACTGGATAGTGGAGAGAATGTGTACGGGTACCTATTTAAAGTAGGACCGTTGGCTACTTTTTGGATATTCATTGTAGTTGGTATGGTACTGATTACGCTTATTGTAGTACATCTCTGTCTGCACAGTTCTATGTATATTGCTAGTTAATAATGTGAAGTATCTGGGGAGTTGCTTGTTTACATGTTGGGAATGCTACATCTAATAGTATATTTGTTTCGGTTTACTTGTTACAGATTGCTATGTGGCTGATATTATGGTGGAAGCCTATCCCAGTTCTCTTCATCTTATCTAAGATGTTCTTTGCAGGTATTTTTTTTCACTAAGTACATATAGTATTTGAAGATTTGTAGTTTATCTCGATAATCTGTTATTCTAAGACATATTCTTGCAGGCGTGTCCTTATTCGCAGCCCTTGGGTTTCTTCTATATGGTGGAAGGTAATTGATCTGCATTTGGTTGTTTGCCGGTTTTTCTGACATGAAATGCTACATTTTCAAAATCGCATTGTCCTGTGTACGTCTGAAATAAAAAGGAAATAAAGTGTAACAAAAAGTAAAATTGAAATTCACTTGCCTTCACATAAGTTTACTTGTTAGAATCAAATTCATACTGTGTTTGGCTCTACATGACCAACATCACACGTCAGGACCTTTAAGACACATAGGAGATGTGGCCTAAGTTAAGTAGGTATGATGTTCTTGCCAGCGTTGTGTAGCCCAGAAAAGCAAATAATTCAAACAAATAAGCACTATCCTGAACCTTCACGAACAACTATAGTTTCATAAATGCATCATATTTAATGGATCTGTAGAACTTTGTCATATTGCCTTGTGTTTCTTATTTGTTGCTGCCACTGAATTTAGGTTGTACAGTTGTACTAGAAAAAAACAGTTCTACTTCTCTCTCACTCCCTCTCACTCCCTCTATACTTTGATTGTTTCTAAATTTTTTGTCCTTTAGGGAGGAGATTTCTTCTCAAATAGTGTTAAGATAGGTTGGCTCTCATGAAGTGTGAATGATTTTTTATGGGCATCTGTAAGATGGGTGAGGGATAAAATGTCTGTGTTGTACCATCCCCTTTATGTGATGGAATGTCATTACTTCCAGAAGATTAGTATCTTGTACATGCTATAATTAATCTTACTATGTCAAAGTTACGCATAAAGTATTAATTCAGTAGCAGTTACCTTAGCTGTTGCATATGTTCATCTGGGAGAGTATTTGGTAATATAACACCAGTCCTCTGATTATGGGCAATCTTCTAATGCTTTTGTTTCTGGCAGACTCTTCTTGATGTTGCAGAGATTTCCTGTTGAATCAAAGGGACGACGTAAGAAGCTGCAGGAGGTAAAGACTTGAAAAAGATTGTTTTGAGGACCCCTAAATTCTCATCTGCAGATGTACTCACTTTCCTTTTGTTTTGTGACTTTTACAGGTTGGCTATGTGACAACCATATGTTTTACATGTTTCCTTGTCAGATGTGTAATGGTGAGTGCTTGAATTTTTTTTATGGATTCTACCTACTACTACTTGAATTGAGAACATTTGATGTCTTTAAATTGGTCGAAGTTTTAACATTCAAAATCACATAAATGGTACATATCATGTGCGTACACAAGTGTACGACCAAAAATTCTGATTGGATGTTAAAGCCTTAGTGGAATTGTATGCATCCGATTTATTGTTTCCGCACTGAAGCTTCCATTATTCTTCTCTTGTGCTACAGATGTGCTTCAATGCATTCGATAAAGCTGCAAACCTTGATGTTTTGAATCACCCGGTTCTAAACTTCATATATTACCTGGTAAGCATCTGGTTTATGTTTTTGTTGGCTAAATTAAGTCTTTTGGTCCATTCATTTGATCTTCAATTCTCGCCTTAAAATTTTCCTTGCGGCCTTGCGCTTTCTTTGCAGTTGGTGGAGATATTGCCTTCTTCTTTGGTCCTTTTCATTTTGAGGAAGTTGCCTCCAAAGCGTGGGATCACACAATATCATCCCATTCGCTGAGAGGATTTAGAAACATCCCGATGACAGAAACTGAAGAATGGACTTAGAAATACGCAACTTTTGAAACGCTTATCTACCCAATGGGGAGAACGAAATATTGGAAAGAGGCGGAAAAGGTGATGACCATGGGCTTTGAGGAGCAGCTTTATTGGATTCCGAGTGTTGGTTCTTAGCAGGGGGTGGTAGATTTGTTGAAAAGAAACGACCTTTAAAGGATTGTCAAATATGTAAGAATCATGACCTTTTATTTTGATTGTCTTGAATCAGACTGACTGGTGTTGCTCTGTTGTTTTAACAATCTCAGAAACTTAAGTCATAGAATTTCATGTTTCATGAACTCCGGGTCGGTGTTTTCTGGACATTTGTATTTTTGGTGAGATGCAGAAATGTGCATTATGTGATAGTTTTGTATGCTTTGAACATAATGATTGTTGCAAAGGATGCATGGAAAGGTTTACATGTAGGAAATGATTTGATTCGGCAGAAGCGTCGTACCTGTTCTGGGACTGCAAGCTTCCTTTCATGGCGTAAACTTGTTGGTCGTCTTCAAAGGTTTATGGATTCTGGCTTTTAGGGGTTGCACCGCAAACTCTACGGCGACAGACGAGATGGGGTTTTATCATCTGGTTGAAGGTGGATGGTTGACTAAACGATGGAGGGCATTGGTTTCGCCCTCTACCGGTCCACTGGCCCGAAAATAAATTGAATGGTAGGTTTTCCCTCTCAATTTGCAAGTAGGTTTTGAATGGTAGTTAATGTCCATCGTGAGGAAAAAAGTGGAGAGTTTCCAACTTAGGTTCCTGTTTAAGGGCACTTAATGAGATTACTGAAACTTGTAGCCCTATTACTCGTGGGCTTAACCACATTGGCTAGAGCCACTGCGCTGACCCATAGCAAATTCTTTTTACAATCTTAAAAAGCTTTGGAACTTGGCAGGGTTAAGTCATGCTGGCTCATACTCTTTGTTAGTTCCGCCGTCCCTAATTTGGCGGTGGTCTTTGCTCATTCGCCTGCTCTGTTCTTCCCATGTTTTGAGTTTCAATTTTGGACCGAAAGTTGGAGTTTGATTCCCAAAGCTGGATTTCACCATACGAGTGCTTAATCAGTGAGTTATTCTTGAAGCTAAGCTTTCTCCTATGCCTTCTTACTCTTAACTTACTCTTACTATGATTTATCGTGTTACAATTACTCATGTTTACCTTGATTCCATTCTGCTTCTATTCGAAGTTAGAACCCGAAATAATAAACATGTCAGTAGTTTAAACACTCGTAGGGTGAAATTTCACCCTACGAGTACTTAATCAGTGAGTTATCCTTGTAGCTAAACTTCAACTTTCATGACTCGTCTATCCATCATTACGTAAATGAATGATGAATAAAACCGACCGAAGGCGTAGAGTCAAAGTTGGAGTACAAGAATCCGAACCCAAAAGTGAAACAAGATGCAGTTTGCTTTTACCGTTATATTTTGGCACAGCTTTCCTTTTATAGGTGGTGGGTGGATTTGGAGGAGGGATTCTAAGTTAGTTGGGTAAAACATTGAATTTTATATCCCTAAACCCCATCTTTCTCTCTAACCTTTTCTCTAGTAGGAATGATGATCCTCTCCGGATCCTTTTTGTGAAGATCTGAAAAAATTTAAATTGTGTCTGTTTCTCATATATCGTGCGATCATAAATTATTTTAAATTTTTTATTAAAAATTAAACATAAACAGTAACTGACGAAAATTGGCAGCACAATATAGATGAACGAAAACAATTTGAAGATTTCTGAGATCCTCGCAAAGTAGGATTCTCGTTCCTCTAATAGTAGTTTTATTAGAAAAAGACAATTAATTTAGTATTAATTATATAATTAGAGACAGAGAGCAATGTTTGTCCTTTTGCATTTTCTCATGGAATAAGATTGATATTACAGCTAAGCTAAGCCTTCTGTTTTGTGTTTTGTGGGCTTCCCTTTCCTCTTTCTCTCTCTCTCTCTGTGTGCTGCCGTTGTTGACCATGACCCTTTGATTGAATATGTTCGTATCTACTTCAGCCGTCACAGTTGTGGCACGCTTCTATTTGTTTCCAAAGCAAAAGGATTTGGTTGTTAGCTTCAGCATTGGCTTTTTCCTTCGCTTCTTGTCGTGGTGAGCTCTCTTTCAGACCTTTTGACAAACAGATTGTGGGGAATTTTTGTAGTCAAAGTTGCAATCTTTTTGGACTGGAATTGTTCTTTTGAGTTTCTGCGAGTTGGGTTTCTCAGCTTTTGGTGTTTGTTAATTGGTTTTCTGTTTGATTTGCATACTTTGTTCCCGTTTCTGAGATTTTGGGTTCGTAGTAGTTTGTTTGGTGCTCATATTTCACCTGTTAATATAGCTGAATTGTTGGAATTTCGATTTGATTCCTGCACTCTGGGTAATTTGGATTGCTGGGCTGTTTAGAATCTATCCTTTGAAACTTGAGGGATGAAGGGAAAGTTTGGAACACCAGGAAATTACCTTGTGTTAAACACAGGGGATAGAATTCCTGCCATTGGACTTGGGACATGGCAGAGTGGCGGAGACCTTTGTGTTCAAGCCGTAAAAACGGCGTTATCGGTGGGTTACCGCCATATAGATTGTGCACATCTTTATGGTAATGAGATCGAAGTTGGGGAAGCATTAGCTGAAGCATTTAGGGGTTCACTGAAGAGGGAAGACGTTTTCTTGACTTCTAAGCTCTACTGCACAATGAATTCTCTCAATAAAATTGAGAATTATGTTCGAGATTCTCTTAAGAATCTTGGAGTTTCGTATTTGGATCTATATTTGATGCATTGGCCTGATAGCTCAGCGTTTGGTGATGCTACTGATCCGCCTTCAAAGTCTGGGAGCGAGTATAGGCAATTCTTGAATCGGTCGAAGAAAGCATGGAAAGCTATGGAAGGTCTGGTTGAGATGGGTCTGGTGAGGGCTATTGGGGTCAGCAATTTCAGTGTTTCGCAAATCAAACAATTGCTTAAATTTGCAAAGATTGTACCCGCTGTCAATCAGGTTGGATTTTGTAGATCATTCTTGCTATTTTTAACAGCTCAGCATCAGAATTTGTCCTTTATAAGTAGTTCATATT
This sequence comes from Pyrus communis, assembly GCF_041283825.1. NCBI lineage: Eukaryota > Viridiplantae > Streptophyta > Magnoliopsida > Rosales > Rosaceae > Pyrus > Pyrus communis. Next base: position 30,777,008 of record NC_142577.1, read on the forward strand.
GTTTGAATGATGCAATGGACTTCCATCTGTTTTTTCCTTTTCTGCTGCTTCTTTGATTACAATGTTGATCCATGGGCCTAATATGTTAGAGTAGACAAGTGATTTAATCTAGTACCATTTTGATGAGGAAATTCATTGGATAAGTTGGCTTTTCAGCAACTATTTTGCTACAATCTACCAGCATGAACGAAACGTCTCATGCAATTTCTCCATTTTTTTGGTTCACATGGTAATTTGTAAGTGTTGAATGGTGGAATTCAATGCAACGTGAAGGAACATGCAGTAATATAACAAAATTGCATAACATAACCTGTATTGGAGCAGCCCATTTAGGTCCTGCTTGGGTATACATTGTAATGTGAAGTGCAGAAAATCATCATTTGAGTTGTGTTGAGAATTGGCCTACTAGCACAGTCTGGCTCGAAAAAACGAACTTAAAGACTTAATTTTTCCCTTTCACCGATCTTTGATATGTTAATAAATATTTTCACTGCACTGCATTTGTGCTCCAAAACTAGCTGAACTTGAATCTAATTTTATTGAAAAGAGACTGATTTGTAGGACTAACACCTCTCATGACTTTCTTTCTGATTCAATTTTGACATTGGAAACCAATTATATATCAAACTTGGTGCAGATTGCTCTAATGTTATTATCACATTTCCCAACTCTTTTCTATAGTGGCTGGATTTCGACGTTCATCTTTGCTAGATTTTAATTATTCTCACATCATCATTATTTCAATCTAGGTTGTTATGGTCTGGTCTTGAAGCTGCTCAATCTATGATATTATCACATAATTCAGGTTGCTTAATTGATTTATGATTGAATTTTTAGGTGGAGTTGCACCCCTTTTGGAGGCAAGATGAACTTGTAAAGTTCTGTCAATTGAAAGGTATTCATGTGTCTGCTCACACACCCTTAGGAGTCCCAACTTCTACTCCTGGACCATCTGATAGCAGTTCAGGTGGGGAAGATGAACCTGGAACTCCTCGCATATCATTCAGGAGGTCAAGGTCTGTGCATGGTCCTATGCTGAAAATATCAACAGTTGCAGAGATAGCAGACCGACACAGAAAAACACCTGAGCAGGTACCTTACATTCCACAGTCCTTTTTTCTCTCCATACTATTCATGTCATCCAAGCTATGTACCAGAAATGGAGGTACCAACATAATTTGCAGATCCTTGTGATTTCAAGACCCATATCAGAGTAGGCTTCTATAAATTTTCCCAAATTCTGAAGTTTGCACTATTATCCCTCTGCTATAGATAGGTTGAACTTGCAAGATTGACTTTGGGAAGATATAAACTAAGACTGGGGATAACTAGAATATAAACCGAAAGGTCTGGAGTGGTTCCCTCATTGAATTAAGACCACAATCATATACTGAATCAACATTAGTTTCTCTTCGGTCTTCTTCGCCCCACCAGTAACTTTATGCTATATTTGCTATTGTTAATGTACTAAGGAATGTTATACGCTAAACAGAAACTACACAAATATACTTATTTAAAGAGAGAGATTATCCTGGTGTTGGTAACTTGGTATGCTTGGTCCTCCAGTGATATGCTATCTTAATCTAGTCGTGGCACATTTATGTTTAGAAATGAGGTGAGGTCTGTACGTGTTTGGAAGTTATAGTTTCGCTAGTGATTTGCACTACACATGAGCCAGTATTTTGTGATTGGCGTTTTTCAACATTTTACTTTCCATCTTTAGATTCTGCAAGCATGGTTATGTTAGGGATGGAAACCAGTGTCTTATTCATTTGTGCTTATGATTTTAGTAACACATTGGTATCTGTTTCAGGTTATTTTGCGTTGGGGGCTGCAAAGAGGAACCAGTGTGCTGCCTTGTAGTCTGAAGCCTGATAGGATTAGAAAAAACATAGACATCTTCAGTTGGTCTCTATCAGATGATGAGTGGAACCGCTTGAACCAGATCGAGCCCCAGGTATGCTTGTTTGGAAATGGTCCTTTGAATAATCTTTCGAAGAGTGGGTTTATGTCTGGAAGTGGTCCACTTCAAGCTGTGCATGAGATGGAAGATGACATGGAATCCAATGCCTGAGACGCCGATAGATAATAGTATCCTCCTCCTCGTCCTCCTCCTCATACAATGTGCCATTTTTGTTCAAAGAAGTGATCATCTTATAATATGTGTGCCCATTGTTTGCAAGATTTCTTGTTTGTGGATGCTTAGTAGAAAGTCGAACAGACATTATCAATTCAAGTGCCAAATATTACTTCTGTTTTCAACAAACATGAGTGATTCAATCTCTTCTTTTATTTTGTTGTTCTTTGACATGTATCTATGAAATCAGATTTCGATGTGTCGTGGTCTTTTGGTCATTCTATGACGTTCTTCCTCTCGTGAATGAAAGCTCGCATTCGCAGGCCACCGATTGTGCGCCTTGGTATTGTGTTGTGGTTTTATCTACATCCATGCCCATGAGAATATTCATGTAGACAAATTTCTCAAATCACACTCGATCATAACTGACATTATTGGTCTTGCTCACCAACTTCGACTTGTACGTTATTTTCTTGAGAATGAAGAAAATGGTGTTCTGAATCGCCGCCGACGGAATAGACTTGCAGCCATCATGCTCATGGCGAAAATGAATTGAACATCATGTATGTGAACGTGAGAGATGCTGCTTACTTTTTGGTTTCTAGTCAAAACTAAAACTCAAAATGCAAGCGAGATGGAACAAGATTTGGTCCATCTCCGCTACCGTCCTCCTTTCTGACTAACACCAAATTTAATAGAGACTAAAATTGGTGGTTTTGTAGACTTTTCTTGCACAAATTGATGTCGATGTGAACGGATTTGGGAAAATGCACGATGTGCAATTGTCAATCGGCCACGTCCAACAATTTCAAACGGTGGACAAATGTTTTTAGAAAACTTTAACGAAAAGTTTACGGTACTGTTTATTTTAACGAAAAATCATATTTTTACACTAAAAAGTCAATCTTGGTATCATTCATTTTACCTTTTATTTTATCCTTAACGTTAAAACTCAAAATTTTCAAGTCATTTTCATTAGTTTTCCTATGTTTTGTTTGAACTCTAAATGCTATTGCTTCTGCAAGCACTAAAAGTACGTTTGGAAAACCAAAATCACTTTCTACTACATTTGACATAAAATTTTGGGGTCGGTTTGTGGTTACAAAATTGCTTATCTAGAGAAGCACCTGTTATGTTCTTTTTTACTTGTTGATATAAAAGCACTATTAGGTAAAGGCGCATGTGAGCACAAGTGTTTCGTATAGAAACAATTCCGCACAGCCTATGCACTCAGTAAAGTCAATTCACTGAACACAAAAGGAAGGTATTTTAATAAAGTTGTGGTATAATGGACTTCACACATGGGACAATCTGCTCTGATAAAGTAAAGAAAGTTGAAAATCCACAATAAAACCAACTAACAATACAGAGAGTAGCTCAATTACTTACAAGTACATGCAAGGTCCATTTTTTACTTGATGTGGAATTCATACTCTCGACAATAAAGAACATCAACCTCTGAAAAATATGAACTAACCACAACACAAAAGACTCGGAACCTTTATTTTATACATTCATCTCTTCAAAATCTAAAACTGAGATGCAAATCCTTACAACCGTTGCTGTTACTCATGCCGCACAGCGACAATACGAAACCATTTATGTCGAGGATACACGTTCACAACAAAAACCAACTTTGAGAATGCAAAAACAACAATTTATAGATCAGGAGATACAACTTCTTATACAAGTAAGATATCTTTGCTGTACAACCAGGGTTTCCCTGGCTTCATTATCTGAAAACAATGCTAGACTTTCTTGGTGTTGATGTTGTCGAGCCACGAAACTAGCTGCTGCGTTGAAGGCCTCACCTTCGGGCATCCGCTTAAACAGAGGCATGCAATCTCAAAAACACACAAGAGTTCCTCATCGTGCTGCTTGTCACAAATGAAAGGATCAAACACCTCGCTTTCCCTCTTTTCCCTCTTCATCTGAAATGCCCACGAGATCAAATCCCGACTTCCTTTTGGCTTGCACATATCCATCGGCCTTCTTCCGGTGAGCAGCTCCAAAAGAACAACCCCGAAACTGTACACATCGCCCTTGTAAGTAGCAACAGAGGCTTGGCCGTACTCAGGAGGGATGTAGCCTAATGTCCCAACAAGATCAGTTGTTACATGAGTATCATACGGATCTATCAGCCTTGCAAGACCAAAATCCGCTAAGTGCGCTTTAAAATTCCCATCCAAAAGGATGTTGCTTGACTTTATATCCCGATGAAGGATGTGGGGCTCGCATGACTGGTGCAAATAAGCAAGCCCTCTCACCGCCCCTTGAGCAATCTGAAGCCTCGCATTCCAATCTAGAGAGGTCGGACCATCAATTTTCTCATGTAACCAGTAATCCAGACTACCATTCTCCATGTAAGAATATATCAAGAGCCTGTCACTTTTATACTTACAATACCCCTGAAGATGTACAAGATTTGGATGCTGAGCTCTAGACAAGGTTTCAACTTCAGCACGGAATTCTCTGTCCATCTGGCCACAGTCACCAGAAAGCCGCTTGATAGCAACCTTCTTACCATCAGGAAGGCTGGCCTTGTAAACCAGACCAAAACCCCCACAACCGATGATATTTGCTTGGTCAAAATTGTTGGTAGATTGTAGAAGGTCATCAATAGAGAGCTCTTTATTGGCATCCTTGTTTTGGAACAGAACCACTAGTTTTGACCCAGATTCTTCCAAGTCCTTCTCGTTGGTATCGTGGTCCTCTCTTTCAGGATCAACCTCTCTCCGGCTATGTACCCGCACCAAAATTGTGTACATGAGCGCAAGAACAAGTGCTGTTCCAAATACAATTCCGACAGCTATACCAACAATAACTCCTCTATTTTTTCTTGATTTGCTGGGATTCCCAAGAGGATAATGCTTCTTTGATGAACATGGGGACGCATGGTCGCCGCAAAGATTATTCCCTTCAAAACTTGAATTTGGGAAGGTCCCAAACTGAACTCCTGTAGGGATCACCCCGTACAACTGATTGTCCGCAACATTAAACTTGGACAAGAAGCTAAGCTTAACCAACGAAGGCGGGATTGTACCTGAAAGCTTGTTATGAGACAAATCCAGAGTCTCTAAGCTGGTCATACCAGATAAAGTACTCGGTATTGGTCCTGAGAGATTGTTGCACTTCAGATCCAAAACATGAAGCAATTTCAGTTTCCCAAACTCTGGCCAGATTGGTCCGCTAAGATTATTGTTACTAAGTTCCAGCGTCGGTGGAAAGCTCCACACTTGATTGTATTGCAACCCTCGTGCACTTACATTCCTCTTCATGAACAGAGGGAAATCAGGGGAAGGTTCCTCAATGGAGATCCTCCCACTAATGAGGCTCGGTAGTCCAGTTAAGCTTCTAGGGATTTCCCCTGTAAACGAATTATTCGACAGGTCCAAGTAGAAAAGACTGCTAAAATTGCCAAACCAGACTGGAATTGTTCCTTGCAATTGGTTCCACGATATATCCAACAATTGCAATCTGCTGCTAGTACTCAACCATTGAGGTATTACACCTGTGAGCCTACAGTTTGCAATAATAAGAACCTTCAACTTTTCAAAATGAAGGGTCGGATCAGCAGGAAATTCTTCACCACGGAAGTTCAAGGTGAGAACCAAAGTAGTCAGGTTCTGGCACTGCTGTAAAATTTGTAAGGCAGAAGAGATATTGGAAAGGCTGGAATTTGACAGCGAGAGGTAAGAGAGGCTAGGGAAACTCTTGAAGCTTTCTGGTATTTCGCCCGTTAAGTTGTTACGGGCAAGATTGACATTATTCAAATGTCGACAAGAGGGAAGATTGGAGGGAATAGGCCCATCAAACTGATTGGAACCGAGATCAAGAGAGGTCAAACTAGTCATTGCCGAACAATTAAGATCAATTGTGCCCTGCAATGAATTGTTTCTCAAATTAAGCAAAGAGATGGTCGAGGAACTCGACAAGGAAGGGGGTATCCGACCACCAAACCGATTTGAATGAAGTACAAGATTCTGTAATCTTCCAAGGCTGTGGAAAACATCTGGGATGGTTCCTGAAAATTCATTAGTTGAGATATCCAAACGAACAAGATTAATGAGGTTACTGAATTCTTCGCTGAGCACCCCGGAAAGCTTGTTATCTTGAATGTTCAACTGGGTTAGGTTTCGCAGACGAAATAGACCTTCGGGCACACCGCCATTGAAATTATTCATGCCTAGACAGAGGTCCTCCAAGGAAGTACAATTGCCAAGACCTGGTGGGAGGTTACCAGAGAAGTAGTTCACAGCCAACTTCAGTGCTCGAAGCTGAGTAGACTTGTCACAGATGCTAGCCGGAAGGGTACCATTCAAAAAGTTTTGTGAAATTTCAAGGAACTGGATTGAAGGCAATTCGATATCGAAAGGAATGGGGCCGGAAAAATCATTAGAGCTCAAGTCTAAGAACTCTAAATTCGGCAAATGGAAAAGCGAAATTGGAAGCGAGTGTTTGAGGAAATTTTGAGAGAGATTGAGGGTTCTAAGCTGGTCCAAAGTGCCTAAAGATGCAGAGAGATTTCCCACTAGCCTTCTCTTTGGAAGCTCCAACTTAACCACTCTATAAGTATCAATGGAATCGTTCAATCCGAGAGAGGAAGAAGAATTGCAAGTGATGCCTGCCCATTTGCAGCAATCAGGTGAGAAATTGCTACCCCACCCATCAATCATAGAATCTATACCGTTCATGAAATCCTCCAGTGCCTTCAAATCGTTTGGATTGCATGTCAGGTTTTGAGAGCTCGAAACCCGAGCTTGTAAGCAAAACCCAACAACAAAAATGAAAACCCAGAAATCTTGAACACCCATTTCACAGAAACACACCCTCTGGAAGAGAGAGAGAGAGAGGAGAGAGAATGTACAATCAAGTAGCAGCAGCAGCAAAACCCTTGCCAAGAACCAAACTTTCTGATGTGGGTTTTCTTGTATCAAACATAATGTCTGAGAAATGAAGCAAAAATACAAGAAAACAAAACGAAAATTAATCAAAATTCAAAGAAATAAAGCAGAAACGTAATAAAAAGAGAGAGTGAAAAGACGAACCTGACAGATAAAGAGAGAGCAATGGATTTGCTTTTGAGCCTTTTGACTTCAAAGAAACATGGTTTCTGGTATGAATCAATTGAAGGAATGAATCAAAGTTTTCATATTTTGTATGTCTTTTTTTTTCAGTTGCGGTTCTTCTTCTCCTCGCCGATTTTTCTCTCTTCAATTTACGGCTGCGAGCGAGGATTCTTCTATTTTTCAGACAGTATTTATAATCTTATGTGAAAGAATAAAGTTGTTACCGGTAAAGGCCGGTCAATTGCAATGAAAGTAGGTTTGGCTACGGACAGCGATGAGAGATTTTTAGTACATCTGGTCTACTCAGGTGTTATAATACGATCATTTAGAAATTTGAAAAAATAAAATTTAACTGATTTATTATGATATTTATTGTACTGAATTGTATTTTCAGCATATTGAAAAAAATTTCCACAGCGAAAGTAGAGGATAGAGAGTCAACGAGTTGGTCGCTACATTTGCACTTAGATTATTTATTTATTTTTAATTTTGAGTTTTATGTAATTTTGCTTTAAATTTATTTTTGCTCCATATCATTAAAATAATTCTATCCGATTGATTCAAGGACACTAAAATCGTGTTTTTAAAAGGGGGAATTTTTTTTAGTAGTGGTCTCAAGTTGAAATATATAATAAACGAAACCAAAGTCAAAGATGGAGATTCGGGAAAATGATTTTCTCTACAAAATTAATAAATGGATTTTCAACAATGGTCAAACGTTCAGCTTGTACAATTTGACATTCGAGAGCAAGTAGGCAAATTTTAGGAATAAGATTGAAACTGAAACCATCCTTGACTTACACCAAAGAATGTGGTATGAGTTGTAATAAGAGTTAAGAGATACGGAGAGGCTGAAAGTAACATGATAGTTGAATTAGTAGGATTAAGGGTTCAATTTTCAAACAAGTACGTATATTGGGATCAACGTGGTTTCAAGATCATTCAGAGTTTGAGAAATATACACGTGAATGTCTTATGAGCATTCTTCGAACGTTGGGTATAGGTTTCTTTTGTGTCCACCAAATATTCGATGTAATGTCTGCTAACATATGTCGACAACACTCTGTTTTTATCTAAAAAAATTTACCCTTAACACGAAATCCCTCAATGACAGGGTTCCAAATCCGCCACCGCATATGTTTTTATTAATATTCTTCTTAAGGTTAGGTGAACGATGGAGTTTTTTAGTTTGTATAAACTAGAGATTTGAACTCTATGGATTGTCAAACCATGCATGTTTGATCCCAAGTTTGAAGAAATCGAATCGCCGTGGACCGACCGCAGTTCAAGACTGCTTCTTCTGGATTTCCAATATATTTTAGATCATTTATTTTTATTTTAATGAATTTTTGGTCCTTATTATCAGTAATATTAATATTTACACATAATTTATTTATAAAAGTCTGTGGGAATCAGAATAGTCAAATATGCATGCATGTCTGAAATCTCAAACGCTTATCTTCAAACAAATAAAAAAACAACGTCACTAAAAACTCACAAGGGTCAAATATGAACAGCAGGGTTGGACCATATAGGGAAGGTTGGGGGAATAATTTGTGCAGATCTTGTGGGGCAGGGCGGAGCCAACAACAAGGGATCAAAATGATCTGTGACCCATTTTGCCATTTTATCATGCTACTCTGACGGATGTTGTTGTTGCATATTAAATATTGGTTTACCTTTAAAATTTAAGTATGTACTTAATTTAAATTCTTTTTCGTTTTAGATTAGCTTTATTTTTCTTTTCATCCTTCTTATTGCAGTACAGTCTTCATTTCCACTTCTTATTTAATAAACTTTTTTTTTTGGCTTTAACTTATATTTTAAACTTTACTTTTTAGCTCATAATCGGGTTTCTAAGTTTGTGCAATGTTTTTTCAATCTTTCTATTGAATTTAGCGTTTTTCAATTTTTATGCAAATTACTCAAATTTCTCATGTTTTGCGTTCAAATTAACTATGCATGTGAGAGGCCCTCACACACATGAAATCTTAACTTTGTCGCTGTTGTGCATGCATTTAATTAAGCTCAAAGAAATTAAAGACACTATGTTCTAATAAACATCAACTTCAACAGTAACAATTAAGTAGACAAATGCAGATTGATCCTGTGAAATTATGGCTCAAATAAATGAGCACAGAAAATACAAATAAATTATAGCTCTTTGAAAAAGGAAATTCGAACCTTTTTATCCTTAGGAAGACGCATGCATGATAGATCTTGTGAATGATGATAGATGTCACATGTATTATATGTCCAATTCACAACTTGTTACATGTGTCTGTCTCATATGTAATGTCATCTTATCGTAATTTCAATTCACACACAAAAGTGGAAAAAGCTGTACTGCCCAAAACTGATATTTCATGCTGCAAGTAGAGTATGTCGATTGAGGATGCATGCATGTAGAGTACGAATTTTCGGTTAACAAAATTGCTCTAACACAAGGCAGAATGAAAGATGACGTCGCCATTTAATTGTCAATTAGTTTTATAGTAGAATTTAACTTTTTTTTTTTTATGGTATAAAAGTAAGTTATCTCACAAGTGAAGTCCAACGGGCGTAAGTGCTGCATGTCATCCGAGTTGTGTTGTTCACGTATTAGGCTTGGAAATTTCCCACAAGTGAAGGAGAGTGTCGATAATGAGTTTCACATTAACAAGAGAAAGACCTTATATGTGATGTTGGACTACACTCTATATTGCTAATTGGTTATATAGTGAAATCAAACTTTCTTCAGTTTGAAATCACTTTTCTATATTTCAAATAATTTAGTGTAAAAATGGCTTCTATGAAAAGTCATATGGCTAGCTATGTGCTCAATTTATACAACATGTATGTATAGGAAGCCTTTAAGGGAAGGGATCCCCATTTAAAAAAAAAATAGGGACATCCTCTTGACCGTTAGATTTGACTTTAATAAAATCCTATGGTTGAGATTCTGTGGCCTGTGATTTAATTTCAACCACAGAATTTCATTAAAGTCAAATCTAATAATCAAGAGGAGTATCTTTTTTTTTTTTTTTTTTAAATATGAGGATCTTTTCCCTTAAAAGGCCTGTGTATGTATAAGTGTACGTGTTTGTGTTGAATTAGACCTTCTCTCTTCAACCCTAATACCAACATCCTCCTCCCAAATAATTAATTAATTTCCAACCCTAGATTGGACAATGTATATTGATAATTCGTGGCATGTCTACCCTTTTTCTGTGGGATCATCCTCCAGTCCTCCTCATGGTGGTGCTACCACGAATTTAAGTACCTAAAAGTTTCAACCAACAAACTCATATACTTTTTGTGAGAAAGTTGAGCCTGTACAAGGAGTAGGATTTCTCTCCTCCAAATCTTCTTTTTCTTTCTTTCGTTCATATTTGAAGGGAAGTGAATCCTACTTCATCTAACAATTGCTTTTCACTAGTCTTGTAGACTTACTCCAAATCGATTCATTACACGTGGCACATATGGCAAAATGACACGTGGCGTTTCGTTAAATTGTGTGCCTACTGCCAACAGAACGTCTGCAAAATTTTTAATTCATTATTTTGTTTTGGGATGAAACCTATTGCTTGCTATTGTCGTGAGAGATCATGGTCATTAATAGTGGTATGGACATATATAATTGACTTACGGAGAGAATGCGAACCCTGCGTCATCATCCACATAAGTACGCACTAAACAAATAATAAAAGAGAAAATTAATCATATGTTTCGTGAAATCCAAGTCTTAAGATTGATCGAATGATGTTAATTAATCGCATTTAGAGAAATAATGAGTGGGTTAATAGTGGATTACATTACATGCTTCAATAATGAATAATAAGCAGCCCATGCCGCTGCAGCTATAACCAATTCGAGGGTGCGCTTTATGAGTTGGTCCCAACTATACATGCCTCCTCCATCGCCGGTTATGGTACTCCCTCGTGGGTAGTAACGGACTACTATGTTCTCCAGTTTTGTAACTTTTAGTTTTAAGCGGGGAGGTGTTTCCTCTTCTCCCCTCATTTTTTTTGGTATGCCTAGGGAGTATTTGGTGGTATTTGTCTCTTCTTTCCAGATTCTTCAGTGCCTGTTGCGAAACTGGAAGTCGCAGTGCGCCTTCCGCTAGTATGTAAAGTTCTGTACTATTCTTTGTATTATCTTTTAAAGATGAATAAAGCAACCTACTCACACAAAAAAAGCTCCAAATCATGTTATGCTTTAATACTTTTTGTGCCAAAAGTAAATGTCTAATTAGATTTTCAACGGGAGCAATATAATTTATTAGATTATCTCATCATCCTATTAATTAACAAGCAAAACATCATGTGGTCACTACTCACTTTCAAGCAGTGTTTTCGGCTTTCGCCCTTGGGTATAATATGGGCCTCGCGGTATAGTTCCTAGGTCGCAATTAGCCCAAGGCCTTCGTGTATAGGTCGTATCGGTTAGTTGGTTCGACGATCGGGCCTCATATTTCCTTTGTGGTGACGAATTTGGATTCTCGTTGAATCTCACTGTTTGGAGTCTTAGGAGTTAAGACTAGAAAATTCGGACAATTCAAGAGAGAGAAAGAGTGACTAGGGCCCTTGATTTGTGTGAAGTGGGTCTGGGAATTGAGTTAATAAGGACTGTCAAATTCAACTTATGTGATCCGAATTTCCTACTTTTTGTACTCTAGATAATGAGAACCTGAGAGGACCTCTGTCCATAATTTGGAGCTCTCCGGGCATGGTCTTTAGGCATGTGTAAGTGGGTAAACTGCAGAGCTCTTCAGGCATGGTCCCTGAGCCAAGTGTTATCTAATTTGCAACCCTTACATTTCATATGCTTTTCTTTTGTTACATTCAAAGGAATCCACCTTCATCACTTGGGAGAAGTTCTTCCACACAAATGTTTGAATGTGGCACCTCCCACCATTCGTGTGCGAGTGTCGCTGCATATGAATATGCCGGTGCTGGAATCTCTCTCACTTACACAACCACAAGCTAATACTCTATACATTAGGCCACGAACGTAAATGTACATGCTATTCCAAATACAAATAAAATAAAAGGAAGGATGTAGGATGTAATCTCCTTAAAAAGTCCAGACGTACCTATCTATTCCAATGAAAAATGTTATTCCAAATACAAATCCGACACCGACTCCGGCAATAACTCCTGTATAATCCTTGCTCGATTTCCCGAACCATGTTCCCAGAGGAGCATCCAGTCCTGCTGGACAAGGGGAAGCATCGTATCCGGAAAGACTGTTCCCTTCAAAGCTTGAACTTGAGAAGGTCGAAAACTGACCTCCTGCAGGGATCACCCCGTATAGCTGATTGTCTGCAACACTAAACTTGGACAAGAAGTTGAGATTGATCAGCGAAGGCGGGATTGTCCCCGAAAGCTTGTTATGAGACAAATCCAGAGTCTCTAAGTTGGACATGCCAGATAAACTACTCGGAATCGGTCCTACTAGACTGTTGAACTTGAGATCCAAAACATGAAGCAATTTCAGTTTCCCAAACTCTGGCCAGACTGGTCCGCTAAGATTATTGTTACATAGTTCCAGCGTCGGTGGAAAGCTCCACACTTGATTGTACTGCAACCCTCGGGCACTTGCATTCCTCTTCATGACCAGAGGGAAATCAGGGGAAGGTTCCTCAAGGGAGATCCTCCCACTAATGAGGCTCGGTAGTCCAGTTAAGCTTCTAGGGATTTCACCCGTAAGCAAATTATTCGACATGTCCAAGTAGAAAAGACTGCTAAAATTGCCAAACCAGACTGGAATTGTTCCTTGCAATTGGTTCCACGATATATCCAACAACTGCAATCTGCTGCTAGTACTCAACCACCGAGGTATTACACCTGTGAGCCTACAGTTTGCAATAATAAGAACCTTCAACTTTTCAAAATGAAGGGTCGGATCAGCAGGAAATTCTTCACCGCGGAAGTTCAAAGTTAGAACCAGAGTAGTCAGGTTCTGGCACTGCTGTAGAATTTGTAAGGCAGAAGAGATATTGGAAAGGCTGGAATTTGACAGCGAGAGGTAAGAGAGGCTAGGGAAACTCTTGAAGCTTTCTGGTATTTCGCCCGTGAAGTTGTTACGGGCAAGATTGACATTATTCAAATGTCGACAAGAGGGAAGATTGGAGGGAATAGGCCCATCAAACTGATTGGAACCGAGATCAAGAGAGGTCAAACTAGTCATTGCCGAACAATTAAGATCAATTGTGCCCTGCAATGAATTGTTTCTCAAATTAAGCAAAGAGATGGTCGAGGAACTCGACAAGGAAGGGGGTATCCGACCACCAAACCGATTTGAATGAAGTACAAGATTCTGTAATCTTCCAAGGCTGTGGAAAACATCTGGGATGGTTCCTGAAAATTCATTAGTTGAGATATCCAAACGAACAAGATTAATGAGGTTACTGAATTCTTCGCTGAGCACCCCGGAAAGCTTGTTATCTTGAATGTTCAACTGGGTTAGGTTTCGCAGACGAAATAGACCTTCGGGCACACCGCCATTGAAATTATTCATGCCTAGACAGAGGTCCTCCAAGGAAGTACAATTGCCAAGACCTGGTGGGAGGTTACCAGAGAAGTAGTTCACAGCCAACTTCAGTGCTCGAAGCTGAGTAGACTTGTCACAGATGCTAGCCGGAAGGGTACCATTCAAAAAGTTTTGTGAAATTTCAAGGAACTGGATTGAAGGCAATTCGATATCGAAAGGAATGGGGCCGGAAAAATCATTAGAGCTCAAGTCTAAGAACTCTAAATTCGGCAAATGGAAAAGCGAAATTGGAAGCGAGTGTTTGAGGAAATTTTGAGAGAGATTGAGGGTTCTAAGCTGGTCCAAAGTGCCTAAAGATGCAGAGAGATTTCCCACTAGCCTTCTCTTTGGAAGCTCCAACTTAACCACTCTATAAGTATCAATGGAACCGTTCAATCCGAGAGAGGAAGAAGAATTGCAAGTGATGCCTGCCCATTTGCAGCAATCAGGTGAGAAATTGCTATCCCACCCATCAATCATAGAATCTATACCATTCATGAAATCCTCCAGTGCCTTCAAATCGTTTGGATTGCATGTCAGGTTTTGAGAGCTCGAAACCCGAGCTTGTAAGCAAAACCCAACAACAAAAATGAAAACCCAGAAATCTTGAACACCCATTTCACAGAAACACACCCTCTGGAAGAGAGAGAGAGAGAGAGAGGAGAGAGAATGCACAATCAAGTAGCAGCAGCAGCAAAACCCTTGCCAAGAACCAAACTTTCTGAGGTGGGTTTTCTTGTATCAAACATAATGTCTGAGAAATGAAGCAAAAATACAAGAAAACAAAACGAAAATTAATCAAAATTCAAAGCAATAAAGCAGAAACGTAATAAAAAGAGAGAGTGAAAAGACGAACCTGACAGATAAAGAGAGAGCAATGGATTTGCTTTTGAGAAACACTTCAAAACAGACACTAAAGATCAACCTTAATAGTTATTCTCTATCTATTTGGGATCGCATGTCAAGTTTTGAGAGCCCAAGATTTGAGCTTGGAAGCAAAAGGCAAGAACAATCACCACCCAGAAATCCTGAGCACCCATATCACAGGAACACAGAGTCAACTTCTCAACACACCCACGAGAGAGAGAGAGAGAGAGGGAAGCCAGACAGGCTTTCTATCACTAACTTCAGAGATTTGGAATTACTTTGAGTGGACTATATAATTCATACTTTGTGGACTTCAATAGATCATGAATCGTGGACTATAAAATCACAAATCAGAGAAATTTACGGATTTTTCACCTAACCAAAGGACTTTGTTTGGAAGTGATTGGAAGGATCATAATCACTTATAGGAAAAAGCACATCAAGGGTGATTTTATAGAGAAATATCACTCATGTGCTTCAATCTATAACTATAACATTATGTTTAGATGAGGGAAATAAACTTGGAATTTGGATAAAAGTCAGAATTTGTAAATTGACATGCATGAATTCTATTGTTTGGATTCATAAACATAGAAATTTAGAATTTCCGCGTGAAAAATAACTTGAAATTTGGGATCTCCAATTCCCAAGTTTAAATTCCATGTACATAGGTGTCATTTCCCAATTTCTATGATTGAGAGCTTAAAAATAAAAATTTCCGTATTCAATTCCATTGTTCTTTTAGGCTAACCAAATATGAAAATTCACAAATTCTAGAAATAAAATTCCGTCAATTCAATTTCCGTCATTTTAAAATTCCTTGGTAATCTTAAATTTCTTCGTCCAAACATAATGTAAGTGATTATGTCCCTCTCAGAAACACTTCAAAACAAACACTAAAGATCAACCTTAATCGTTATTCTCTATTTATTTGCCGTGTACAAACCTTGCTTAGAAATCTGAGAAAACTTGGCTGGTCCTCTCATAATCACTTTCAAACGGACACGAAAAGTCAACTCCATAGTTATTGTTCATCGCCGTGTACAAACCTCGCTCCATGGAAATTAGAGAAGACTTGGCCCTAATTTATTATTGTCACTTCTTTACATTGTACTACGTCATTACTTCCATGAAAACAAAATTGAGGACAGGTATGAATGCTACAAAATAGAGGGGGAGGGGAAATGGTGGATACATACATAATATATTTTCAAGAAAGGACGATAATACATAAAAATTAGCAAGGCAAAAAGTAAGGACACCATATTTACGATAATTATGATTCCTCAAACAAGGTATGTTTAAAGGTAAATAGGTTGTTCTTTTAATTTTTTCAACTCCTTTGGTAAGTGCAATTATGTGACTTACCTGCAGTAAATTTTTTTTGTTGGTCAATGATTTCTATACGTATACAAGATTTGATAAGGTTTCCAAAGTTTGCTTTTTCTGTTGGATGCTGTAAAAAAAGAAAGTAATTATTGTGTTGTAACAAAAGAAGAAATGTATTTACCCTCCTAACAAAACAAGATTTTTCTGTTACTCTGTAGACTATGTTTTGAAGAAATTCGAAGTCCTATCCAAGGACTGAATTTGGCCTGGCCTAATACTGCCACTTGGACTCTTGCCCTGTTAATGGGGAAAATTATCCCCGCGGGATCAATTTTTTAGAAATTCTTATGATCGTGATTGTTCATCGTACATTATTCGGTCAGTTTTTGTTAAATACTATTTATATTTAATTTTAAATTTAAAATTTAAAATAATTTCTAACTGCACGATGTACGATAAACAATCACGATCACAGCATTCTCCGGATCCCTAGGATATCCTTTTCCTGTCAATGGAACTACCTTCCTAAATTCTAATTGCTTTCTTTCTAGACTAGTCACCCAAATCTAAAATAACGGCATTCCTAAAGAATCCTTTCATTTACCAAAAAAAACCCCTACTGGATCACGGCTCAAGTAGGGATGTTCACGGTTTAGTTTTGGGTCGGGGGTGCCAATAACTGACAGCCCCGTTTCATGCATAGGGATCCCTCTGTACATAACAATACAATTTTAGGTTGGAAGTTGCTAATATTAGTGTTTAAATTTATGTACAATACAATTTTAGGTTGGAAGTTGCTAATATTAGTGTTTAAATTATCGATATATGTGAAAATATCGATGTGCAAAATTAATAAAAATATTGATATCGGTTGTATTCAATATAAATTATGAAAATTTACAATGGGGTGGATAATTGAGTATATCAACTCATTCAAATTTAGTTGAAATTAACGAAAGAATTCTAAAAAAATTCAAAAGTTTGAAATCGAGTTCGACAAACTTTTTGTAGTGAATCAGTAGATATTATAAGTATTTATTATTTTTCTATATCTCGCTGATATAAGATGATGTATGTATTTTCACCTCTTTTTTCATATCGATCCTTAATTTTTCAGATATTTCGAAGAAAATATTGACATTCGTAGATATTTTAATCACCGGCTAATACAACAACCGCTATGATACCTACGGTTATCCGTCTTTCTGAAAATTTCTGCCATTCCTAGGTTCTAGGGTATTATAGTAAATGAAAACGAATTGAAACCCATAGATAGCGGTTTAAGTAGGGCCGATGATATTTTTTAGGTTGGGCCGGCGACCCATTGGATATGGCTCAAAAGAGTCCAAATGTCTCACGTATTTGACCTCTTGTTGTATGTAGAAAATAAATAAATGAAATAAATGGGATTCCATAAACCTCTGCCCATTTCCTCCATAAAACCTCTCCGAATTCAACGTTCCCTCTCCAACAAACAAAAACTCTCTCTAACCCATTTTTCCTTTGCTTTCTTCGCTTCCCTTTTTGTCAACTCTCCTTCTCCCTCCTCCTCGTTTCTGTCTCTCTCTCTCCCCTCCTCCTCTTAGTCTTAGGGTTCCCAGTTTTCCTTTTCCAAAAACAGAAAAATCTTGCATTTCCTCGAGAAGAAGGAAATAAATGGATTTTTCCACCAATGGAATCGGGAACAATGTCGTTGAGGTCAGAGTTTGTAAACCCGCCGGAAAGTTAAACGGCATGCCGGCCAATGGGGTTTTCCCGGAAAGTCCCAGAAAGCCCGAGAAATTAATAAATCGTTCAAATTCTGTCTCAAACGGTATACCGAAGCAAAAAGATCACGAGGAGGAAGAGGGAGATGGCTTTTCGGAAATTGAGATTCCAAATGCAAATGGAAATGGTGACCTGGAAGAACGGGACGACGACGTTTCGCCCACCTCGATAACAGAAAAGTCGGACGAGTTTCAAACGGTTTCTCCACGAAAATCCGAGCACGTGCAATTAGCCGTTGAGATGCCCGCTACAGCAGCGGAAGGGATCTTCCGTCCTCACGCGCACCTCCCGAAGCCGGAGGCGCCGCCCGGGATTTACTCGTCGCCTCCGGATTCTCCAAACGACGACCCTTCGAATAACCAGAAATTCGGCGTCGACGTGCCGGCGATCGGGAAGCTCATCCGGGAGCGAAGCAGCAATTTCTCGGCGGCGTTCGTGAGGCGGCTGTCGTCGCTGAAGGACCAGCGCCCCAATAGCAACGGAGAAGAAGATCTGAAATCGAAAGACGTGACGGAGTTCAATCTCTCCGGCCTGAAAGTGACGGTCAAGCTCAAGAGCGAGTCTGACGATTACCAGCAGCCACAGGGACAAGAGGCGCTGAAAGGTCGAATCAGCTTCTTCTCCCGGTCGAATTGCAGGGACTGCACGGCGGTGCGGAGGTTTCTGAGAGAGAAGGGGCTGAAATTCGTGGAGATCAACATCGACGTGTATCCCAATCGCCAGAAGGAGCTGGTGGAGAGGACGGGTAGCTCGTCTGTACCTCAGATTTTCTTCAACGAGAAGCTGTTCGGAGGACTAGTGGCGCTCAACTCGCTGAGGAACAGCGGCGGATTTGACCAGCGGTTGGAGGAGATGCTCAGTTCGAAATGTCCCGACGAGGCGCCTGCGCCGCCGGTTTACGGATTCGACGATTTGGATGAGGAGGAGTGCACGGACCAGATGATCGGGATAGTTAGGGTGTTGCGGCTGAAGTTGCCGATTCAGGACCGTCTGATGAAGATGAAGATCGTCAAGAACTGCTTCGCCGGGAGCGAGATGGTGGAGGTCATCATTCAGCACTTGGACTGTGGGCGTCGAAAGGTACGGACCCCCTCTTCCCCCCTCCCAAATTTCCACAACTGTTGTTTTTACTGTTATTCTCTGTGTCTCGAGCCACCGTAACCGCTTGACTCGCGATTTCTTGTCCGCTTGTTTGAATTAAACTCCGCGGGATCATTTGGTTACAGTGTGCCGCGCAGCATTTAAATTTAGTTGCTCGGCTGCTGCGGATCGAACCGCTAACCAGCCGCGGTTTACTGATTACGCGCTAATAAAATATGAGTAACCGCTAAATATTCAGCGAGTTTTTGGCCGTTGTTAAGTACGAAATATTAATAAAATATTAGTTTTAAGTGGATTAATATTTTAGACTTTTAGTAATACAAGATTAAATTTGCAAACTGAATGATGTGTCGTAAATAAGAAATAAAAATGTTAATCATCATTCAAGTAATATTCAGTTATTCATTTCCATATTATTTAGTTTACAATATTTGGTTTACAAATTTAGTATAGTTAGCATTACCTTTAATTTTGTAGATTATATCTAAATATTTTGCAATGCGTTATCAACAAAAAAATAAACAGATTAACTAATACTTAAATAATAATTTAATTAATAATATTAATTTTGTGATTGTCTCCTACTTTGCTTTGGCGTCTTTCTCACTACCATAGCTAACACTAATAATGACGACCATGGCGGTGGAGTATGGTTACATTAAACTTAATAGATACAAAGTTACCATAAAAATCATCGACTAATTAAATTTTAAACTAATTATTATTCTATTTGCTCAAGAATAATATGGGTTACCGATACAAACCTACTTCTTATATTTTAATGCTTAGTTTGTAGCTACATTTATCATTGAATTTGGTAATTTTTGGACTAATTTGAATGAAAAGCTTGCATCACATGTTATATTCATTGAAGACAATTTTGGCATCCACAATATCATTATTGTAAGGAGCTTTTCACTAGGTCCACTCTCTTGAGTTTATTTTTCTGACGCTCTTTCCTTTGCATTCAATTTTACCTATGTAAGAGAAATTTTTGTATTTCGAATTCACATGACGATAAATATATTAATGTGAGAGGAAATTTCAGTTGCAGCTTAGAATTTTTTGAGTAAGATAGTAGTGGAAAATTTGGTCATAAATTGTGGAAGGACAAGTAGTTGAGACTGAGAGCTGGTGGACCATGTTTTTGATGAAGGTCTATATGCCTTTTGTATGACTGGTTTTGTAGCCAACGACTAGAGAGCAACTTGTATAAGGGTACACAATTACGATAACATTCTGCGTCTATAATACAAGAATACATGAAGAAAAATCAATACATATTTTTGTATTATTAACACTTAATGTGTAACGAGCCATACAAATCCTCCTTGAAATGATTCCTTAAAAAACAAGAAAGGTTGTGTTGGATCTGGTGCAGCTATTAAGATATGTTTGAACTTTGAAGGGGTCCCCTTAGATGTCAAATCACGCATTACAAACTTCAGTCAGATATTTGGCTCCTTCCCACCCCGAGGGCATGCATAACTCATGCCATGATTTATGAAAAGAGTAAACGCGTAACGTTTTTGACATGGCCCCCAAGTCCTTTTTCCACATTTTGGGTATGGAGGAATTTCAAACGTTGCGTCAGCCGACCTTGTTTCATAAATTGATAGGAATTGGACCGAGTTCTCAACACTCTTGTTTCAATTATGACGTATAATAATTATTAAGTAGTCTCTTTTTTTAATTGTATTTTGTTGAAATTCTGTTAATTTTGCATTTTAGTTGGTCAAATTTAACAGATGAAACAGTGCTCGAGTCTTTTCAGTCCAAACTTTAGATTACACGTGAGGCATTAAACAGATGTTTCAAAAAAAAAAAAAATTGTCTGTCAAGATTGTGGATGTTAATAATTTGTATACAACATATGCAGGCAGTTGAGATTGGAAGGCAGCTTGCCAGGAAGCACTTTGTTCATCATGTCTTTGGGTAAGAAAATACCTGTCGAACCAACTGAAAACTAAAGAAACTGGCATAGTTTCATCCATAATAACCCTTTTGTGTTTGTGTAGGGAAAATGATTTCGAGGATGGAAACCATTTTTATCGTTTCCTTGAGCACGAACCATTTATTCCCAAATGCTTTAATTTCCGGGGATCCATAAATGATTGTGAACCAAAGCCTGCAGCGAAAGTTGGCCAAAGGCTCACCAAGATCATGTCTGCCATACTCGAGTCCTATGCCTCAGATGACAGGCGCCATCTTGATTACATCGGCATTAGCAACAGTGAGGAGTTCCGAAGGTAGGATCAGTCAACATTGCAGTTAGCACTTTCACTCAATTAGATAAGCATTTATATGCCGAAGTTTCACCAATTTGCTGTTTCTTGCTTTACATTGCATATTCCTAAGAATTGAAATATGATGAAGTGGCTTCCTGTTTGAACGAAATACTTTGATTGGCATCAATTTCACCAATTTTCTAGTTTACTTTACTGAAAACTATAACAAATTATTGATACATTTATCGTAATCTGCGTTGTTAGTCATGTAACTTTGTTTTAAGTAAATTCCTTCCTCTCTTCAATGCAGGTACATAAATTTGGTTCAAGAACTACACCGAGTAAACCTTTTTGAACTCTCAAAGGATGAGAGGCTAGCCTTCTTTTTGAACCTCTACAATGCCATGGTCATCCATGCAGTTATCAAGATAGGACGTCCACAAGGAGTAATCGAAAGGAGATCCTTCTTTTCCGACTTCCAGTATTTGGTCGGTGGCCATCCTTATTCCCTCAGCGCCATCGAAAATGGGATCCTCAGAAACAACCGCAGACCTCCTTATTCCTTGGTCAAGCCCTTTGGAGCTGGAGACAAGCGAACAGAGGTGAACAACTTTTATTAGTCTCTGATTCTTCTGCCTTCTCCCTTCCCTAATCCTTGGACGATAGAACAGTTCTGGATAAAAGCTTCCTCCACTTGCATTTTAGTCATACGTACGTGTTATTTTGTTTGAATACACTTTCTCATTGTCTGAAAAGATTACTGAGTTTCATTTCGTCCGATATAATACAGCTTGCTTGTGCTAGGGTGAATCCATTAATTCACTTCGGACTCTGTAACGGGACAAGGTCAAGCCCAACGGTAAGATTTTTCTCACCCCAAGGAGTTGAAGCTGAATTGAGATTTGCAGCTAGAGAGTTCTTTAAGAGCGGTGGAATGGAAGTGAACTTGGAGAAGAGGACCGTGAGCCTCACCCAAATTATTAAATGGTGAGTGATGAAGTCATTATTAAACCTTCGTTAGTTGTTCTAAAAGCAACCGTCATGGTTAGACAATGCTGAAGAGAAACAAATATTGTGTGTGCGCGCGTTTGTGCAGGTTCAATGGTGACTTTGGACAAGAAAAGGAAATTCTAAAGTGGATCCTGAATTACTTGGATGCAACCAGAGCAGGTCTTTTGACACATCTTTTGGGTGACGGAGGGCATATAAGTATCGTGTACCAGAACTACGATTGGTCCATGAACTCTTGAGCCTCGAAAACCCGTTAGGTGCCGTTGTTTAAAAACTGAAACTTATCACAGGTGACGCATACATATAGATACTTGCATTGGCAAGGGAAGTATTATTGTACATAATACCTCAATTTTGAGAAAAGAATTAGAGGATTTGTTGATTTGAATTCGTTGTGAAGAAATTGAAAGAGAGAGTGAGGAAGGAGAGGGGGAAAGGAATTGAAGCATGTGACGAGACTTCCCTTGTAAATTTCTTCTTGTGTTATGAGTTCAGTTTTTTGGGATGCAATGAAAATCTAGTTTTTTTTTTTTTTATATAATTAGCAATGCCAAATGGTGAATGATTATGAAATAATGCCTTCAAACATGTCACACAACAACCACTATATGGATATCCAACGGTTGAGGACGAATTTCAGATTCGTATTCTACAAGGAATGTTCTGGATTCGTTTGATGGCGTTGGAGAAAAGAAGTAACACTTGATAAACAAATATTAAAACATTAAAAGAATATAAAAGAAGTAATTCGGAGTGTGAGACATAATCTCTCGAGAATTTTGGGCCTTAGTTTCCATAGTCAGAGCCCATTTTAAATATATTAAATGGCCTTTTCTAATTCCCTCCAATTCTTCCCGCCAAGAAATCTAAAAATTAAAAAAAAAATCCAGAAAATGAAATAAAATACCAAAACATCACGATCCAGTCGTCGGATTCAGAAAGCAAAATCCGAAGAAGAAAATGGACAAGGCACCAGCAGCAACCGGCTGCTACAAGTGCGGCCGACCAGGCCACTGGTCACGTGACTGCCCCTCCTCCTCCGCCCCTACCCCCAATTCTAACGCCGATCCCAATCCCAATCCCAATCCCAACCCTAATCCCACCAATCCCAATTCCTCTTCATATCCTTTCAAAAGCGGTACTGGTACTGGGATCGGAGGGAAGGTTAAGAAGGTGTCGGTTCCGAAGACTCGGCCGAAGCTGACTCCGGAGCTGCTTCTCTCAGATGACGGCCTCGGCTACGTCCTCCGCCACTTCCCTCGCGCCTTCAAGTACCGCGGCCGCGGACACGAGGTCTGATATCTCACTTTTGCTCTTGTTTCTTTTCCTTTGTGCAAGAAAATTCATAATAGTTGTTAATATTTTTAGTAAATTGGTAAAAAGTAACTCGATAATTATAAATTAAAGCTCGATTAGAGAAGAAAACCCTTCAGTTATCCAGACGCGTTGCTTTAATTGATTCTTAATTGTGAAATTTCTATGTTGCACTTCTTCCCTTCTAAATTATTGGGTTTGAAGCGATTTTCTCGAAAGTGTGATACTACTGAGGAAAAATGTGAAAGTGCCATTTTTCTTTGGGCAATTTTTGCAGGTTAGAGATTTGGGAAATCTAATTGGGTTGTACACACAATGGCATTCGCGTTTGCTCCCGTATTACTCATTTGATCAGTTTGTTCATAAGGTCGAACAAGTTGCCGCTACCAGACGAGTAAAGGTACTGATGATATCTCACTTTTTTATTTTGAATGTCTTTGGAGTCTCCCTCAAAGCTTAATTCTTAATCTGCACTTTTGAGCAGATGACGCTGAGGGAATTGAGAGAAAGAGTTGCAAGTGGAGGAGACCCAACAAAGTTGCGCGAACCACCAGCCGAGGAAGGCATTCCGAATGATCAACAGGGTATTATGCTCCGTCATATTTGTATAATTGTTCTAATTTATCATGTGATGAGATACATTTTTAGAGTTGCTGGCATTATATCATTTGTACAAAATCTTGAGTGCCTAGTGCCAGAGTTATTTGGTATTAATTGGAAGGACCGAGTGCTGCAATTACTGTAAATCATTAACAGAAGACCTATAAGAAGATTGAAAATAGAATCCTCAGACGTTTAGGTTATAACTCGATTAGGGATATGATGTTAGGATAAAGGATTGGCTGCTGAGTGGATTATGAGTAAGTTGAGGAGAGAAACATCACTGCACCGGACTACCAGAGCTTAGTGGGTTAGAATAATATTGATAAGTGGAAATCTACTTGCATTGATTTTATGTTACTTTGTTTTAATAATTAAGTAGGGAGTTCTTATGTTCATTATGAAATAATCTTATTCATCGTGAAATGGCTGATTTGGAAAAACGATCGTCTTTTATGTTTCCATGTTGAATTCTGATCTTGTTATATTCCTGCAGAAACCTTGAACCCTGAGGGACCAAGTGATTACCAGGGGGGTTCGTCTTCAGGGAACCATGATGTGGATGATATGCAGGAAGAGATGCTTCATGAAATCTATGAGAAAGCTACTCAAGTATGTGCAATTTTGTTCAATCTAGTTTATTTGAAGTTTTCTTGATGTTCGGATTAAAGCTCCATTTGTTAATTACTAGAGCTTGATGTCCTTTGCTTTGCTAATTGTAGGAACCGTCTGAGACGTTCCATGGTGAGATGGTTGCCGCTAGTGCTAGTATATCTGCAGCAGATAGTTTCCAGAAAGAAATAACCAATCAAGTCGAAAACAATGAAGCTAGGGAATCCACTGAAAATCAGATGACAGATGAACAGAAAGCGCGAATGGAAGCTAATAGATTGAAGGCACTTGAGAAAGCTGCAGCTAGGTGCCGCCAATTGCAGGTGGCTTGAGGTTCCGTTTCTTGTCTCTCTTGCTCTAAATTCTGTTTCATGGTGTTTTGTCACAGATGGGAATTGCACGCATGGTTATAACTTATAGGCATCAAGGCAGAACTTTCTGTCTTCATATTCTTTGTACGACGAAGTTGTTCTTCATATTTTTACTCATGGTTATGTGCGTTTTGTTTGTAACATCTTAAGGGAATATAAAGGCTTGTTCGGTACCTTGGTTCCAATGTGCATCTGCCGCTGTTATGGTCTACTTTGTGTTCAATCTTTTTCTTATAATAGCAAAGTATTTGAAACAGATTCGCTGCTTCCCACATGATATTAAATTAAGACGACACAATAACGAGAGCTCGTTTCATATAAATCTTTTTCCTGATATGACTTTGATTTTGATTTTCTAACCATTAATTTATATTAGTCTTTTCACACCAATGTATTATTATAATTGTCCCAAATAAAAGCTGGATAATAGTTGCTGATTGCTTGTGTGCATGAGATTTGATATCTTTGGGGCCCTCCTAGATCTCCGGCAACGTATGCGGGTGTGTCGTCGGGCCAAGACCACCGTCAACCACCGTATTGATCGATTGAAAGACAGTTGGCATGAGTTGTTGGAGCCGAATACCAAGTGGCGGTGAAATAACGTGATCAGCTCAACCCTCTCTTTTCATTTCTTGTTGGGCCGGATATATAACGTGAGCTCAATTACTTGTTCCAGCTTTTTGTCACGTGTACAATACCAATGATTGTACATGAGTAATGAGGAAGGAGACTTACCTAGCTCTGTTACCGTGACATATTATACAAATAATCAGAGTCATTTGGAAAATTTATGTATCTATTGGTTTGAAATACCTTGTAAGCCTTTTTATGAGAGATTTTTCAGTGTAATCGGAATATAGGGTAGTACTTTACGTGTCATTATATAAATTATGGAATATGTGTGTTAAAATGTTAATAATTTAAAAAATACAAATTTTCACTATTTATATAAAAGCACGTAGTGTACTTTCTATGTTTCGATCACAAGGAAAAATATCTCTTTTTATGGATAAGTTCTTCGCAATGATGGAGTAAGATGTCTGGTAGTCCATAAGTTCAACCCCTTCTGCCCTAGCATGGACTGAGGAGGCAATTAAGATCTAGTTTTAATAGCATCACTAGCTCAGTAAATACTTATTAGGCGTTTAAAAGATAAATCATTCGCCCATTAATACTTACTATGTGATTTATCGGTGACAAAAGAATGTCTCAAGGTTTCAATTCTTTCACCTACTTTCCCAGTTAAATTATTGTTCTCGAGAGTTTTTTTTTTCAAGCATTGAGTATTCAAGTGGTAGTTCACATGTGTCATTTTTTTTCAGATTTTTTTATGTGTTATTTTCCTTTTCAAGTTTCAGCATTTATCTGGGTCGACTCACTCTCATCCTTTCACAACTTCAATATCATTTTTTTATCTGAGTTTTTCGGACGCTTGTTAATTTCAGAGAGGGTAGCTAGCTGTTGAAAATGGACCTGGCTTCTCTGCTCTTTCGGTTCCCATACACTCTCATCTTCTTCTATTTTATGCGGTTAATGTTAAGCCACGTCAACATTTTATATTGATTTTTTTTATAAAGATAATAATATAAAAAATAATAATGATATAAAATATTAACGTGGCTTAACCGTGACTGTACAAACAAGAAAAGATGAGAAAATGTGGGAACTGGGGGGCCAAAGAAGGCCAAGTCCGTTGAAAATTGATGAAATCGAAGACTCGGGGGTGAGTAAATTTTGGATCCCTTTCCCTTTTGAGTTTTGAGGTTTCACCACTCTACGGTTAAAAAGTTTAGCCTTTGAGCCGCCCAAGAGAAAGTAAAAACAAACATAAATTTAGAAAATGTTATTTATTTAGTTATAATTATTGGGTTCAATTGTGCCTGCAGATTAAGAATATACAAATCATAGAGAGGAGTGGAGTTCTGAGCTTCCTTCACGTGAAGCTTAGGCTGTAATAAAATTACGATTACAAGTAAATGTCCGCGAAACGATGTCGTGTTCCCAAGCCCCACAGTTTTGGTGTCTCCCCATTGATCAGTGCGCAGAGCTCGCCAATGGGGCTTTCTGCACCGCTCCTCCTCCGCAGCTGGGAGTAGAGTAAATTAGAAGTGCTTTTTTTTCTAGAAGCGAAAGCCGTCGTTTTTTGTTTCAAGCTGTCGAATCAATCAATGGTACAGTTGCAGCATCAGCACAGTGATCGATGAGTCAAAGGCAGAGACTGAGAAAGGAAAGTGAACTCAAAAGGTTCAAAACCTTTTCGCTTTCGAGATTCAAAAGGTTCCATATGTATACACACATTTCGGATTCTGATTTCTGATTTCCGAGTTGGGTTTTCTCAGTCAGCAAAATACAAGTTCAAAGATTGCATTTTTGAGATGTTGGCGGTCTGAAAAATCGATCCAATCCGCAGATTTTTAAAAATGGTTTCTCAGAAAGGTCGAATCTTTTTCTTATTGCTGCCATTGCTGTTCTGGGGTTTTCTGGGTTCGGCAGAAGCAGGAGATGCGGAGGCTCTGTTAACTCTGAAATCTACAATCGACCCTCAAAGCGTGCTGCCATGGCGGCAGGGAAGCAATGTGTGCGAGTGGGAAGGCGTGAAGGACTGCCTGCGAGGCAGAGTCACGAAGCTTGTGCTGGAATATTCGAACCTGACGGGGGTTTTGGATCACAAGATCTTGAACCGGCTCGACCAGCTGCGAGTCCTCAGCTTCAAAGGCAACTCCCTCTCCGGCCAAATCCCCGACCTCTCCGGCCTCCTCAACCTCAAATCCCTCTTCCTAAACGACAACAACTTCTCCGGCGTTTTCCCCTCTTCCATTTCCGACCTCCACCGCCTCAAAATCGTCGTCCTCGCTGGAAACAAAATCTCCGGCGAAATCCCAACGTCACTGCTCAGGCTCCGCCGCCTCTACGTCCTGTCCTTGCAGGACAACAAGTTCACCGGTCCCATTCCACCGCTCAACCAGACCTCCCTCCGGTTCTTCAACGTGTCGAATAACCAGCTATCCGGAGAAATTCCGGTGACCCCAACTCTGATTCTGTTCAATGCGTCGTCGTTTTTGGGGAACGTCTATGTCTGCGGGGTGCAACTTGACAAACCGTGCGGGGGCATTATCGCGTTTCCGCCGTCGATGAGTCCCACCAGTCAACCGGGTCCAATGTCAAAGTCAAAGCGCGGGAAACTGATTAAGATAATCGCAGGGAGCGTGGGCGGGTTCACGGTGGTCCTAATCTGCTCGGTTCTGCTGTGGATGGTGTGCCGGAGGAGTCGCGGCGGTGGCGGGGAGGCGAGGAGGAGCAAAGGCGGGGTTGTTGGGGGTGCTGAGCTGGCAGCAGAGAGAGGAGGAGGATCAGGGGAGGGGCCCAGTGGCAAGGGAGGTGATAATGGTGGGTTTTCGTGGGAAGGTGAGGGGTTGGGGAGTTTGGTGTTCTGCGGAGCAGGGGATCAGCAGATGGGTTACCGTCTGGAGGATTTGCTCAAGGCGTCGGCGGAGACGCTGGGGAGGGGCACAATGGGAAGTACGTACAAGGCCGTGATGGAGTCCGGGTTTATCGTGACGGTGAAGCGGTTGAAGGACGCGATGTACCCGAGGATGGACGAGTTTAGGAGACACGTGGACTTGCTAGGGAAGCTGAGGCACCCGCACCTGGTCCCACTGAGGGCCTACTTCCAGGCTAAGGAGGAACGCCTGCTCGTATACGATTATTTCCCCAATGGCAGCCTCTTTTCACTTATTCATGGTACGTCTTGTCGGTCCTCACATCTCATCTACTCCCCTTGTTCACCTGCTTTTTTATTTATTTCTTTCGTTTAATAATCACTATGGTTGTGTTTAGCTTGTAAAGTTTTCCGTACCAAAGTTTGAGATTAACTTCTGGTTAACATCATAAAATTTCCAAGTAGCTTGTGTTTAACGTGGAGTTGGGTGTGACTAAATTACAAGAAAAATTACACTTGTCTAACCATTTTATTCGTTGAACACTTTTCATAAAATATAAGACCTATTCCATGTAAAGTTGCCCTAGTCGGAAAACCCTACGTAAGCATCTCTATGATTGTCATACAAGCTTTCTAACTGGACATATTTAGTGATGTAAACTTTCTAACTAATGATTTTTAGAGGTCATTGATTATTGATTTAACGGTGGGTCATGTTGGATTTGTCATCTGAGCCTCCTGACCAACAAATCCAGATCCTTGAAATTTTATCCAACGGCTAAAATTATTATAACTTTCAATGGAACCTCCTGTTTTTTAGCCGTTAAATCAAATTTCAAAAGTCCGGATTTGTTGATCAGGAGACTCAGGTAGAAGGGATCCGGAGATGATGCTTTCCAACGTTATGATCTAACGGATTAGTGGTGTGGGGTCACCCGCATCCGTAGGCGCCTGTAGGGTCCACCCCATGCAGGTTTCTGGGCTGGAAACCATGTTGGCCATCCTATAAACAAGACGTATTCATGAACCTAAAAAATTTGGTGCTTGTGTGTTGTTTCTGATAGAGGAAATTTCAACCCTTTCCATTTCTATGAAACGTGAGGAGGCTGGCTGGGTTTTTAAAACAAATTCAAGCCCTTCAAATTCAACTCCTTGAATTGGGGTTGGACCCCACACACAAGTCTGCAGCCTGATTTGGGAATGTCTTCTTAGATCCCATAGCTAGGATTTCATCATTCCTGTGATCATCAATGAATGATCAACCGAAGGGTTACTCTTTTATGACCAAAAGGTCATTGGTTTGATTCTTGAAAACAACCTCTTTTTAAAGTAAGGATAAGACTACGTACAATATATGTCCCCCTCTACCCTCACAAAGAAGAGAGCCTGGTTGACTCAGGATTGCTCTTTTATGTGATCATCAATGCATGATATTGCTCGTCGACTACTTTTCTGCATTTAAGTTTGAATTTATCTCTTTTTCATGAGGCCAATAGTCTGAAGAAAAAAAGGTTGATTTAGTGGGGCATGAGTCATTGTCAATCTTTCTGCATCAGTTCATCATTCTCCAAGAGATCTAGGTAAATAAAGACAAGATTATGTCAAAAATTTGTTCCCTGCCTTTAGGCTTTCAGACGGTAATTAATAATTGAACTCAATTATACAATAATAAATTTCAATCTTTGGAAAGGAGTTGGCCTGCTAATCAACCTTTCAATTTTGAGTATGACCTCAGCATGTTGTGATGTCTCACCGGCTCAAATTCTCTGGTTATCGTGTCTGCACGTTGCACATTTGACCATTATTTTAAGAGATTCAACCGTGTAGCTGGAGATATATCGTCTTCTATCCATCTCTCTCGTCATGTAACTGTGTGCGTTGTTCCTTCGCTAATCTAGTTCATATCATTATATACTTGGCTTTTAGTTGGTTTTTGTCGCTTGTTCAACAAGTTTTCTTGAATGTTTCTTTAGACTAGTTGTAGTGGTGAAATACTCCAACTGTTTTACAGGTTCAAGAACTTCAGGAGGCGGGAAGCCGCTTCACTGGACGTCATGTCTTAAAATAGCTGAGGACTTGGCGAGTGGTGTTGTTTATATCCACCAGAACCCCGGCTTAACTCATGGAAACTTGAAATCCTCAAACGTCTTGTTAGGTTCCGATTTTGAATCCTGCTTGACGGATTATGGTCTCACGTTATTCCGAGATCCGAATTCACTCGAAGAACCTAGCGCAAGCACTCTCTTTTATAGAGCACCAGAATGCCGCGACATCAGAAAACCATCCACCCAACCAGCCGATGTGTACAGCTTTGGCGTCCTCCTCCTGGAGCTCCTAACCGGAAAGACTCCCTTCCAAGACCTTGTCCAGGAACATGGTTCGGACATCCCTAGGTGGGTCCGCTCGGTGCGCGAAGAAGAGACAGAGTCAGGGGATGACCCTGCCTCGGGGAATGAGGCATCAGAGGAGAAGCTGCAGGCACTTCTTAACATAGCAATGGCTTGTGTTGCGCTATCACCGGAGAACCGACCAGCGATGAGAGATGTTCTAAGGATGATAAGGGATGCTAGAGCGGAGGGTCACGTGTCTTCCAACAGCAGTGATCACTCGCCGGGGAGATGGTCGGATACCGTTCAGAGCCTGCCAAGAGAAGAACACTTGAGCATTTGATCATGAGTGATTGGTAAAGTAATTAACGTGGCGGATTAAACTTAATCATGTATTCTGATTCTTTCGGGTTTGAACCGTGATTCTTGTACTACGCATTGTAGAGTGTCGCACTTGGTGTAAAGGTTCTGTGATTTAATTCTTGTTCTTTGCATATTGAAGAAAAATTTACATGAAACGCGTTTATCGCCACAGTGAGAGGTCAGCAGAGTTTTGTTATTGGTTGATGAGATTGAGAGTTGATACATTTATTTAGTGAAAATTGAAGATTTACCTGTCTGTGAAATTGCGTTATTTAATGCATAGTAATATTGACAGTCCGTACCAAATTACCTCCAACTGATGTATACATCTGGAATCTTTATTGTTTTTCCATGTGGGCCTATAAAGTAGGTGGACCAAATGGGATAGGCTGTGAAAATGGGCCCTCTGTTTGGGCCATGGGCTCGGCCCCCTAGATCCCCACATTAATTGGTGTACCACTTGGGCACTAGGCAAAAGCAAAGACGTATGTAATTTGTGTAGCACAAAATTAAAGAGGAGACAAATTAATTGAAGCAACAACAGAAAAGCATAAGGGGAAAAAAGGGTGAAAAAAGGGCAGGCTGTTTTGGTTTGCATGTATGCCGCGTGTGCATGGCAAAAGCCATTGGATTGACTGCTGTTGACATTTAAACCAATCGCCCCTCGTTGTGCTTACCAATGCATTCTTCCCAAAATTTGTTTCGGAGGAGTTCACATTATTTTTGTAACCCGTCTTTTTCAAAGATAAATTACATTTTCATACCTCATATTTGGGGTCTATTTTAATTCCTTACAATATTTTCAAAACATTTCACTTTCATACTTTAAGTACTATTTTATTTCAAAATAATACCTCCGTTACATTTTTCATCCATTGATCCATTAAGTGCTAACGTGACTGCCACATATATGCCACGTGGCTACCAAATGTTTGCCACGTGGCAAAAAAAATAATTTTTTATTTTTTTTTTATAAACCTAAATTGTGACATCCCACATCGTCCAGGGGAGTGATCCTTAAATGTATATTCCAATCTCTACCTAGCACGAGGCCTTTTGCGAGCTCACTGGCTTCGGGTTCCGTAAGAACTCCGAAGTTAAGCGAGAAGGGGGCTAGAGCAATCCCATGATGGGTGACCCACTGGGAAGTTGCTCGTGAGTTTCCAAAAACAAAACCGTGAGGGAATGGTAAGCCCAAAGCGGACAATATCGTGCTACGGTGGTGGAGCGGGCCCGGGAAGTGATCCGCCCCGGACGGGGATGTGACATAAATCTTCTAAATATTAAAAAATAAAAAATAAGAAAACCTGAACCCCATTCCCTTTCTCCTTCCCCGTAACCCCCAACCTAAACCCTAAATCCCATGTCTTCTCCGATCCACTCTTCCCTGTTCACCTCCCCGACCCACTTTGTCTTCTCCACGCTAGCGCGCTACGTTCATGCCCCAACGGGCGAGAGATTTGAGCTGGTCGAATCTGAAGGTGGCAAGGCCAATGGTGCATATGAGCTTGGTGCGCCTGGTGAAACAGAATCCATTCTCCCGGAGCTCAGCTTCGGTGACGGCGTTGACCTCGATGGAGCTAGAGAAAGCATGGTTGGAGTGCGAAGGAGGGGATTGGAGCCCCAAGGAGGACGTGTCGTTGTCAGTAACGAGAACAGAAGGCTCGCGATCGGAGGAGGAGGCTCTGATGGAGAGCTTTGGGAAAGAATGGGCGGTGGTTTTGGTGGTGGTGGTGATGATCGGCAACCGGCGATTGAAGTTGGAGAAGAAGGATGAATGGTGCTTTGAGATGGCGAGGTTGGACGAGGTGAAGAGATGTATGGACTGCGACATTGTGACTAGGGGTGAGCAGCGGCGAACGGTCACGGAGGGACAAGGTGGGGGTTTAAAAGGGTTTAAGAGAAAGCTCTGGGAAGAGTTTCCAAAGCGAGGAAATGAAGGAGGGACAAAAACAGCTGGAACGATGGGTAGTGGGTCGGGGAGGTGAACTGGGAAGAGTGGAGAAGACATGGGATTTAGGGTTTGGGTAGGGGGTTGCGGGGAAGGGAATGGGGTTCAGTTTTTTTTTTTTTTTTAGAAGATTTAGGTTTATTAAAATTAAAATAAAAAAAAAAAATTGCCACGTGGCAGCCGTGTGGCATATATGTGGCAGCCACGTCAGCACTTAACGGATCAATGGATGGAAAATGTAACGGAGGTATTATTTTGAAATAAAATAGTACTTAAGGTATGAAAGTGAAATGTTTTTAAGATGTTGTAAGGAATTGAAATAGGCTCCAAACCTGAGGTATGAAAATGTAATTTACCCTTTTTTCAAATTATTTAGGGCTGATTTGGTATTGTTGTAATTTGAAAAAAAAAATTGCTTCTGCTGTGCTATGAGAATAAGTTCATTTTTGCTGCTTCACGTTTTCAGCTTTTTTCACCAAAAACTGTGAAAATAAGCTGTTTTTAAGTGTTTACCAAACACTTTTTTTAGCTCAGCTTTTTTTTATACCCACTTTTTATAAATGCACCTTAGTACCAAACCATTACTTAATAGCCACAAATTGTTGAAGAAAAATTACAAACTTTTCAGTTTTCTTTTCCAAAATAGTCACTATAAACAACTGAATTTATTAATTTTAATTGAAAGTTTTAATCAAAATGTTCAGTGCATCCCTAAAGCATATGTTAAATTTTAGATGAGGATGTTACTGTCATATTTGACATAAATATCTTTTCAATCGAAGTGTTATGTGCTGACTGAACTTGAAGTGTTTGTGGTTAGGAGTTAAATTTACTTTTGATTAGTTTAATATTGATACCCTTTTTTTACTAGTATTTTAATAAATAAAAAATTTGTTTCAAGAAATTATTTAATAAATACAACCATTCAAAGTTCTACATTGATAAAAAAAAAAAAATTTGATAATATATTTGGAGAAACATAAGACTTCAGATTTATCATACTGAGTTATCAATTATACATCGTGCTAAAAATCCCATCAGTTTCAATTAGGTCATTTCTTCAAATAATGATTGTTTGCTAAACTGAGCAGAAATCGGTGAAAGCATTCAAACTTAATAGCGGAGTGGCGCACGTATAATCATGTTCCACTACATATATGCTACATTATGTAACTAAATATGTTATGCGGTAGTCCACTTGCTAGAAATAGACATAAAATATAAGCAATGTTTTCTAGCATTAGTAAGTCACACGATGATGATCAGAGAGTGACTGAAATACCTATCATGATGAAGCTACAAACCAGTCCCATTTAAAATAAAAAAATTCAACAATGCATGAGGTGATTCCCGATTTCACATAAAATAATGAATAGAATATGTGCGCGATGGATTGGGAAGTACTACCAAATCAGAATTATATACAATAATTGAAAATATATTATACATTAAGAGAAATACGAAGAAGACACTTTTAAAATATGATTATTTATGGACTCTTTGACACTGAAGAAAATTGAGATTTCACCATGAAATCAATTAGCATTATAGGGAGTAGCCTAACTACTTATAAGCACATGAATGGTCTTTCCTCTCATTAATGTGAGAGTCATTCTTAACATACTTTTTTATAATATTAGCACGAGAATTGACGTTAAAGAGAGTCCTCTTAACATTTTCCTTAGATTAATTGACTGAACCAGCACTTGGATCGATAGGCTTCTTATGTTTTAGAGTGGCAAAATATAAAACAAATATGACTCGGACAATAAATAAATCAAAGAGAGGAGTCATTAATATTACGATTTAATGTAGGAAATTGTTATTGGTACTCTAAACATCTCATTCTATACTCCAAACTTTCTATATTTAGAAGAAAAAAAATACACTTGTCATGAGTGTAAAATAAATTTTTTATAATGTTAATAACGCTTCTCTTAATATATTCTATACAATAATTTTGTATTTATTGCGCGGCTTAACCTAAATCTCCACCGGAAAGGTAGGCAAAAAAGTACGGACGTATCAAAATTATGAGAGAAAAAAGATTAAACAAAGTGCAATAGCATATATATCATCGCATCATTAAAATATGCCAATATGCATGAGTTGATGTTTGGAGAGAGAGAGAGAGAGAAACCGAGGGCGATCTGGCGATACAAATCCTAGCTAATTTTCTCTCCGTTCCACCTACTACGCCCAGTCAGCCAGTGAGAAGGAGGCAGTACGTCTACAAATTTCAGTCTCAGAAGAGAAACACAGAGAGACGGAGGAGAGAGAGCGCTTTCCGACGGCGATCGGCGATGAGCTGCTCTGTTGATAAGTTGTTCTAAGTTAGAGGCAAACATTGATACATTGAGGAATATTGATCGAGGAGGAGGACGACGACGATCTCTCC
Source organism: Pyrus communis (assembly GCF_041283825.1). NCBI lineage: Eukaryota > Viridiplantae > Streptophyta > Magnoliopsida > Rosales > Rosaceae > Pyrus > Pyrus communis. The sequence continues at coordinate 30,812,345 of NC_142577.1, forward strand.
GGGCCGCTCTGATTAATTTCTCCGAGAATTCAATCGAGAGAGATTTTGAGATGGAGGAGCAGACCGCACAGGTACTCTTCTTCTCGATTCTTCTACTCTTTCCAATTATACACTTTCCTTCAAAAAAATTCATTTAAAACTGGAAATTTGTTATGACTCGGTGTTTACGTTAGTACGTGGAGCTTATTGTTCTACGACTTAAATCTCGGTTTACAGATATAATGTCGAAATTTTCCTCTGCCTTAATTTCCAAATTGTTTTCTTTTATATATCGATTTTATTCAAATTACAGATACAATTAAGATGAACTGATAATCTCCATGTTTTAATTCTTTTTGTAATTTTCTAGTTTTTATGTTCTCTCTTCTTGTTGGACTCCAATATTTGTCGTAATCGAACTTGTTCATTCTAATTACTAATTACTAATTCGATTTAAAAACCGGTTAACCATCCATAAATTCCAGTTTCACTTTCACTTATGAATGCATTTTCAAATGCGATGAAGTCGTATTTCTTTTAACTTATAAATGAATACTGACATCCAAATCAAGCAACAGTGTTACATGATATATCAGAAAATAACCTTATTGCAACATGACATTAATGGTACTGAAGTGACACGTTATATGTTGTCTTTTTGTGCATTTGCTGCTGTACATCAACTCTGTAGCTCTTGGATGTCTACGTTATTGGAAATTTGAATTTCTTAAAACTTAAAAAAACCAAACTGCGCTGACTAGCAAAGAGTATCTCAAATGTTTGTATTTAAAATTTGTTATTAGCATCTAATCTGTAATTAATCACCTTCCTGGTTCATGCAATGAAGAACTCTGCAGAATACCGGTAAGTACAGCTATCTAACAAATTGTAAATATAAAAACAAATTGTAAATATACATATACATATACACATATATATATATATATATATATTTTATATAAAGGTTGATAGCAATTATTGAAGCCATAAGTCATCAACTTCCACCATGCTAACTGACAAGCTTCATTCAACTCACGGACTCAATAGTTCTTGGTATATGCATGAACATTTATGCTTTTTAAATGGGACTCTTGTGAAAGTGACTTAAAATAACTACAATTATTTTTGGTGAAAATGATTTAGAAATCAATCTTTAGTAAAAATGCAAGTTAATCATGGAGAAGCACTGAAATGCTTTTGAAACTCAAAAATATTTTCTCTAAAAACACTTTCAATTAGTTTAAATATACTTCTAAACGAGCCATTAATCTATCAGTCGAAACAAACTATTTAATTTTTCTTTTGCCTTGGAGTATCATATACATTTTCACTTAATACGAGCAAACAACTAAACAGGCATATCAGAAACGCAGTAGATTGTCTGCCATCGTAAAAATATACCCCATTATTATAAGTAATTTTTGGGATTTTTAGGTGCATGTGGTTCCATGATTGCCTATTAGTTTTATTAATTCAAAAGATTATTAATTAAGCTTAATTAGCATGAGTAATTTTTGTATAGTTTTTCTTGCCTCGGGTTCGTCACATCACATGGGAGACCATGGGAGTGGTCCAAGAATTAGATAAAAATTAGGAGTAGGAAATTTGTATTCATCCAATTTCATTTGGCTCTGTATTTAGTCCTAATAATTTGTTTTCTTTTATCAACTTGTTTAAGTTTGCCACTTAGTACTACGATCTATTGATATTCTTATTCATTTGTAAGTGAAAGGTCTTAGGTTCGATCCTCATCAAAAGCGAGTTTGAACTATATTATTGCTAATCCATAGTGAAGCTAAGCCCCACCCCATCCCTTTTAGTATAAATAATATGTTTGTTAAAAAAATAAAATAAAAATCAGGGCAAGTTTATTTGGAACTGGCTACGTACTACATAGGTGTCATATTTAATAAAGAAAATATAAATAATACCACAATAATGTTACTCTTCTGACATTGGCTAGCTCACTGCTTTAGTGTTTGTCTGTTGTTTCTCAGGTACTTGTAGTCCTTCCTTGGTGGCCAAATGCTACATCTTTCTAGCAACTGTCAGTCAACAACAAAAGAAAAGATGAAATTACCGTCTAGATATATAAATGATAAAAATCTTTTTAGCAATTGGTATTAACTTATCTGCAGATGCATTATCAATCATGCTCGAAGTAAACAAGTTTTCGAGCTCCATGTTATTGATCTGCATCCGGTTATTCCTGCCCAAATTCGAGCAGTGTCCGTAGACTATTGGACCTTGTATGGGATTGTGAATGTCTGTTGTTAAAAGTTGTCGATAAAATTTGTCTCGATGCATTGTACGTAGGTCACTGATTATATCTCATCGACAGATTATTTATGCATCCATTAATGTACTGATATTATTTATTCAATTCAACGACAGACTGATACAACTGCTTCAGATAGAACTCATACCGTCGTGTTGGATATTGAGAGCCTTACACAACTCTCAGATAGAAGCTCCGGAAGCCCCAAAATGACAGTAAGTAGCAGTGTCGTTGTTGTCAATCTTGAAAGTACTCCTCACATGGCATGCACACAAATTGATCAGCAAACTTTCTCATGCTTTTCTATTACACTATTTTTTTTTACTGTAGAGAGCACTCTCAAGAAAATGGTCTTATCGAGCAGAGAGATTGATTACTACTGACGAGGAGGACACGGATGAGCCACCAAAGAAACTTCTAGTGAAAGGTATAATATAGTCATCTAGCTAGCTTTCTATGAAGTTTCAAAGGGTAGTTTGCAATCTTACTGAAAAGTTAATGTCATCTTTTACTCTAATGGGTTGGTGTCAACATTCAAAATCATCGATCACCTTGGCATAGATTGCAATTTGAACTTTATCTATGTTATCCTTGATAGTGAACTCTCAGTCGGAGCCGTTGAAGCAGTCATTGATCACCGCAAAATCTATTGGGTCAAGCTCAACTGCGCTTACAGGCACTAATCGGTTTATGGCCATCAACCCTCGGAAGATCCTTTTTATATTTGCAACTGTGTAAGCCCTCGATTTCTTTCTTCAATAAATATGAATCCTCTACCATGTCTTTTTATATGTACTACTCTGGTAACAAATACGAGCGAAGAGATTTACGTGAAGTGATTGTTGGCTTCTTCTTCTTGATCAGGTCCAGTATGGGTACATTAATCCTCATATACTTCACACTGGCTATCAATAGAACAGTTTGACAGACCATGGATGGAATGGAGCTAGCGTAGCGTAGACAGGCACATGATCGAATCAAAGCGTATTCACTCTCTCCGATTTTAATTTGCTTGGTAGCTGTGCTGCTGGGGATAACTACTCCATTCATGAATCCTCCATGCTGCAGTCTCAGTCTGTGTCTAACGGTTGATCTCTCTTCTCTTCTCACTCTGCCAGTTGAGATCAAATACATATAATTGTTAAATGATCCAGCGTTTTCAGCTGCACCAACTCTGTCAGTTGGTGTCAGCGCAGCTACTTGATTGAGTTACCGTCTCGTCCGGTTAATTTTTTGTGCTGCTTCTTGCTTCCAAAGCAACCCTGTTCTATGCATCAAAAATCCACCAGGGACTTACCCCCGTGGTTTTTTTTTTTTTTTTTTACTCAAGGTTAACGTGCATGTAGTTGATTAGGGTGTTTTTAAACCACTTCAAATTAAGCATCAAACAGCAGGCTTTTAGGCACCTCTCTGATATAATCGCTGTACTATCGACATTCAGTTTTGTATCGAATTCTTAGTTACGTCTTGAGAAATATAGATTATTATCGTTGCATGTTGACGTGCATTATAGTTATAGGAATGGGCTGCACAAATTTGAGGGGATGAGGAATTTAAATTCAGAAAGTAACTACTAAATATTTGCTTATGCAGTCTTGTGTTCAATTTTCATTGAGGCTTTAGCTCAATTTTTTTTTCAATTTTCACTACATATTCCCGCAAAATTATTAGTTGACAGTACATTGGCCTTTTACATTTTTAGTGGGCCGGTCCAGATTCCTTAATAAGAGCTTTGGATCTTGTTTTTTTTTTTTTTTTTTATATTATTATGAAAATGGTCTTAGGCCCGTTTTATAAACATTCTGGGTCTTTTGGTTGGATTTGTAGAGATTGACTTTATAGAACGAGTTTATTGTTATGTGATTTTCGGTATTGCAATATATAAGTTTTAATACATAATATTATTGGATGGGATGTTATGTTGACAATAAATTAGTTCTATATAAGTTGCTATCACAATAAATTAGTTCTATGTAAGTTGCCTTAGGGATAGGAAGTGAAAACATACCGTTTATTATTTGCATTCAATGGTTGAATTATTAGGGAATCAAAAAATAGATTGATGAATTAACAACTACAATTAATTAAATGCTCTTTTTCACAAAAAAAAAACCAAAAAAAAACTACAATTAATTAAATTGAGATCGTGCATAAAATTGTGAGGATTAAGTGTGTTGGATTTCCGAGGTTTTCATTCCATAGATTAAATAAACAACTTGTTGAGTCTTCTCGGTCTCTCAAGAAGGGAAAATAGTTTTGATTATGTTTCTGAAAACGCTATTCTTATCTAAACTAAACTAAAACACACGAGGAGATACGAACTCAAATATAAACAGAGAGTACACTATTACTGATCAATATAACTAAGTCCACGTCTGCGTAGTTCTGAGTTAGATTAATCTCGAGTTCGAACTGTATTGTGGCAAGAGAATTAAAAACCAATTAAAAGAAAAAAGTTAATGAGAAAAAAGTGGAAAGGAAAGGTGGAGAGTCCACAATAATTGGCATCAAATGCTTATGGGGATTCGCACTGTTGCTGAATTCCAAGATCTGCAACTAGAAATTAATTTATCCAACATTACAATAAAAAAAATTAAAAAAAAAAAAAAACAATTAAAGCCTTCAACTTTTTGTTGCCCCCGTTCTTAGCTTCCACATTGGCCGAGCGCCAGGCCCCCGAGCTATCTCTCTGTCTGTCTTGCTAGGTAAAAGAGAAAACAAACGAACGAACCAGAAGATTAAATTAAATAATCCCAAAAAAGCTTTTGGAAAAAAGAAAATAAAAAAGGGAAAGTAGCAGAGCAGCAGAGAGAGAGAGACAGAGAGATCACTGCTAGTGGTGCTACTACTGCCCGGAAAAGAAATCTAAAAAAAGGAAAATAAATAAAAAATGAATGGAAAGGAAGGGAGGGCCAATTAGGGCTCCGTCGGAAAGTTGAACCCCAAAAAGGTAAGGCCCCTGTCAAGCTTTTCTCTCTCTAAGCACCACACGTACACACTTGGTGCTCTCTCTCTCACTGCTTTCCATTATCTGCCATTTGTGAGCTACACGACGGATGCAAGTGCTTTCAACAATTTTTCCGGGTTTCTGTTACTATTGACTGCTCAGCTTCTTCTTCTTCTCGTGGGTATTTCTCTTGCTTCTCGAGCTTTCGAGGTAGTCAAAATTTGAGGGGTTTTGCATTTTTGGGGATTTTGTTCGAATTTTTGGGGATTTAGGTATCGCGTTTGCAGGTTAAAGTTGCTATTTTTTGCTGAAATTTGAGGTTTTTTGTCACCAGTTATGGCGGCTTGTTGCAGCTTGATTGGGCTTGCTGCAATCGTCGTTGAGCCGTGGAATCTAGGGTTTTGATAATTGAGCAGCCCCAAAACAGAGTTTTTGGTAACAAGAAGGAAAGCGTTGGCTTTACGCGATATGGAATTTCAATTCCTTCAGAAATATAGTGCGTTGATTTGGATTGCGTAGCTGAGTTGTGTGCTCCCCGACTAGGACTGGGATTTCATCGTACAAGTTGTGAGGAAATGGCGATGGAGTCGAACACAGGATATCTCCGCGACGAAGCTTTTGGCTACGGTTTGAACCGACACGCTATATCGTTTCAGTCCGGGGCCATACACAGCAGCTCGGAGATGATTCCGATGGGGAATTACTTTGCTACGGACGGGGGCATGATGTTTTCGTCGATTTCAGGCATAGTTAACAACAATCCTGTAATTAGTCAGGCTGGGAATTCATCAGGTTCTCTGCTTCTCGATTCGGTCCCCGGGCTCAAGCATGACACAGGCTTGGCTGTCGAGTGGTCTGTGGAGGAACAGTACAACTTGACGGAGGGCCTTATCAAGTAGGTCATTCGGAACCTTATCTCTTGTTAAATTCGTTTTCGTTCATGTACGTCTGTGTTTAAGTGCCACAGTTATGTATACTTGCCTATTAATTTGATATTCATGTTGCTAAACTACCTCTAGTTACGATTCACTGAATGTTGTGATGAAGCTTCTGATGTTTGCAATATGTCTAACTGTAACAAACTGCAAATCTTTTGGTCCGTCTAATATAACCATAACATATGTTTCCTTGGACTTAAACAATCAACTTCTTAACCATTAGCTTCTTAAGCCATTACTTTATGTCTATGGCCTCCTGTTGTGCTTTAAATATTTTGGGGTCCATCACGCATTGCCATTATTATCAGCTTTTCGCATTCCTGCAGTAGAAAACTTGAATTGGTATGGTTATGCTCTAAATAGCCTTGTTGTTTCACATATCTTCTCGCTATGATGTGAATCGATTTTCTTTCATTTTACTTTATGTTGCCTAGTTGCTGTCCTATTATGTGTGTTTGGAAGATAATCATATTTATGCCATTTATTTTCTGGTTGTAGATATGCTGATGAACCAAGTATTATGAAATACATAAAGATCGCGGCAATGATACGTGATAAAACTGTGCGTGATGTTGCTTTGAGGTGTAGGTGGATGACTGTAAGCTCTTTACTTTTCCTAATGATGTATTTTTAGTTTTGTTCATTACTTTAGATTTGATCCTTAGATTTTTCGGTTGAGTTAGAACTACTTTTGAAATGTTTTGCAGAGAAAGCGTAGGAAACCTGAAGAACATAGTATGGGAAAGAAGGGGAACATTAGGAAGGTATGTTTGTGAAATTTGTATGAACTGTCTGACATTGGTTTTGGCTCGAACTTCTCATTTTTTATCATGAAGATTTTTTCAGTTCAAGACTTACTGGAAATAATAATAATGTGTTGACTCCTTCCCCTGAGTTTAAACATTACTATATATTCCCACTGTAATCATTGTTGGACATGAAAATTTGAGATCCCATGATGTATCGGTGACTTTTGGTGTCCTAAGATGTAACACAATTAATGGGATTTTTGTTTTAATTAATTGAACCAATGAATGTCTTTAGGATCTAATGTTGATTGAAGAACCAGTATTCTAAAGATCATGCTTCTTCAGGATAAACTCGTGGAGTCGTCTTCAAAGACAAACATACATTCAGCTGCACCACTGGACATGGCTGCATATTCTCATTCGGTGCACCATATGGACCAGAATGAGCGTTTGCAGTATGAAGGTTCGAGATACTGGCTTGTATATTGTTACTTATGTCCATTTCCTTCAAAAATTTTACCGTGTGCATTTCATTTTTTTCCTTTCTTGCTATATTGTTACATGTTCCCTTCTTGAAGTTGTGCACATATACTACTTAATATATTTCATTTGGTAGTTTCATTGACGTATTTGTTCTTTGGTTGCTATCAGGATTAAGTGGCACATTCAAGCATCTATTGGAGCAAAATGCTCAAGCTTTCAGTCAAATTACATCTAATATTTCGTCATACAAGGTCAGTGCCTCCTGCCATCATAGTTATGTTGATTATTACACATCTAATTTGCATGCCATATTGTTCCACACGCTAACAGTTGAAGTCATCTGTCAAAAAGTAAAAAAGGGATGCCTGTTCTTGTTATGTTACTTTATGCAACTGATGCGTTGTGGCAGCAGCATTACTGCGTGATGGTCTTCTTCTGGAATTTTATTTTTCCAATTGATCAGCATATATTGATGAATGAAATAATTTTCTACATATATTTACTCATTTATGATAAGCTTGACCTTGTTTGTTGTAGACATGGTATAATCCAAATCCACTATATATTATCGCTAAACGACAGCACTGCCTACCCCAAGCATCTCTCTTTTCTGAGTTTGAATTTACCGGCATAAATTTTATCTGCATTTCGGATGAGCATATAATATCATTAACATTAGAAGCATGTGCTTTTTATCTCTTGCTTAAAAGTTTGTTTCTTTCATAAACAGTTGCAGGAAAACATTGACCTCTTCTACCGCACGAGGAACAATTTAAATGCCATCCTTAACAAGTACGTGCATAGTTTCAACGTATATTACAAATAATGAGATTTGGTAAACTTTGACAATGCTATTTCATTTTTTGCAGCATGAGAGGTATGCCTGGCATAATGAGCCGAATGCCGCCACTGCCACCCATTGACGAGGATCTTGCTAATGGTATCTTGCGTAACGCAACTTAGGTATGTTCATGTGAAATGACTCATATTCTTGGTGAATTAGCGTGCATGACCCGGGCACCTGTGAAGGCGGGAGAGGGTGGAAAGTGTTTTCCAAATTGTTGTATAGCTGGATGATTGTGTACTCTTTGTTTATGCCTTTCGTAACTATTAATTCTAGACTATTTCAGCCTGTAATCTAATATGCATTTGATGAAAGTACTAGCTGTCAGTTCTGCATTTCTTTACTAAGAATTGTCGTCTCTTTTTTTTCAACTGAGTTTGATTTTCTGTGCACCTTTCTTTTGTCTAATCGCTGCATGCCTTGTGAGCTGAATACGAATAAATATGCCCGAATTTTGTTGACATATTGAGTTGATTTCTATTTGTAATGACCAATTCAAGCAGCAAATCAAGGTCCTGAATCATGATGGACTGCCTCATTGTCCGAGCGCAAAGCGTACAAGTTGGGAAGCAGAGTTGCAAATATCCGACGATGCCTACTCAGAGCCGCCCCAATTTGGCATTTGATCTTAGTGCTCCATCCATGGCTAGCTTCATTTGTTGTGTCTAAAATTATGTACCCTTACTTCCATTTGTGCAGGAAATAAGCGATGTAGATACAGTTGGAGCTTCCAGCACTTATTTTTCACTCTTGTAAATTTCGATTTATAATTGCTAATTGTAACACATTACTTTTGCTTGGTACCCTGGTTTGGTTTGTGGGTTTGCTCATGAGGAACCCTGCTGAATTTCTATGCTGGAATTTTATGGCGACCAACGGATTTAAAACCGAAAAAAACTAGATCTGACTCGAGGATAGAGCTATTTATTTACAGATGGCATGAAATTTGTGTGCACAATAATGTACAGATCAGTGTTTATAACCATCGACGGGATTATTTTTAAGACGCGAGAGCCATCACCTCCTGTAAATGAACAGCAGCCTCATTGTATCGATCTTGGGTCAACGGCAGGCTTTGAATTTTCACCGCATGATCCAACTGGAAAACAAATAACATATTGTCATGTGAGAAAGTTAAATCGCATAGTAAAATCCTCGCATGCGTTTAGGGAGGTCTAAACGCAGTTGCAAACGGGTGGTTAAGTTAATTACACCTCTTCAATGGAGCAAAACAGTTTGTTGGCAAGTTCAGTGAGAGCTCTCTTCTGGTCCCTTGGTGAACGAGAGATCATCTGATTAAGATCACAGTACAAGAACGTGGATTTGAGGCGGAGATCCCTTCCCATCAACTCCCACGAGTGATCGTCGTTCGTCAGATCGTTCCCGATTGACAGTAAATCGAAAGCACACTTCTTAATCCTGCAAGCACTTCCCTTTAATTGCATGTCCACCATTTTACCATGCCCTACAGCATACAAATTTTGACGTGAAACAAAAAAACCAATTAGAATAAATAAGAGCAAGTTTTCCTCATGAGAAAAGCATAAGCCTCAACTGAAAGTCGAAGCCTTTGTGCTTAAGAAAAGCAAAAGGGGAAGTGATCCCATATTTTGTTCGCGAACTTTAGATTGAATAAATCAAAAGAAAATCGAAGGACATAAACAATGGGCGGGAGTGCATAAGGAGAAAACGGGATTGTGAAAGTTACTCCCCAAACCAAATGGAGCGACTGTGACAAAAAAGATCATTTGTACTAAAAGCACTTTTGTCAAGGCATAAAGTTTTCTGATACAGAATGTGATTCTTTTACTACCATTCTAAAACCATATTCAGCAACATCAGATACTAGAAGTATTATTATTAATCGAATAATAAAAGTTCTAATTCCTTTTATTAAAAGCACCTTTGAGCTAAACCAGCTGCTGGAAATTCGTAAGTTTGAACTCGGAAGCTCTCATACAATTCCGTCATGCAATTTGGAAATTTTCAAAGGAAAAAAAATGTTGGGAAACAATAGTATGGAAATGCAAAATAAAAATCAACCCCTCATCCCAGAGGAGCGTATATCATCACATAATTAGAGCCACAAAACCCAGAAAAATAACGAATTAAACATACAAAATTCAAAGCAAAATAGAATTAATAATAAAGGAAAATTAAAATAAAAAATGGAACAAATTAAATTAGGGAAAAAAAAGAAAGCGAGAAGAAGGAGAGGGGAGAGAGAGGAGTTAGACGGAGTTACCTGAACGGTGTTCTGGAAAACGAGGATATATCATCTGTTGCCTCCTGTAGTCACTGCTGCTTCAACAGAGAGAAAAGCATAAATAAAATTAATTAAATAACTACTTTTTGAGGCAAGAAATTTCAACTAAAAAGTTTGTTTTAATCGTGCAAAATTATTCATCTAAAAATATTTTAAGAAAGAGAAATAAAGGTGGGGACTGCGATGGTGGTGGGTTTTGTATTAAATATATATATATATATATATTTTTTTTAATTAGAGTTTGGGATTAGAAATTAACAAAAAAAAATACTGGAAAATTAAAATCAATGGTAACCCGTCAAGTTCTCTTGCTCTGAAAGTGGTGCATCACTCTTTATTTCTGATCAAATTTTAGACACAATTTTTTTTTTTTTTTGTAAATTTGGTTTAAGAGCTGGATTAGCGGCTTAAATAAAATTAAGAATTGAGGTCCAATTTTAACTTTTTTTTTTTTTGGGTTAACAGTAAGCTGCCCTTCTGGAAAGGACATGTATGAAGTTGTCCAATGTTGATATGAAGGCATTCGTCAACATCCATCTTCAATATTGTACTAGCACTACAGTTTAATGATTCTTTGGTAATGTTGTTGTTGCCGAAAAATTTAAAGCCGCTTTCAACATGTGATAGCGTACGATCAACATAATCAAATAAATTTTAGGCTAGCAAGAATTCAAATATAGCTTTAGAATAGAGAGTGACAGCCGTTAATATTTTTTTTTCTTTTTATTTTTTTTTAAGTGGGCAACTGGTGACTAACCTACGTCATCGATGCTCAAATAAAGCTAGTTGAGAATTGTACCCTACCAATGGCCACGAACATCCTAAAACCAAGCCAAACTAGCATCCGCGGTAAAATGGTAAAAGAAGTTGGGGCTTGCAAAAATCGAAGCACAACTGGTCCGGTTGTTATTAGGCCTAAACTTGAAGCCCGAACTACTCCATCAAATTTTGTTTGGGCCCTATTTGAGAATTATTCTCAACCAAGAGTCTATGCTCATAAAAGCTTTGGAATTGTTACTGGCTCCATTCATATTTAGAAGAAAAATAATTTTTATGAGAAGTGTATAATTAGTTTTCTGTAGTATTAATAATAATTTTTTTTAAATTTTTACTTTAAATCAAAATTTTTTTAGTTTTAGAAAATATTTTGCGTTGGGGTTGAGAAAAATTTGCAAGACCTTTGAATGAGATCCTATGATTTCTTAGGTTCCGGTTCTATTTTTATTAATTTTTAAATTTGAAAAAAATAAAAGTAATTCTCAAAAATCGATTTGAAAACGAGACTTGCTCACAGTTGTTGTGGAAAAATTGAAATTTTTAGTTTTAGGAAATATTTTGTGTTGGAGTTAAGGAAAATGTTGCAAGACCTTTAGATGTGATCCGACCATTTATTAAATTCCGAAACATGTTTTTTTGATTTTCAAAGTTGAAGAATAGAAAAAATAATATAAACTAATAGCGGAGCCCTCAAAGAGATTGAAGGTGTTGAAAATATTTAGAATGTCCTAAAATTAATTTTAGGTAACATGCGGTGCAATGAGAAGGATTCGAAATTTGGCTTACAATGAATCCCGTAAAAATTCTCAAAATCGGTTAGAAAACGTGGTTCATAAGTCACAGTTTTTGTGGAAAAAAAAAAAAAAAATTTAGTTTTAGGAAATATTTTGCATGGGATTGAAGGAAAATGTTGCAAGACCTGTGGATGTGATCCTAACATTAATTAGGTTTAGAAACTAATTTTTTTTATTCATTTTTAAAGTTGAAAAAAAAACATTATAAATTAATAGAGGGTCCCAGTTGAAAAACAAAAAATAATATAAACTAATAGAATTTGGCATTCTTAGTTTTAGTAGAATAGGGGTCCCATTTGATTTATAAAATAAACAGATTAAATGATGATTTATGTACAAATAAAACTTTATATGGCATTTGGAAGCCGGATCTACGATTTATTGAGCAACAAATGTATATTTAGTAGAATATTTAAGTTGAAAACTAAAAAAATAAGTACAAAATATAACAGCGAGGTCTAAAACATTATAAGGTATTTGAAAACAGTTTTATAATTTGTAATAATGGAGCGTTATAAAAACACTTTCAAACCGCTCTTTGATAAGAAAATGAAATCGTCTAATCACAATTTGTTGAGCATTAGGTTCCGAATCAAAGTGACAAAGAAAACTATACGCATCCAACCAAATACCACAAATGTATTTTTGGTAATTTCCATATATATTGTTGCTTTTGGAATCAAGTGCTAATTCTCGGACAAAGCACTTTCCGTACCAAGAAAGTAATGTTTTTTTTGTCCAAATAGATAGAAGATCAACTTTTAAATTTGAATGGCTTATTTTTTCCGTGCATATTTAAGGAGAATAATATATGAGATGAATGTTTATAAATTGTTATGTCTCTTTTGCCTTGACTAACAAGTAACAACCAAATCTCTTGGAAAAAATGCCAAAAGCATATTCTTCCAAAAACCAAGACGTTTTATGAGATTATCGTAAACAACATACGAATCCGACCAAAGCCTGCACGTGGATTGTATATTCATATTTGCATTCAAGTTTTTTAAGGTTTTAGTCAAAGAATTTATTTATTTAACTGTTTAAAAATCCATAAATCTCTTTGTTTGAGCATTTGATGAATAAAAGTAGACCCAAGAAACTTAGCTGCCCAATTGGTCCCCGGCGTTATTATAATTTAGTTTACGAGCCAGTTGTATGACAGTATGAAGAACTCATTTCCGTATTCAAACTTAGTTCGAGCTGTCTCGTGATAAATATAAGTCTATCACGAATTTTATAAACCAAACATATCAATACTCTAGTTTGGTACGTTCGTTCTAAATCAAGCTTAATTAGTCTTAACTTGTTACTTTCACGAACTAAATCCAACTATTTAAGCAGAACCCAAACCCATTTTGAGGTTTCTTCGTAAAAGAATACAAGCTTCTTCCCACGACCTTTTGTGAACCAAATATATCAATGCTCAAGCTTTGATTCGTTTTTTAATCGAGTCGATTCACAGGCCTACTGCCTGCCAAACGAACAAAATTAAGTTGGTTGTGTTTGTTGTGATCAGAGAGTTGTGGACTGAACAAGACATGCCGCTGTTCTGTGTATGCCTCTCTGCCTTTTGGGCGGCACCAGCACCAGCACCAGCACCAGCACCAGCAACACATTACACATCGATAGATTGTTACATCATATTGTCGAGCCTTCAGGGAGGGATCGAGTCATATGGGCGGCACCGTGTCTCCCTCCCTTCCCTTGATGACCTAATTGCTTAATTTGCTTAGGATTTTGGGGCCCCACCTTAACATGTGGTTTTCTTTTTTCTTAATCATTATTTTTATAAAATGATTATTCAAAGTTTCAAATTAACTTCGAAAGCGGCACATGCACATGCAGCATTGCAGCAGTAAAAATAAATCTGGGTCTCCTACGACCTCGAAAGTAAATGTGAAATTTAAAAGTCTCTCACGGATATCATGGATGTACTAGAAGATTAGATGCTTATTTTTCGCTAAATTTAAGGAGAGTTTAAAGGTGATAATGCCACTTTAAGGCATCTAATGAGTGTGATTAAAGATTAATTATAAGGATTATATTATTATCGCATATATAATTAGGGATCAAAAACATAAAACACAGTGTTGGTGTTGTAAAATCACATCACATGGCACTTGTCTTTTTGGAATTTCATTTCTCAATTCTGCCTGTCCCTGCCTGCTGCCTCACCAATTAATTAATCATAAATTATTTAAATTAGGGCTGGGAATACAAAGGATTACATAAAAGATAACAACGTTAAAAGAAATTTTTTATTAATGTTTACATATAATATACATGTTTGTGAAGTCAGCAGAAAAAGGAGAAGTCAATCCCATGACATGTTCTGTGATATTTAAATAGCTTAGTTTATAGTAAAATGATAATGATTCCTCCTCATGTTAGTTAGTTGGTTCCTAAGTTTCTTTGCAAATACAAATTAAACAGATTAATTGAAGGTTAAAACTCGATTACTGGTAGTTGTAGACAAGGCAGTAAACACTTGTGTTTTATGAACTTATGTGTTTGAACCGTAATTTGCAAAAATAAAAAATAACATTTTTCAAAAGAAACCAAGCAATATCCTTTAACTAATAACTTTGTATGAAGGACCAAAACAAAAGTCAAATGAGCAACTGGGGACAGGCTTAGCTAGCTCTTGCCATTGCCAAACAGGAGGAAATGAATGGGTCTTAATTATTCCATTGATTTAAGCTTTTCATATTGTCCACAGAGCCAAAAAGGACGCATTAGGTCGGATTCATCCCCTTTATCATTTTCCCATCTTTTTTTTTATCAATTGTTTTCAACATTTAATTAGTATCTGTGTCGACTGATTGACTTGGTCTCCTCTCAGGCCTCTCTCAAGAACAATATCAGAAAAGAAATGGTCTTCTTCTGACACTTGTCACCCCTTGAGAACTCCCCTTTTGACCCCTCTCCTTCCGCGTCACAATTAAAAATTTCTCCTTTCGCACGTTTGTTCTTTTCTTCTTGTTCTCTTGTGCCCTCCTCCTCCTCCTCCTCCTCCTCCTCCTCCTCCTCCTCCTCCTCCTCCTCCTCTCTCTCCTCTTTCTCTCTTTAACCGTATATATATTTCCATACGTATATTTGGTACTTCTCATTTTTCACCTTGTACCGCACTTCATAACCTCCTCCTCATCAACTCATTCAAACTTCACAACCCTCATCACCAAAACACACAAATATGATAGACTCAACCCCTCCTCTCCAACACCATTACAAATCCCTCGTGCGCAACCATCATTGCCAAGGCATCGACCGCGGACAAGGAGGAGCGGTCACGGAAGAATGCCAGCTCCCGTTGATAGACCTCAACGGGCTGAATAGCCTCGACGAGAGGGAGAGGCTAGAATGCACTGCAGCTATCTGCAGAGCGTCGTCGGAGTGGGGTTTTTTTCAAGTGGTGAACCACGGGATAAGCTCCGAGCTACTACGGAATATGAAGACGGAGCAGCTCAAACTGTTTGGAGCGCCCTTCGAATGGAAAGCTACTGGCGGGCTGCTTAATAATTCGTACAGGTGGGGGACACCGACCGCTACTGGTCCGACTCAGTACTCTTGGTCCGAATCTTTTCACATTCCTGTCACAAAAATCTCGGACCAAGCTTGCTATGGGGACGATTTTAGCTCGCTCAGGTAGTGTAATTATCTAATGAACTTAGCAAAGTGGTTTGGCAAGCTGTTTTTTACTTTTATACACATGTACTTGTTCATTTGTAACTTTTACATCGAATAAAATAAATGAGAATTAACAAACAAAAATAAACATGTGCGCTGTAATATTCTGGAAGAAACTGTGGCCTGTTACTGAGTGGTCCTTTTGAATGCAACTTGGAACTTTCAAGTTGCTTCTGTAAGCCATCACAGTGGCCAATGCTGCATTGGCAGTACCCTTTGTCACTAATAACTCACCAACCCTTCTTTTTTGGAAATTTTGTACAGGGAAGAGATGGAGGAATTTGCAGGAGAAATGTCAAACCTAGCGGAGTCGCTAGCCGGGATCCTAGTGAACAACCTGGGACACCGGAAGGAAGCGCTGCAAGACATTTGTGACTCGAGCACTTGCTTTCTCCGATTGAACCGCTACCCGGCTTGTCCGATATCACCGGAGATGTTCGGCTTAGTGCCTCACACTGACAGCGATTTCCTCACAATTCTAAGCCAAGACGAAGTGGGAGGACTTCAGCTCTTGAAAGACTCCAAATGGGTTGCTGTAAAACCCAACCAAGATGCACTTATCGTAAACATCGGAGATCTTTTTCAGGTGAGGAATTGTTATTAGCTCTTCAAAAACGTCAACGCTCAACTCCCATTAATTTGATTAGTTTTATAATAATTAAGCTGTGGTTAATTACTTTGGATTAATTAGTTCGTAAACCCTAATTGTGTTAATACAGGCGTGGAGCAATGACGTGTACAAAAGTGTGGAGCACAAGGTGATGGCAAATGAGAAGAGGGAACGCTACTCAATAGCATACTTCATGTGCCCTTCCTACGACTCTTTAATCGGCAGTTGCAGATCACAGTCTTCCATCTATAGAAACTTCAGTTTTCGAGATTACAGAAACCAAGTCCAGCAAGATGTTCAGAAACTTGGACGCAAAGTCGGCCTTTCGAGATTCCGTCTTCGATAGCAACCACGAAAGCTCTAGAATGGACCGGCACATAATATGTATCAAGTGAAAAATGAATGAAATGTACGCTTAAACATCCAACCCCCAAAGATTCCGATGCGTACTATATTTGATTCATACTATAAAACCGGTGCAGTCTGCCGCATAAAAAATAGGTACATTTTGATATAGATGCCTCAAATTTGAATTTTTTTAATCAAACATCTGTAACTTTTAAACTTTTGATCAAACATTCTTCTACTAATTTTTAATTAAAAAATATGATTTTTATTGTATTTAATTAACCAACTAGTTCAGAAAATAATATCACAAATATTCTAAAATCATCACAGACATCCTATCTTATCTTATTATAATTCGTTCAAAATGAATTTTTCTTATTCAAATAATTTGTTGTTTTAAATTCCAAAAACACATAAACATCCTATTAACATACAATTATGAAATATAACATGCACATATATTAAATATAACGTACCAAACAAATATATTAAATATAACGTACCAATCATTTGGTACGTTATATAAATTTAATCTGGGTACGTATTACTATTTTGGTACGTTATAAAATATTTCTTTTGGTATGTTATGCAATTCTTTATTTAGTACGTACCAAGTTATTAGTACGTGTATTATCCTTATTTTGGTACGTACAAAACTTATGGTACGTTATGTGTAAGTTGTGTAACGCAAAAAAAAGATAACTTTTCACATTAAAACATTGCACTAACAAATATTTTGTCAACTCTTAATAATTAATTATTGGAATAAGGACTCATTTTAAATAAAAATGTGAAAACTCTTAGTTCTCGTTTCTACCATAAGTAGTTGTTAAAAAATTCAAATTTATTTTCAGTTGCATGAAATTAGGCAGTCTAGTCTACATCTCAATTTTAATTATAAACGAACTCTTGTTTTTTATAATCTATATAAAATGTTGAGTTGGAAAAACTATATTTCATCCAATTAATCTTGAACCCCAGTAGATATAATTGAATCCTTAAATTGAGGACGGGATAAGATTCCATAAAAATAGCAATAAATTAATGAATATTATTGAGTGCATTTTTTTTACATAGAAATGGATTTAAAAGAATTTATAAAATACTTAAATTAAGAATATACCTGGAATATACAGTTTAATTAAAAGTAAAAGCATTTTAATCAAAAGTTGAAAAGTAACAGATGTTTAATTTAGAAAAATCTAAAATAAGACATCTAGTTCTAATTTATCCTAAATAATATGCATAGAAAATCATGCAACATGATTAGTTTAGTACAAGTATATTATTTTAAAGAAAAAATTAGGCTCTCATCCCTATTTTTCCTACTCCATTGATTAAAACCTTATTCATTTTCAGGTTTTGATCAAGGTCCTTAGACTTTAATATATGTCATTAATTATTTCAATAATAAAATATTTGTTATTTCTAAATATATTCATTTGGTATATGATAAAAATATATGTCATTAATTATACCAAGTGTTAGAAACGTTACATTAGGTATATTTATATTTATGGCTAAATTTTTTATCATATATTTTTATTTTTAGTTTGTACCTGTTTTTAATTTGCAACCCTTTTTTTAATTTGTACAAATTTTCTTATGAGTTTTAATTCGTACCCATTTATTAATTCCTTTTTGTGCCCATATTTTTTAAACTTTTATTGTATTTGCACCCATATTGAATTTTGCTAAATGTACCCATGCTAATTTTATGTATTTATTTTATGTTTTAAAGATATATCAATGGTTTTTTTTTTTTTTAAATATGCGGGTACATTATTTTTTTTTAATAATTTTTGTGAAGAACAATTTACTCCAAAATTGATTTTTAAGTATGTATTATATTTTAAAAATAATATTTGAATTTGTTTAAATTTCATAATTTGTAGGGCATTAAATGCATAAATGCATGAGTTAAATCTCTTAAATGAGGTTAAGGACCTCGATCAAAATATTTAAATAAACAAGATTTCGGTCTAACGATTAGGTTGATTAGGGATCGGAACCAAAATGATCCTATTTTAAATATTAGATTTTTATTAAAAGATTATAAGTTGATTCCATTCAATAGTCAAAAGTCAACGCCTGCTATCTTGTCTTGAAGGAAAACATCCCTCCTTAATAGTCATGTGGCAGTCCTCCTCCTCAAACATATCTTATCATTTCAACTATAAAATGATATATTATATTCTCACCATTTGTAATCTTCACTAAAACAAACAAGCAGAGGAGGGTGGAGGAAGAGAGATATTGTATTATTAATAATTATATGAAAAATATCAAGGAGACTTCTTTCTAAGATGTGAACTGCCGACATTAGATAAATGATGAATCATATGATGTGTCTACCGAAATTTCTCTCCAAGTATGGTAATATGCTTTGAATCTAGCCCATTTTTTTTTTTTTTTATAGTAACACATGAGTGGTGAAAGTGAGATAAAGTTAAAGGTGATGTAAAAAGATGTTGATTTGGGAAGCAATCAAGCAACAAAAGGCTATTCCGTTCAATCACACAAACTCAGAAAAAGACCAGCGCAGTTTCTGGAGTAAAATTTCTGACACACAAACATGCAGACAAAAGTGAAAGTGTGAAATAAGACGCCAACCAATTGACGGCCGTTAAGTATAGTGTCAGCCACGATATTAAAATCACCCCTCCGACGAAACGACGGCCGTTAACTTGTTGGATCTCTCTCTCTCTCACTCTCACAGTCAAAGTGTCAAACTGTCAACCGGACAGAAAAGAAAGCACAGGGCACAAACAACGAAGAATAACGATTGACAGGGTTGCAAAGTAAAGCAAAAGAAGCTAATCAAAACTTGAAGGACAAGAAAGCTGTACTGAGTTGGGCGGTTAGGAAAAGAATATTCACACTACGGCGGTGGCTGCCTCACTCGACAAGAAAAACTTACCGGTCGCCAATCACGTCATCTTCAACCGTCGTCTTGCTTAACAAGTATAAATTACGGGTGTCCAATCAGGTTATCTTTAATTGTAGCCTCTCTTGACAAGAAAAATTATAGACGTCTAATCACGTCATCTTTAACCGTTGCTTCACGCTACAAAAACAAATTATGAATGTCTAATCACGTCATCTTTAAATACCTTTCACAAAAATTAAATTATTTAATTTATGTTTCATAAATTCAAACCAACAAGTCACACCGAGTAATGTTAGGTTGGTTAAATTTGCAAACTAAATAATGTGTCGTAAAAAAAATAAAAAACACGTTTATCAACATTTAAGTAATAATTCAATTATCAATTTCTATGTCATTTAGTTTACAAAATTTTGTCGCTCTAGCATTACCTATGTCCCACCCAACGTAATGCCCTGATGAGTAATGCTAAGTAAACTACATTTGCAAATTGAGTGATGTCACCAGTATGAAATAAACACGTTAATCAACACTCAAGTGATAATCCAATCATCAACTTTCATGTCATTTAGTTTACTTAAATTTGACGTACAAATTTAATCTTCCTAACATTACCACTATCGAATATCCTATGCGGCAGTTGCATTAACCCTTAACCTCCAAGCTCAACCCGAAAAACACATACCACTCCATTGAAGAAGATCATTAAGGAAAAAAATTCTGTACACAAGCGGGAGAAATATTGAAGGTAAAATTTAACCTTGGTATGGTAAGTGAAACAGAGATAGTGAAAGTACAATTACGAATGGGGTAGTTATCTTAAAAATCAAAATTAGGCAGCTCTATACTCTTTAAGTGAGATATGTTAATAATTGAAAGAATTTAAAGAAAAATATCATGTTACATGCCAATTGCTAAACAGATGACAGAATTGTAGTATCTATCTATGCAATACAATTAACCAAATCGTAGAGATTTGGTCACAAACCAAGGCCAAGAGTGGCAGATCTCTATCCAGAGTAGCATCTGCGGTGAGATGATAAATCCGCAAAGAAGACTGATTGTTGCAACTGATGCATCTGATCAGTCTCCAGGATCATGTATCGTCTGAACTTTACCTTTCATTGTACCATACAGATCCGCCCTGTTAACAGTTTTCAGTATCTGGTTCAGTCAAGAAACATTGCCACCTTGTCTCTAAGACTGCTCTTCTTCTTCACTATGGGGGCGGGGGGAATTTCTTCTCTAATGACATTACTCTCACCTTGTCTTTTGAATTCTTGGGAAAATGTCATATTCTCTGTCAACATTTGAGCCTTTCTGTCCTTCTCCTTTGTCTCCTTCTCGACAGTTTTCTTCAGCAACGGCCCTAAAAACAGATCCAGCATGTCCTGAGCAGGATCATCTCTCCCGCTGGAATTCAAGTTCATTTCTGTACTTGTCAAACCCCCATTTGGCTTGGACGTAGTTGTATCCGGTATAAGTGATCCTTGATTACCCTTTTGGGCATCAACAGAATCTTCGAACACATTACCGGAACAGACTCTTTCTACAAGTCTCCTGTCTGATTCACGTTCTTGGTTCGATAATTCTTCTCGCTTCATACTTCTATCAGCTTCAATATACTGCAGCAAAATGATAGTGACATTAGGTTTCTATCTTGTGTACTATCATCACGATATTTCTTAAGTCAATCTCCATCTAATCTTGGAGACCAAGATAAACAATCAACAGCTATTGATAGAAATGTAATTTCTCCAGTTTGTGTTCCAGTAAAATATCGTAGAATATATCCTAAGATCTTGTTTACAAATCGAAACTACAGCCCTATATCATACAGATTCAAGAGCAGAAAATATCAGAATCGGTTCTTTTCAATATTAAAGAGAAAATATCTTGTGTACTATCATCACGATATTTCTTAAGTCAATCTCTATCAAATCTTGGAGACCAAGATAAACAATCAACAGCTATTGATAGAAATGTAATTTCTCCAGTTTGTGTTCCAGTAAAATATTGTAGAATATATCATAAGATCTTGTTTACAAATAGAAACTACAGACCTATATCATACGGATTTAAGAGCAGAAAATATCAGAATCGGTTCTTTTCAATATTAAAGAGAAAATATCTTGTGTACTATCATCACGATATTTCTTAAGTCAATCTCTATCTAATCTTGGAGACCAAGATAAACAATCAACAGCTATTGATAGAAATGTAATTTCTCCAGTTTGTGTTACAGTAAAATATCATAAGATCTTGTTTACAAATAGAAACTACAGCCCTATATCATACAGATTTAAGAGCAGAAAATATCAGAATCGGTTCTTTTCAATATTAAAGAGAAAATATCTTGTGTACTATCATCACGATATTTCTTAAGTCAATCTCTATCAAATCTTGGAGACCAAGATAAACAATCAACAGCTATTGATAGAAATGTAATTTCTCCAATTTGTGTTCCAGTAAAATATCGTAGAATATATCATAAGATCTTGTTTACAAATAGAAACTACAAACCTATATCATACGGATTTAAGAGCAGAAAATATCAGAATCGGTTCTTTTCAATATTAAAGAGAAAATATATTGTGTACTATCATCACGATATTTCTTAAGTCAATCTCTATCTAATCTTGGAGACCAAGATAAACAATCAACAGCTATTGATAGAAATGTAATTTCTCCAATTTGTGTTCCAGTAAAATATCGTAGAATATATCATAAGATCTTGTTTACAAATAGAAACTACAGCCCTATATCATACAGATTTAAGAGCAGAAAATATCAGAATCAGTTCTTTTCAATATTAAAGAGAAAATTACCTCTTCAGCAATGATCACTAAATCTTCCACCGTCAGTTCAACATCATCAACAGTCGAAGTCCGTACTTCTTGTTCATCTGATTTACTTTTTCTTCTTTTTGTCTCACATTTTGTAAGAAAGTGTGAATTCTCTTCCAGAGTTTCCTTTTCCTGAAGCTGTATCCCTTCTCCAGGATCCTTTGTTTTTTGTCTCTTTGGAGCTGCAGGCTCCTGAACTTTTCTTCTCCCACGTCCATTACGCTTCTTTTCTGGAACAGTTTCTGGGACATCATCTTCAAAGTCTGCATCCTGTTCGGTTGATTTTCTTTTTCTTCTCTTTGTCTCACATTTTACAAGAACATGCGGGTTTTCTTCCAAGGTTTCATTTTCGTGAGATTGGGTCCCTTCCAGAAGCTCCTTTCCATTTTCCTTAACATTACCAGGCTTGCTTACTTGGACACCAGAAGATATGCCCAGCATCCACTGCGGTAAACGTCTCCTACTTCCATTGTCTGGAGTAACTCCTACCATTTTCTGTCTTTCCACCTAACCTACAACACACATAGTTTAACATAAGATGGAATCCAAATTAAGCTTACTTATCTTATAACTGAAAAAATTAGAGCGGATCCCTAAAACTGAGTGGAAGTTCATTAATTCTCAAAGATTGAAAATTTCAAAAATCAACGTCTCTAGTTCCTTCACAACTTGTAGTGAAAGATCATCAAAGTCTCTCCTGGACACTGGTCTTACCAATCTCCACTCCTCCAATTGATTATTCGCATGGGATCTCAGGTCCTCTATTGCACTCCCTAAATAGTGTTCTTTTCAACTTTCCCTCACAATACTTGTACTTGTAGAGAATGCGGAGCCATAGTCAAACGATTCATGGATAAATCAGCAATTCGGGATGAACCAAGTGGGATAAACACCACTACGTAACTTATGTAGCGTTCTTGGATTCATACAGTCAACCCCACTCAGTGATCTAGGGCTTTATCATTGTTGTTGTTGTTGTTGTATCGATTAGGCGGCACCTGATCGATACAACAACAACAACTCAGCCATTGTTTCAAACAGATGACAAATTTAGAAAATTTTCAGACTTTAAACACACATATGTAAGATTCTGCAGAATTTACGGGTTCTTAGTATCTCCGATTGAGCAAAACAAAGTTCCAGACGAAATTATCCAACTTTTTCTAGGCGTTCCAATCGTGGAATTTTACACTTCTCGAATTTTCATCTGTTTTTATGACAATTCTACTCTACTGAAAAATCCTAACTGAGCAGAGAATAAAATTAACGAAATTGTGCAGTCTTCCGTTTGGTTGCCGAGAAAAAAGCAGGCAACAAGAAACAAACAAAGTAAGTAAATTGAAAAAAAATAAAACGACAATTTTGAGAGCGTGAAAGGTACGTACCAAGTCGACGACGCCTGCAAGAAGAAACAGGCCAGGGTTGGATCCAGACGGGCCTTCAACCGTTGGCTCACCGTTTGGATCACGAGACGACGACGCCGCCGCCACCGCGCGGCCACCAACTTGCGGATTTCTCGCCTTTCTCGCCGGCTTTCTCCGTCTCAACTCTCTGTTTGTGCACGTCACGTGACCTTTATTTGAAAAATAAAATAAGACAAATTTCTGGATGTCTTTTGAGCCCGACCCAAATGATGAACGGTAAGGCCCATATTTTTTTGTCATGATATTGGATGTGCATGGCTTATTTCCTAATCTGACATCCGAAAGAAAAACCTATTTCCCAATTTGTATGGGAAATAACACGTCCACATTCCTTTTCTTCTTTCCCAACAGCAATTGGAAATTTTAACCTACTTAGCCTTTTGTATTTACTTTCTTTATCTTTACAAGTTAGTTTCCTTATCTTGTAGTTATTTTCCTTGTAAAACAAAACACGTGTGTCTATATATTGTAACCTTTAGAGGATGAATAAATTAGCGAAGTATTCAACGTAACTCTTTCCATTCATTATCCGCTAGAGTAAAACTGATCTGAATCCGACTGAGCAATAATAAGGTCGATCGTTTTAGATTGAATCGAACACAAGTTTTTTTCTGCTTTTTGCGTGCAGGGAGTTTTTGGAAGCTCGTAAATCATGGCGGTGACTGTGATTACAGGGGCTCTCATAGGAAAATTGTTTGACGGACTGTATGATGCCGTGAAGGCATCCATAGGGACAGTTTCTAAGTACGAAAGCGTCCTTAAAGATCTTCAAACTACACTAGACGGTTTACGACCGTGGATCATCCAAGGGATAAAAGACCATAACGTGGAACTGAATCTCCCAAACGATGACATAGAACGTCTCCAACAACAAATGAAGCAGGGTAAAAAGCTCGTTAAGCGTTTATCGAAGCGTAGAAAGTGGAACTGGAACATCTTGTGCATTTGGTGCAGACGCTCGAAGGCCAGCTACACGCATCAACTTACTGAATTGAATACGTCTCTTAAAGCACTGTTAAAAGTAGTGAAGTTGCAGGAAGCCATGGATACGAAGACGAACATGCATTTGGGTATGGAGAACTTGGTTTTGAGTAAGAAGAACTTTCTTTTGAATACGAAGAATGTTCGTTTGAATAGGAGGAACGTTCGTTTGAATAGGAAGAACTACCTTTTGAATAGAAAGAACTACCTTTTGAATAGGAAGAACGTTCTTTTGAATAGGAAGAACCACCTGTTGAATAGAAAGAACTACCTTTTGAATAGGAAGAACTACCTTTTGAATAGGAAGATGTGCGAAAAACAAGATGAATCGGCAAGAATGGAGTCGGAAACACTGAAAATAGCAGGGGAAATACGGAAAGCGCAGCAGGAAGCAAAGGGTGTGGAAGAGCCTTCAGGAAGTAATACACAGACAGTGGTGCATGAGCAAATTGGAGGCAGTTGTATGCCGGAAGCGGCGACAAGGTTCTACAAACGGAGGAGTACTGCTGTGGGCGTGCCGATCACTACAAGCTCGGTTGGGACAACTTTTTTATTATTGTCTTTTATTCTAATAGATTTTTTTTTAAATTATTTTTTTGTTTGGAACAGTTCTAGTTATATGAAATATTAATTTTAGAATTTTGATTCGATTTTTTAAATTAATCTTACTTACTCGTATTCTGTAGCTAAAAGAAGTCTTTTAAAATTTAACGAATTATCCAACTTTCTTTTATAGGCGCTCCAAACCGCGCAGGGAAAAAAATTAACGAAATTGTGGAGTCCTAAATTCCGTTTGGTTGCCGAGAATTAAAGCAGGCAACGAGAAACAAAGAAAGTAAATTGAAAAAAAATAAAACGAGAATTTTTTTTATGGAACAAACGTTATTATCCATACTAAGGAGGAGAAAAAATGGGTTTAACTTGTCAATGAACTAGTAATAATGTGATCCGAATTCGTCTTCGAGTATTGCTTAGTCCATCATCAAGGCCCAAGGCATTGGTTTGTTAGGACACAAGAAAAGTAAACATTATTTTGACCCAGAAAAGGCCCAGGCCCAATCCAAGGAAATAGTCCAAAAAGCCTATATCTCAACAAAATTTACTCTGATAGCTCCCTAAATCTTTTTGAATCTCCATATCAAACTAATTCATCATTTGCAATCTATAATATTTGCAAGGAAAGACCAAAACCAACCATTATGGCCACTGACAAAAGTTGCCGCCAGTGGCAACGGCAGGAGATACAAGCACACAAGTTCCTTACTCGGTACAAGTCACATATCTGCCACAGACCAAAGATAAGCTTCCGCCTGCGTAGCTTGTTTCTCATTCTTCCTTTTGAACATTCCCTTCTCAAATCCTGCGTGACACAGAAGGCACAGATTAGTAAATTCTGAAATAATCGTGCACATGTTTTCCCTCGGCGTATCATGCCACAGAGTAAAAGAAAGGACTCAAATGCAGAATGGGAAAAGAGAACCTACCGTTACTGCGATCAACTCCATCCCAATGTCTCCCTGGTCTTATACCGTGTCGATTTGGTGCAGCATCCAATCCTCTTTTTAACCAGCTGTGAACAGGAATGTCCTGCGGAATAACGAATCCAGATTCCTTCATTTTCTCATCAACCCCCAAGTTAGCAACAACATAGCGAACCTAACTTATTACCTTCACCAAATGTGCCATGGGATCGCCCCATCTTGTTCTCTCCTTCAAAATTTTGTCGAGTTCTGGATCATCTCTGCGAACACAAGATAAATCAGAAAATGCTACAAGGATAAGAAGTGATAAGGACTTTAAACAGTTTCGAAACACAACAAATGATGGTCTCTATTGAAGGGTTACAACGAATAATATTAAACACTGCAATACCAAGAAAACAAAGGAAAAGATAACTCGGACGACTTTCATAGCATTTACCTAGTCCGTGCAAAAGGCTTCTCCTTCTCAAGTTCTAATTCCTCCAGCTTAGTTTCAGCTTCCCGCTTTTGGGCCAAGCCTTCGCCCCATTCCAACTTTATCTCCTGATTCGAATACAAGCAAAATGACCGTTACCACTCTATTCAAAAGGCACAATAAATGATAAGTTTTGGTTTTTCATCTATTCTCCTTGGTGCTCTCAAAAGCTCCTCCTTCGAAATGCGTTCCCCTGCAGCGTTGGCGTGTGAGACCCAGATAAACAACACAAAAGTCATATACATGACTGTAAAAGGAGAAAATAGAACTTCAGCTTACCTGTTTTCTTATCACGATATATAGGTACTGCCTCCCTCCCACTTACAGAAGGATCCATCTGTTGAAATCTACGGAAAACAATATTTTGTAAGTTAGGCCACAAAGGGCAAAACCAATGGTTAAGTTTTCAATGAAAGCACGAAACAACCTCTAGCGAAAAGTAATAAGAGGATGAAGATCCCTCTACTTGATTTGAAACCAAGTTAGCTGAACAAAAAGATACGCACTTTACTTATTCATCATGATGCATCGGCATAAATATGTTGGTTAAAACAGGCACATACCTTAACCACGCATCCTTCTTCGTTTTATTGATCTCGTCACTGCCAAAGATCATCATCAACGTCCTTCCTGCTTTTCCTTGGTGGGGAACGATCAGCATCAACATCCCTCCTGCCTTTCCTTGGTGGGGAAAGATCAGTATCAACATTGTTCCTACTTTTCCTAGGTGGAGAAAGTTCGGCATCAGCGTGCTTCCTTCCCTTCCTTGGCGGAGAAAGATCTTCACTAACGTCCTTCCTGCTCTACCTTGGTGGAGAAAAATCTGCATCAACATCCTGCCTCCTTTTCCTGCGGGGTGGTAGGTCTGATCCAGGAGGAGAAGGCAAGTGCTTCCGTCCCTGCCGTGGAGGTGACAAGTCAGCATCTTCCCTACTATATTCCAGAGACATTGGTTCAGAGTTTGACTGCTTTGGAGGAGAGTCTCCAACCGTAACCCAACCGCTTCCATCTTCGGAAATGGAATTTATGGGACGTCTGGCCCTCAATTGTTGAAGCCTCTTCATCCTCTTAATCTCAATGTCCTCATCAACTACAGGTTTGTCTTCATCCGATGAACTGTCGCCATTGTCTTCCTCGACATTCACCGGTTTCTGCTAAACAGGATCTTCATCCACCACTAAAGCGCCCACTGGCTCCGCCTTGGTTTTCTGCTTCTTGTTCCTCCTCTTTCTCTTCTCCTCCTCTTCGTTATTCACTTCATACCGTTTCAAATACTCTTTCAAAGATTTACTCGAAGACGCCATAGCTCATTCGACAGTCGTCACCTTCCTAAACCCTACAAAATTCTTGTACCGCAATTTGGTCGACGAAGACGGCGAGAAGAGAGAAATAGACACGGTGGAGGTTGGCGGTCCGTCGTCTGGGGTTGTGGCCGGCGAGTAGTCGTGCGAACCGCCGAAACGAGTACGTGGCTTTAAATCGGAGGGGAGGGAATGGGAGGGAGATCAGGAGGTTGGAGATTTGAAGTTGGGCTCAGATTTAAATAAATGGGCTTGAACCCAGACTATGTTCGAGGCACTTCGTTACTTGCATAGCTTGTTAAGCAATCAATATGTTTGTATGGACGAGGCTATATCTTACGCGACTTGTTAATATAATATGACAAATTTAATGTTAGGGTAGAACGTCAAACTCATTTTGACAACCCCATCACTAACTTTGGATCTCGAAAAGATGACAATTTCCTCCGGTGCATGATTAGAAGATTAGTGCGAGAATTAAATTTACTTGGACAAGGAAAATATATGTCTTATTCATAAATATATCCTCTTAGTCGTATGATTCTCGCATCTAAAGAATTTAATAGCAGCACCAATATTTCGAAAACATTAATGCGAGAATTAACGAGTTTTAATTTGGGATTTCTTTTTGCGCTTGCTTGAAAATGGTTTTCGTTGCTCCTTTACAATAACAATAATATTCATAGCATTCACAGCTTTTGCCAACACAATCTTTGACTGTATTGCAAGGAGGCTCCGGGCAGTGCTTTGCTTCGACTTCAAGTTGTACACCTATAATTAACCAACATTTCCTTGATTAATAACTAGAAAAATCATTCGTACTAGGGTTTTGTGTACGTGTTTGTAGCCTAAATGTCGACTCGTGGAAGGAGAAATTGATTCCATTTAATTTTAATTGGGAAAAGGAAATATTTGAGAGAAAGTAGTAGTATTTTACCAGAAGATGATGCAGCAAGCAATAGCAGAATGATGGAAGTGAGTCAGAGCTGCTATTTTGGGACGCAAGTACAGTTTGCATGTGAGCTAAAAGGCCTGTTTTCCACAAACATGAAGTACCTCTCATCGGTTCATTTATATTTGGGGCCACCTGCATGAGGTACAATAAATTAAGAGATTTTTCAGTGTGACGAAAACACAGTTCAACACACAAAGTATCATAATGCAATTTAGTTGGAAATTTAAAAAAAAAAAATTATCAATCATTTGTATTATAATACTTAATATACTAAATCGTGTGGCCGGCGCTTTCAAAATTTTTCCTAAGAGGTGAGCTCGATACATCATGATAAATTATTACTTCCTAAAGAAAGAATTTTTCGTGGGAAGGAAGTACCCGCACTTCCTTTCCGATATAGAGGATTGATCAGTGAGGAGGAGTTCACCAATAAAAAGATTCCTTTACCAAAAAATTAAAACAAATTGCCATTTAATGCTATCATCATTTTCACTCGTAAATAAAATGTTTTAGATTTAAATTTTGACAAAGGTGAATTAGAACTAAACTATCATAGCTGACTTTATGCAAGGCTTAATCGACTCCCCCACCCTTCCTCCTCCACCAAGTATCGACGACAGATGTTCGAGGGGGTGTGTGTGTGTGTGTGTGGTGTACGTAATGTAAATGTTAAATGGATCTCAATAAAACTCATAACAAAATATGCATAGATAAATCAATCTGACCAAGAGTAAGAACAGTTTAATTTAAAAACTGCAGTAAATCTGAATTTCAGCTTCACAATTCCCCTACAGACAAATTACGTTACATTAAGAAAAGAACTTTGATGAAGAAAATACTTGTGACACCTACAAGGATTAACGGACAAGAACTCGACGGAACTCCTGTTCTGACAGAGAAATGAAGCTATTGTTCATGATACAAGTCAGTAAAGTCAAAACAGGTTTCCGGCATTAGCAGACAGTGAGAAGGAAACCCGCAAAACAGACGAAATTTCTGTTTCACTCGTGTTCAGAAAGTAGTATGAACAACTCCTCATCTGTAATTGCTCCCATCCCCATCGCTCTTTCTAATGCACTATGCCCTCCTCCATCTTGAATTGACGGGCGTGCACCCCTGCATCACAAGTTTTCGTCTACCAATTAGACATAAAGATGAATTTCTTTCTGTGAAGCACAGTTTTAAATCCAAGTAAATACATTACCTCCTAAGTAGAGACTTTGCCAATGAGTTGTTCCCGCTGGCGATACAGTGGTGCAAAGGAGTCCTTCCATGGAAATCACGCAAATTCATGCTGGCACCAAATTGCAGCAACAATTCAACCATCATAGGATTGCCAGAGTGACAAGCCAGATGCAACAACGAACAACCTTGAAGACAGTTCCCTGGCTCATTGGACTCCTTGATTCTCTCACATGCTACTGGATCATACTGTTTCATCTCCATCGTGTTCAAATCCGACTCCAAGCGTTTTGCATCAGCATGGTGATATAAATCATGAGTAACCACATTCTCAAAGGTGGTGTCGACATTATTCACATCTGACATCACGATAATATGGTAGACTTCTTGTAAATTACCAGTCTTGACTGCTTCCCATATATCTGCTGCATGAACAGGCATGCCCGATACAGCTACATCTCTAATAACCATCACTTTCTCTACATACTGCTTGTGGGAATACAATTATTATTCTTTGCATTAACAATAACAGCCTTCTTCTAAGTTTTATGGAAAAAGAAAAGTCAAGATTATTACAGTACATCACACTGGACACAGAAAAGTAATAGCCTGATAGGAGAAACATTCAGAAGGCAACGGAAACTGGAAGATAATGGGAAGACGTATTCATACAGTAAATGCACAGGCAAAGTTCTATGTCGTGTCCATTGTCTATTAAGCTGGCATACAGTTGTCCCTGTGTTCTATCATATTAAACTTCTGCACAGAGTTAAGATTCACCATTCTTTTCTTTTTGGTTGTTTTAAATGCAATAATTTCACAAAAAACTTAGTGCAACTTCAAGCTATACGCATTTTCTTATATTAGAACTGAGTAATGGAAGTTAATGGTTTACCTTTGCTTGAATGTATATTTCCTTATGCTGAATTGCATCCTTGGGGCCTGGTTTTAAAATTGAAGCCCTCATGCCCTTCGAACCATCTAGTCTGTAAAAGATTTTCAAATCCAACTAGAATCACAGCAGTACACACAACTTCAAATACCCCAAAGCACATTACTTAGACCTGGTTTGGTACTGAGGTGATTCTGAAAAAAGCTGCTATCAAAAAAAGCTGGGAGCTGTTTTTGTGTTTGGTAAACACTCAGCTTCAGCTTTTTTTCACAGTTTTGGATGAAAAAAAGCCAAAAACAAGAAGCTACAAAACCCAGCTTTGAAAAACCGGCTTTTTTTTCACATCTGTTTTACATAAAAGTTTACCAAACACTCTAATACTGCTTTTTTTTTTCTTTTCAAAAGCACTTTTACAAAAAAGTTTACCAAACACTCTGCTACTTTATTTCACAGCTACTTATTCTCACAGCACAGCAGAAGCAGCTTTTTTTCAAAGCACAGCAATACCAAACCAGCCCTTAGATGATTAAATTGTAAATAATGTTGGAGTTCTTACTTTTCATTCTCAAGTAGAAGCGTTCCCTCCCATATAGAATTACAATATGCATTACCCAAGTTGCGAAAATAGTCCACAAGTGTAGGTTCCCAAACCTTGACATCTAATGTTAGAGATCTCACCTGCAGTTATTAGTACAAAGTACCCTTTCATTGTCAAACAAGAAATCATGATAATCATATCTCATTCCTTAGCCACTTTAGTTTCTAGTGTTTCAATGTATAATACTTGCTAAAAATAATTACAAATAATACGATTTGATCAACAGTTTTTGGCATGCAGAACTTTCCACAATAACAAACACCATCCACAGTATTCATCGCATAGAAGGGTAGGCCAGAAGGAAAATAAAACCAAATAAACTGGAAGCTATACGAACATCCATACTAGGGAAAAAATACAATCATTCTCAACTTTTCATTTCTTTGCGCACCTTTGAAATGTGTACACCAAGATTCCGATGAACACCAGAACATTCGATGCATAACAGTATGCCAAGGTTAAGAGATGCCCAGTCAGGCTCAGGAGCACTGCACTCTGCACAAAGATCATTTCCAGGAATTCTCCTGAGAATACTAGACACAGAATCTACTCTGTTGAGTTTTATGGTATTTCCTAAACTTTCAGTGCTTTTTACTCGACGCATATCATCAGTGCCAAGAGAAGAGTTACAACTCTCAATATCCACACTTCCAGGATGTGGCTGCAGAAGATGCAACGAAATTCATTAGTATTAGCTTGCATACGAATCTTTATATTTAGATAAACGGAAAAATCACAAACTTTCGACGTAAGGACCTGATCAAGAAGCTGAAAATTCAAAAGCGATGCAATAGCTCCTGTTATTTTGTTTGTCCAATCAATCCTATCTGCTTCATTTTCAGCCTGACCAAACAGAATGGAAAATGTAGCCCATCACGGTGTTGTCCCAAATACTTCAATTAATAGCTATTCGTTCAGCAAAATAAAGAATGCACAAGGTAAAAAGGACTAACATGTTTTTCAGATTTCACTAGTTTCCAATTTTATTTAGCCTAAATCCTCCTAAATCCTCCTCCTGAGATTTCTGTTTTTATAAGAGGTTCTCCTGTTTGCTTATATGTACAGCACGAATTGACAAAAACACAGCCCCTTTCATCAAAATGCCTTTCTAGCAAAAGTAAAGTTCTACAGTACAGCAGCACAACGCAATAACCAACAGCCCATTAGCTAATTACCTGCAATGTGTAAGTTTTCAATGGGGATATTATTCTGAAGCAAAGTCGAAGATCTGTATCCTCTGCATCCATCTTTATTGTTGAAGTACGCAAATCAACAGTACGGCAACCCAGATCATTTTCATTAAGTGATGCTGCTACCCTATTTCTTGAACGAAATCTACCAAACACACCACTGTGATGTTCCGGTGAGCGCGTAAAATGATGTGATTGAGAGCCGCTCTATGATGGTGACAGAGGCAAGAGAAAAGAAAATTCAGGAGTCTATGCAACAAAACTAACATCTTGTAATATAACATGCTTGGTATAGTTACTTAAAATAATTCAAAGATACTGAATCCAAAATTTAGAGATTAGAATTAGCAGAAAAAATGTTAACATAAAAGGGAAAATGTTAACACACCATGGGTTTGGTACCCTTAATTCTGTAATAAAATAAAGCCCCATGACTGTTCAGTACAAAAAACCTCCTCTTCCAATCTCCCCTCAAACTTGAAGATCGTTTCAATAGATATCCTTGCTTGATCGTCTGGACCTAAGATATGAAACAAAATAAAGAATTATGTGATTAACCTT
Source organism: Pyrus communis (assembly GCF_041283825.1). Taxonomy (NCBI): domain Eukaryota; kingdom Viridiplantae; phylum Streptophyta; class Magnoliopsida; order Rosales; family Rosaceae; genus Pyrus; species Pyrus communis. The sequence goes on from NC_142577.1 coordinate 30,845,818, forward strand.
CTTTGCAATAAAATAATATTACCAATAAAGTGTCACAGTCTTATTAAAAGTTGAGTTCCAAGAATATATAAACAATACGAGACTCTTATAAGTCAAAAAAGGAAAACACATTTTAACATTTTCTACATTTCATATTAAGAAAAAGTGCAATCAGGCCAAAAAAAAAAAATTACTAGTTTAACTGTGACATGACACAGAACCAAGCACAATGGCGTTCTAGGATTCATATAGCCGACCCCACTTAGTGGGAAAAGGCTTTGTTGTTGTTGTTGTACTAGTTTAACTGTGAGCAAAGACAAACCAATTATAGTACCTTCCCATTTGCACTGGACTGCATGATTGCTTCTATGTTTTTGTATGAAGCTAAACCAAAGGGGCGATTCCCATCAGCCGCTGCAGGAGGCTCAATATTACTGGAAGCTCGTATACTGTCCAGCTCAGCTTGTGTCCTATACGCCTGAATCCTTCTGTGAAGTTTATCTTGTTCAACTGTGGCCTGTTCTTTAGATTGTTGTGCGTATGTTAACACCTGATTTCAGGAAAACAAGTTCATTATTAATCAAAATGATATTTCCCTGAAGCAACAAAAGTTGAATATTACAGAGTTGATGACACTGACAAATAAAAGTACTTGTCAGAGATGACAACCATCAAAAGGTTCTGCCCAGGGCAAGCATGTTTTGATGACACGAAACCATCAAATGAGACCAGGATAAACTTCATAAATCACTTCTTATCCTTGAGAACTCACATCCTTTATCTATTCTTAACTATAAAAAAAAGTGAATTACATTCATACCTGGTGAATATATGGCTCCATTTGGCTGAATAAATCATATCCCTAAACCACAAATAGAAAGTATAGAAAATAAATATTTATTCTCCTCAGTTGTCGAAATGACATACATTCACATGTAAAGAAGATAACATCTAATGATTGCACAAACAGACCAGCTTAAAGTATCTCAGATGAGCATCCATGATTGCACTAATAGATTCCAAAAACTCATACTTCTTTTTTGCTTCAATATTCATTAGTGAGTTTACCTGCAGTCCTTAAGATCACAGAAAAAGATCATTACAAGCAGAAACTTTTAAGGAAAAATTCGCGACAGATGCAAAGAGATCTGCAAACATAGAAGACATACTAGGTTGAAGCGGCTTTTCTCGAATGCTGATTTTGAATTTTGTAGATCCTGTCATGAATAAAGGATGGTGAACTCCTCAATTTTTCTAACTCAGTCTACTGTCTAGGCAGGAAATTACTTTAGTTAGTAAAAAATTAATTAACAGGGACACACCTCCTCTAGTTCTGCAACAATGTCTTCCCGTGTATTCTTCTTTAAGGACACAAACTTTTCCCGTGCCTGAAATGAGTAATACAAAACTTTATGCAACTTCATTAGATAATAATTCGAGGAGATCTAAGGGGAAAACCAACCATAAGGATACAGAGAGAAAATATAAGATAGGGAAGAGAAACTTCCATGGTCCAACAGTTTCAAAGCCTATTATGTATAATATACTGGCTCTTCCTTCATACAAAAACACAACATATTAATGAGTTCCACACTGATTCTAACCTAAAACCCAGACCCAAATGGCCCTCTAGGTAGGACCAAGCAACGAGAAGCTACCCCTTTCTTAGAGACCATAGCTATTATAAAAGCAGTTATAAATCGAATTAATATCATGTTCATGCTTCATATATTCACACAAGTACAAAACGTTCATGCTGATCTGCAATACCTGATCATAACCATGTATAACTTTGTCAAAGCGACGTCGTGATTCCTACCAAATTAAGGGAAAAGTATGTTAGGAAAAAGAAAGCAGAGATTTTAAGTACTTCATCTCAATAACCATAACTTCTGTCTAAGAAAAACAATTCACAAGAAAAGTATGAGCTTGGTCCTTCCATTATAAAGCTTCAGGAAAAACGAAAAGCTTGAATACACAGTGCTTGCACCAACTTCCATTGGTATAATTACGGTGGCAGCTATAAAGGAACAAAGAAATTACCTTTGCTTCTTGCAGATCAACTGTCATAAAGTGCATCAACCGATCAACTAAAACATGCTCTACCTGTAATCCATAATTTTACCCACTTAGGATGTAAAAAAGAGAGACAATTAAGCAAAAAAGAACTCTACATAATGTTACTTAAATATATTCTTTTTTTGGTTTATTTGGAATCAGTTGTTGAACCTCATATATATATCAACCCACCACACCATGGCACCATGTGGATTCACCATTAATACAAATGACATAAAACCATGCCACATTTTCACCATTTAACACATTTAGAACAATTATGCCGGTGATTTTCTATCTAAGACTCACTTGGGTACGAAGAAGCTCTTTATAAGTGGCAAGCTCTTGAAATGCAGAAACAAATTTGGATAATACTGGACCTGTAAGAAAATATCACATTAATAGCAAGTTACAACAAGAAATCAAAATCAAAGACCAAAAAGGAATGCTATCCAATTTACAGAAAAAGGTCAGCAGAGAGAAAAAGTAGGATGACAAACATAACCCGCTTGAACGGAACTTCCTTTTTATTTTATAACATGGTGTCTCTTTCATATTCCATTTTATACCAAAATTACAGCTTAATATACAAAATCTAACTTTTCTCTTTTACAGAATTTGTTTATTAGACTAAATACAGCACTAGCTACAATTTAAATCATTTCCTATTATAAAAACACTACAATGAAATTTCGAAAATCATTACTTATCATTATTCAGAAGCACCATTATAATTTCGAGACATTTTCTAGAAAAAGGTACAAATATGAAACCTAACAACCTCCAACAGATACGCTAATAGGATCGTCAAGTCCACCGCCAAATGCTTCCAAAGATTCCGAAAAAGTGGTGTCTCCATTACATGCTTCTTCGAGAGCTCCCCTGTGAGAGAAACAAAGCCAAAAATCAAAACTTGTGGACTTTGATTCATCAATTCATAAGTAGAACCAATAAAATAGCAGGGGAAAATTGTCAGACACTTACATAAACTTCTTAGACCCTTTGTATAACTTTTGGCAGCGATCTTTCAACTCATCAGCTGTTTGTTCCATAGAATATATCTGACAAAGAAGCCAAATTTCATCATCCCAATACCATTTAAGAACACGAGAGATGCCAACAACATACAACATTAGCTATACTATCTATAAATCCTGTTAAATTTGACTACAGCTAGTCTTCGAATTCAAAAAAAGTAAATGAAAAATACAAACTACACCAAAAAATGTCTAATTTTTCTCGTGAAATTTGGATTTCCTTGCCTATCTCCTTTCTTACAAGTTCCATACAATTAATTAAACTGCAATCCAGTAAAACAAATTGTCCGCAGAAAAATATTTTTTTGGAAAGAGTGCAATTATTGCACCTAAAATTCGAGAGAATGTTGCAATTTACAGTGAGCTAGTGCGATGTCTCGTTCCCAATTCGTGTCATTTTCAAGCTCGAAGCTTTCATAAGAATACGAAATCCATATATATATTATGACCAGAAAAAAGAGTCAGAATTCGATAGATATTCATTACCTGCTTCTGAAACATTGGGGAATCCTCGAGCTTGATGAAGGCCGCCATTTTTTGTCTCTCTGAAAACTTGGAGATCCAATCGCAAATTCGCAATCTCTGTTTGAAGCTCTCAGAGTTTTCTACTCCAGATCGAATTCGAGTGCCATGGCGCTGCTTGCCAAATGCATACCGCGTAGGGGTTATTTGGTCATTTTCCCATTACCGATTCGCGGACACTTGAACGTGGACAGAAGTCAGCACGACGAGATGACAGCAACAGTTGCGATTTTAGATTACAAGACATTTTGTGCGCAATCGCACATAACTTGTTTGGGCCCTTCGATTGTGATGTCGAAGATTTTTCACCGTTGGATTTCATATAAATCGGTAAATTTTTTGGTTGCAAAATAAGTCGGTAAATATGTAAATTACTTTGTTTTTGGAGTCCGTAATAAGGCAAGACGACTACGCGCACCCACCATAGTACTTGTCCCGCCCAAAACCTATCAAAATTGATATTTCAATCTATTACAATATCTGTTGTTAATTTGATGGTAACGACGACTTCAAGTTAATAAAGTTTATCACTTTGTGAGAGTTAAAAAGAACGTCGTCATACTTTTGTTTTGTAAAGATGCAATTTTTACAACTCAAACATATGATTTTCGGCCACAAAGGATCAACATTTCCGTCCATAGATGTTCCTTAATTTTGGTGATAATACGTCCGTTAATTTAAGAAGTTTCCGTTAGAAGTAGAAGCATGCGCCTCTACAGCTGAAAATAGTCAAAATACAAACCGCGCAGTCAACCATACAAGATAAAATATCTAAAGAGGAAAAATTGGGAGAAAAATATTAAGTAAATAAATAAATAGAGAGAGGGAGAGCCTCCTCCTCCCACGCAGCTTCTTCTCACAGTCGTTTTCTCCAGCAAAAACCCTAAACCTAAACGGAAACTCCTCTTTTCTTCCAAGGAGTTCTTTCGTTGATTAGAGATTAATAAATAAATAAATAAACCAGTCACAGTTCAGATTTTTTCACTTCCCCAGAAAGTAAATGATTCTCAGAAATTAACCCAAAAAAAAAAAAAAAAGTAAGGAAATTTGAAGCCACTTCATTGTTAGCAAGCAAACAACAAGCTGCTTCAGAATGATTGATGGTCGTGATCATGATGCAGCAGCACAACTCTGCAGCACCCGCGACGCACTCAATCACTACTCCACCCTCCTCCGCCACCACCCCCACCGCTATTAGATCACCCACGGCAACCCCAACACACTCCCAGCAGCACCCCTCGCCTCTCCCCCGCCATGCTCTTCCTGTTCCGCCGCCTCTCGACCACGTCCTGCCGATAGCGGCCGCCCACCCGTCCGGCGAGCCTGCGCCGACAATCCAATGCCAGCTTGCGAGGGTCCGGCTCTCCGATATTACCCCGTACCACGGGGCACCTGGCGGGTCGTATGTGAGGGCGGTGGATGCGCTCTCGGGGTCTCTGACGAGGCACAATGCGGCCGTCATCGAATTGGGCAGCGACGACACGGCGCTCCTGCGGTGCGGCTTGGAAGCCTCCAGGTTGTATTTTAGGAGTCGAGCTCAGCTCGGTGTTGGGAAAGGAAGCCGTGGAGTTCACATGTACAGAGCTGGCAGGTATTTTGCTTAATTTTGAATCAGTTGGTTAGAAATTAGAATTAGGGCTAGGATTGTGTTGCAGTGTTGGTGATTAGTGCAGGTTGCGATGTGTGTTTTTTCGGCCAAAGCATTCGCCTTTTTCAAGTTTCACATTGTGATTGCTAATTACATTGCATTCAGCTGTGAGCTTAAAACTGTGATTCTTTGTTTATGTACTTATTTATCTGTCTGTTTCTTGTCGAATTGAGCCTTACAATAACCGTCTTGACATGGTTGTCCTCAGAGAATTGATTTGGGAGTCTAAAGAGCTTCACTTGTTGCAGGGCTTTGGAAGATTGGGACTCATCCCCGCCATGCATGGCGGATATTTTTAGATGCATGGGCAAGGCGGCCCATGTGGCTTTGTGTGCAATAGCTAGGCATCTTCGTTTGCGAAGCGAGTAAGGATGGTGATGGTGTCTCTTTAATCGTTTCTTACACTTAACTTTTTCTTTTAGATATCCTGTTAACCAATTTTGTATATCTGCTCTTATGTAACACCTGTACTTTGCAGTGTTTTCAACCATTTACTTGACGATACTCCATTGCCCGCAAATGAGGTGTCCTCATCAGTTCTTGTTGCAGCCTACTCAAATGCTTCCTTGCAAAATGGAAAAGGTGCTATTGGGGGAGGCAAGCCAGGAATGAATGCTGAAGTTGAGAAGGGATTGTTAACATTGGTTTCCTCAGACAGTCCTGGTATACAGGTGCCCTTCTTTTACTTGGTTGTCATTTGCATATATGAGCTTTACATCTTATTATCATTTGTTTCAATTGTTTTCTAAACCCTTCTGACAGAAGATCATTCGCTTCATGATTTCTGAAAATTACTTGTGAAAACTATTTTTTGTTTAGGTATGTGACCCCAATGGTCGTTGGTACGTAGCAGATGGTGGGTCAGCTCCTGGGGATCTTTTACTGCTTACCGGTAAGGCACTCAGCCATGCTACTGCTGGCCTTCGCCCTGCTGCACCGTATAAAGCTGCACCTGATTACTCCTCTGGCATTAGTAGTGGAAGGTACAAGTTATCTGGTTGCCTTGGCTGTTCTCATGCCGTGCTTTATTTTTCCACCATTTCAATCAAAATTATAGGAAATTCATTTGGAGTTAACATAATTGCATTTCGTGTTTGTAGGGCATCACTTGCATTTAGGCTCATGCCGCAAGGTAATGCTATATTAGATTGTTCTCCAATTGCAGCAGCTGGTCATGTCATTCCCCACAGCTATGTCCCAATATCTGTAAGCCAGTTTATGGATGATCTTTCTGCTGAGGAAGATGTATTGGGCAGTCGTTCAGATAACACTTATGTAAGTTTTATCTTCAAGTAGCTGATGCACAGCAAGGCCATACATGGAGTCTTTCAAGAAAATTGTTGACAGGATTAACCAAAAAGGCAATTGTTAGTCTTTAAACCTATGCATGCCCCAGGCTGACAGCTTTTGTATTATGAAATTTGAATTTTCAGGTAGCTCGAAACAGTTTAAACAAGGAAGCATCTTTAAGAAGTGTTCTCTCAGATCCCGTATCGTAAGTTGTTATTTGTCCCAGAACTTAATTCCTTACCTGCGTAGCAGACTTTTAAATTGAGTCTCACTGTTTTCATATTTCTGAAAGAAGTCTTTTTCTTTGGAAATTCGTCCTTCCACTTGTTCATCATGTTTACATGTTTTGTTCGTACTATAAATGCTTCAGTGGGTCATTCCTTGAAGATGCTATGGTAGTTTCTTGTGGGCATTCATTCGGTGGTCTCATGTTGAGAAGAGTCATTGAAACAGTAAGTAGGCTATCCTCCTGGTATTAGAAGAAATATTAGAAATGCTGCTATAATTGCTCTGTAGTGGGCTCAGGGATTTGCGCATGTTTATTTATAACCTCCAGATGGGAAGGGACTAGAATCATAATTTTTTTTTTCCGTCACAGTCAAGATGCACCATCTGCTGTGCAGAAATTGAGGCCGGGTCTTTGGTTCCTAATCTTGGTACATTTCATTTTTCTTTTTATTGCTTCCTAAATAAATACTTATTCCATTCTATTTCATGTTCTTTCTGAAAAATTAAAAGCGTACGAATGCACGCACTATATTTTTCAGCTGTGGATCATCAAGCTGCACCTACATTCCCATTTTATGAGCAATACGTTCCTTGTGGTTTCTATTTGTATATTGACAAAAAATCATTTCCTCAACAGCGCTTAGAGCTGCAGCTGCAGCAGTGAAGCATGAGGATGATCGAAGGCTATTTCATAATGCGACTGTCCGAAAGCGTCGGAAAGAATTGGTTGACCAAATGGATTCATCAAGAAGACCAAACAAGGTGCGTAATAAAAATGCTACCTAGCCCATTTACACTATTGAAGTCATGCAAGCCATCATCAGAACATAGCTACCTTAATATCATGTTCACTGGAACTTTATGGGAAAGGTTCAACAGATTATTGTGTACCAACATCCATGTTTCAAGCATTTTTACTGAATAATATTTTGTGCTATGCAGGAAAATGGAGATATTGGTGATGATGGGATTCGTGGGGTGCAGTACCCGTTTTCTGTGAATGAAAAAGTGGTAATTAAGGTGAGTTTGTTTCACTGCTTATCTGGCAATGTGGTTCTTCTGGTTCAAATAGGTAGGACTTGTAAAGTGAATACTTAATTATGCAGGGGAACAGGAGGACTCCAGAAAAATTTGTTGGCAAGGAAGCGGTCATCACATCCCAGTGTCTGAATGGCTGGTGAGTTGGCATGACTAACCTCTGTGCTTTTGTCACGTAATGTGCTTATTTTGTCACGTTGCTTTAATACCCACAATTTATAAGTTATACCTATACATACGTGGTGTGAGCATGCTTGTTTGATTGAGCGAGTGTGTGTGTGTGTGTGGGGGTGTATTGTTGCAGGTACTTGCTCAAGATTATTTCAACTGGGGAGAATGTTCGCTTGCAATACCGTTCCCTGCGGAAGATGTAGAACACACCTGCCATTGAGAGCATTGTTCCGCTCAACCCATTCAGAGAAGCGTCTCATGAAATCATTAAATTTGATGTTAACACTAAAACCTCGAAAGCGTATAACTAGAAGTTGCTCCTCCGCCCCCGTCTTGTTGAAGAAAATTTAATACAGCTTTGTTGTAACTTGTAACTGATTATTTTGGAATGTTGTTTATGTAACCGAAAGAGAAGTAGCGTGTATTAGAATTCGAGAGTAGTTTCTGTTGAGCGCTTGTAAATGAAAAGAACGACTTTTTCTTCTTCTTATGCACTCTTGCTTATTTCTGATCTTAGATCTTGTTTGACTTAGTTTTGGTTTTGTTACAAAATGTTGTTTTGGAGAAACTGTCATTTTTGGAGTCTTGTTCTGCTCGCGATTTTCTTTAAAACGACATATTTTACACCTAATTATGATACTGGAATATTTATTTCAGCTTTTTTTCTGTTGTCATATCGATTGAATTCAATATTTTTTTAACTTTAATTTCTCTTTTCAAGAACTTAAAAACATTTGTTTGTATATCCTTCTTCATTATAATTGACCCATATTTTATTCTACATCACTCTTCTCTATCACTAAAAGGGGAGTGATGTTCACTTTCGTTTTCCTTTTTTGCATTGTTCTCATTCATTTTTGTTCTTTGATTATCTTTTATTTTGTTCAATTAAAGTTAAACAAAACAAAAAAAAAGCGTTAATGCGGGGAAAGTGGACGTACGAAACCCTAAATAAAATAGTGGAGTTATTTACGCCATAAGATTGTCCCTAATCAATCTTATATTTCTGAGATGAGGGAGAGATTTGCACTTTTACAACGTCATCGGACAATTTAATCTTATGTTTTTTCTCAATGCACGTTTACCATGTGCGCATTCAATGTGCGGAATTTGGAATTGCACAGTAGGCGTAGCTTGTGGGAGACTTGCTTTCCCACTTCTCCCATCTCTCTCACAAGTCATGAACTCGAGAATTAGGAAAGTTGGGCAGACCTCATCTCCCTCTCAATCTTTCCTCACGCCTAACATGATAACATCAAACTGTAGTCACCCTAAACTTCATTATGAACATTTTTTTTTTATCAACAGGATGGGGAATTCGAATTTAAGATATATTTCAATATTGAGAAGAGAAAGATGGTCATTGTAAATAATTGGCGATACACTCGTTATAGAATGTATTAGTTAGCATTGCGCTTAAAGGGTTGAATGGAGACAGTGCATCAAGCTGTTCACAACAGCCAACTTGATCTTCTTCTCCAAGGATTGTAGATGAGGGAACCCTAGAAAAATTGCCGACTCCAACTACCATTTATGTACGATCCATATTAGATCTGACCAACTACCCATCCTACCTCCTCTACATTCTTGACAACCCATCTTTGCCTCAGTAATTTTTCAGTAGCATGTTTTGGTCAACAAAAAAAAGACTAATCTAAAGTTCTAAACTATCCCAAATCTCATAGAAATAAAGCTAAATGCAAACATGTCTTTTCTTATGTTGTTGCAAATAAAGTGAAACTGTTCAAAGATACCTAACTCCATACACATACACCATCCTAAACCCTAATTTGGTCAACCTCCTTCATTTGATAAAACTTGAAAATGCTGACTTCGACAGAAAAAAGGAAACCCAAACCTCTTCATGTAAGAAATTTTCTTAATCATCACAGCAAATGAGTGAGAATTCAACCATAACCCCCACTTTCCAAGACGTTTTTAATGAGAATTTCTCATGTGTATCAAATAATAGACTAGGTGAATCGTGAATTATTTCTTGTGGTCGAACATAATACAAATCCAAAAAGAAAAAAAAAAGGTTCAACTATGTTATCGAACTAACAAGGTATTGTACTTTTGAAAATGAGCTTCACTTTACACATTTGACATGATTAAAATGGCTTAAATTGTAATTGACATTTGTATTAAGAGGTTAGAACTTAGAACAGATTATAACTTGCTTCATCAGTAAAAGTAAAGCCAAGAGAACGATTACAATTTACAAGGAAAACGACATGTCGTTCTACCAATCTTTTTGCAATTTGTGCTTTTACTTTTGGAGGTTGTTTCTTGCTTTAAGATTTCAATTTCATGGCTTTTTGCCCACTCCGCTAACTCTAACATTCTCCGTCATATGGTTTCTGTTGCGCAAAACACCATCAAACATCACGTTCACTCCGTTACTCAACCTATCCAACCCATCAGAAAACGACGCCGTTGCCTTCTCCAGCTCTTTTACGACCTCGTCTAACCGCTCCTTCTCTTCCTTGTTCACTTCCGCAACTGCTGCCAGGTCATCCACGACCCCACACGCATCCTTAACACGTGTTCCCACGTCATCCAACTCTTCCAACATCCCTCTCAGTTTCTCATCATTGCTGCGCCCGGATCGCCGTTTGAACTCGGCCCAGACTGCCGATTCAAACTCGTTGAACGACTCGGCCCATGGAAACTCCGCCGAGGCTCGGACCCTAACCATATCCGGAGATCCGTGAATTGTCGACACCGCGATTCCAGCGATGAACACAGTTACCAGTCCCACCGCGCGCACTGTTCGACGCACAAGCTTTGCCACGCTCGAGATCTTGCCACGTGGCGCGTTGCTCAGGCGAGTCAGGCCCAGGTTCAGATCTCTGACCAAGACTTCGGCGTTGCTCCGCTTTCCAAAGCCAGAAGAAGCACCGCGATCAAAATCGGATAGAGATTTGCGAGATCGGTGCAGATTCTCCGGCGACGGGAGCTCTTCACCCTTTCCGTCGCCGAGAAGGTGAAGGACGAAGGTGAGATGAAGGCGGCGCTGGCGAAGGCGTTCGATCTCGGAAGAGATGGAGTTGCAGAGGTCCAAGAGCTTGACGCTGTTGTCCAAATACCAAGCGAGCGAGTCATCGAGAGGCGGCGCGACCTTGAGATCGGAGATGAGGTTTCTCGCTTCGGAGTGAGTCGAGGCGAGAAAATCAACGGCCTTGGAGAGCCAGGACAAGCTGATGGACGGCGGACCGAGAGATTTCAAGCGGCGGAGCACAGCGTCATCGAAGGAGCTAGAGATGAGATCCAAATTGGATGGAACGGAATGTTTCTTAGCACCGCGGAAGGGAAGGAGTGACGGGAAGTTGGAGATTTCCGTTAGGTACATGGTCAGAGATAAGAGTGTTTTCAGGGAAAGGTTGAAACTTTCCGGGGAAAGATATATTTTCCGGGAAATTCCTAAATGTCGAGCCGACTGAAAGATAGGTACAAGCGGGCGGTGAGTGTGTATATATATAATATTGGACACACACAGGATTATAATACAGGGGAGTACGGAGAAAGAGAGGAAGTTTGGCAATTGGCATGCAATTTCTGATGAGAAAAGCTCAGTGCTTTAGAAGACGCTGTTCCGACAAAAATACCCCTGCCTGCCTTTTTAATTTACGATATTGCCCCGAGTCTTCTTGGAGGTTGGTGCTGGTTGCAGGTAGAGAATTGAAAAGGAATGCGCCTTTCTGTTGGACGGAAAGTTATGGAAGGGAAAAAGGTTATTTCGGGAAGAACGTGGAGGGTGGGACTATAGTCCGTATATTTCGGTGGTGGACTAAATTGACACGCTATTTTGATGAGTCTTCGCTTGCCCATCCGTCGTTTCTTTGGAACCGGATCTTCTTCGCACCTTTTGAAATTGAGCTTTCTAATCAAGGGATTCAAATTGTTGAAATTTAATTCAATGACTATAAATAGGAAATCCTCCTAAAAGTTATAATAATTTAAAAGTTATAATAATTGTAGTCATTGGATCAAATTTCAACAGTTTAGATCCCTTGATTAGGAAGCTTAGTTTACAAGGATCCAGTTCCATTTCTTTCAATTTAACACTTCAAATTTCTATTGTTAGAAGTCAGACCTATTATTCGACTCAAAGTGTAAACTAGAAGTCATACCTATTAATTTTTTTCATCCACTTATTATGGAAAGAGATTCGGTGGGCTTTTAAAATTTAATCTAACGGCTAAAAATAAAGAAGTTAGTAAAAAATTTTAAAAACCATAATAATTTTTAACTGTTGAATCAAATTTTTAAAGGTCCGGATCACTTGATCCCCAGACTTTGGAGGGAGAGATCTGAAGATGATCCCTTTCCACTTATTATAACACGTCAATTTACTAAAAAATCGTAAAAATTGAATAAACAGTTTATAAAAGTAAAAAATTTAACTCAAATACAATTGAAACGGTATTTTGTCGTGACCAGCAGACTTAAACATGTTTATAACCACCTCCGAATTACAATCCAACCTTTTTCATAATCCATCCCAAAAGCACATACATTGCCACTTGCAAAATTGTTTAGGCATAAAGTGAGAGCCAGTGAGACAATTATAAAGTGATGCTGACATAATAAAACGAAATTTCTTCTTGCACTTTACACGCACGGGAAGGGAGAAAGGAAGTACTAAACGTATAACGCCTAAATATAATTAATATTGTAGGCTTGACTATTAATCCTTCTCTAATCTAATTTAAGGTGTGCTTGCCAATATGATTTCCTAACAAGCAAAACCTGTCATGTCGATGTTGTCCTCCCACCAAACCTTTAATTTATTTATTAAATTATAAACCTAGGGATAAGTATAATGTTTGGGAGATCAATAGATAATAAATATGTTAATTAACACTTAAGTGATAATTCAATCATATTATTTCGTTTGTCAAATTTGGTTTAAAAATTTGGTCAGCCTAGTATCATCCCTTGGGAATGTGATTAGTAATTTGCTAATTAATCCATGATTAAAGGAAAGAAAAGAGTTTGAGCTTAAATTAGGGTCAAGGGAAGATCCCATTTTGATGTTTTGCATTACTGAGGATTGTTAGAGAATATGCTCTCACATTGGTTATATGACAAAATAATATACAATTAATATATGGAAGTTTCCACCCCTAATATCATCGAGATCTTTTCTGATAAAATTCAATACCTAGCAATATGTGATTAAGTTGGAACAACATCAGTGATGTTCGTGGTGGACTTACATGGGTCTACAAATTTTATCATGGTATCAGAGTAGACTATTCTTTCGACATGTCATGTGCCTAATTTAACGGGCTCAGATTTGTCTCCTTAAGTTAGTTTTCGAAAAGTTACGATTGCTTCAGCTTGCGTTGGCTCTAATCCTTGAATAATGACGGGCCCCTTGAAAAGTTGTGTTGGCTCTAGTCCTCATTATGGAATTTCAAAGCTCATAGATGGTATCACGTATTCAAAATTGAACGAGGAGCCGTATGAAATGAAAATCTCATGAGGTGATATCTATAGTTAGATTGTGAGGAATCGCAAGCCATAACAGAGAGATTGTAAATGGGGATTCCATCAAACATGAGATGGCTTGTTGTATTTAATTACTGTATAATCACGGGATTAATACAAATTAATGGCATCATTAGTCGCTCACATGCATGATACAAGGCTCTACTAATACAGCTTAAGGCAATGGTTTCAATTAATTGATCAAGTTTCTTGGACTTTTTCTTCAACTAGGCAATCACGTACACAAAAACACAAATTAAAAAGTTAACCTTTGCTTATGCATTTAATTGCTATAATTTTATGTCGTCCTATGTCGGATTAAATTAGAAGGCCATGGGGCAAATTCTAACATCTGTAATAATCTATAGAGATAACGTCTGTGATCGGATAAAAGATCTTTTCAAGACTATAGAGCTAAACTACGTCGTTACATGGTACACATTTGCCCCAAAAGGCAATAGAAAATTGTTCTAAAAATCGGTCTAGGCGGCACCTAAATGCTAGGCAGTGGAGGACCAATGCAAGTTAGGCCAAAACGTAGAGGAAAATTCAGTAAGGGTTAGGCGTCCTAGGCTGTGGCTAGTCGGCCTAACCCGCGACCCGACTAGAACTTAGCGTTTTTTAAAACCTTGAGAAAAACTGATTCTGTTAAACATTCCTATTCTATTGTACTAGATATGAAATGAAATCATTCTTATCAGGTAATGGAATAATTACAAGCAATAAACCCCAATTACATACTTTGATCTCCAGAGTAAATATAAAAGGAGAATACACAAAATAATAACATACTTTCACTGTTTTACCCTCAGTAATATTTGAAACATGAAGGATCAACAAAGTCTGGGAAAAGCTCTACCGTGAGTTGGAGCGATAGTCGTCAAGACATTATGTTTTACCATCCTTGACACTTGCCCCTTCATTTGCCTGCACAGTTTCTCCAACTCCACCACCCTCCATTGCATCCTCTGCAAGTTTAACGACGTCGATTCGTCTTCTTCCGCACCGCCGGTCTTGTACCAAACCATATCGGAACATGAATGGAAATGAGAACGCGGACTCTGATATACAACCAGTTTTGGCTGTGTTGGTGTTATTTTGGAGTTTTGAGAAATAAGTGCTCGAATGGCAAACCTTGGTGGGATTTTAGGATTCTTGGCAAGCTCTTTACATGCTTCTAAGCTCAGCTTCTCGTAATTTAGGCATCTGCATAATCTCGCCCGCTGTTCGAGCGAAAGATTTGGATGAGCCTGTCACACATTCGATCCAAAATCGACGATTAACAGTCAATCAATCACACTAAAAAATAAAAACAAAAGGGTAAAGAATTAAGGTGATGGTAATGGAGTGGTTACCTCAAGATAGACATCAATGGCTCTGTAGGCCGCATCAAAGCAGTCCCTAGCACAATCAGGCAAGCTCTCTGCAACTCCCAGAAACTTAGAAATCTTGAGATTCTGGTCAGGTGATATTTCACCCAAGTACTTATCAACCAATTTCCCAGCTTTCTTCAACCTCTGCACTGAAACTCCTTCGCCATTAAGAAACACTCTTAACATCCTAATCACGAGATTAACATCATAAATTCCCCTGTCGTGCCCCGACACCAGCAAATCATCCAGCGTGGCTTCATCGATCATCCCACCAATCAACCTCTCCAACCCAACTTTGTACTCTTTGCTAATTCCAAATCCAGACACAATCCACAGAACCCAGAACAGAGCTCTGCATGAAAACACCTTTTTGCCCACCAAGATCACGCCGTGAACCGCCGTGTCTGCGAGCCTCCCGAGTTCGCATTTCGAGTTCGCGGGTTTTCTCTGGGCTGAGATTTTCAAGTAGTGGAGGAGGAATCTGGTGAGGATCAGGCTGTTGTTTTTGGGTCCGTAAGCACCTAAAATCTGGAGGAGTTTTGCAATGATATTTGGTGGCAGAACCGCCACGTCGTCGAACCACCACGCTCTGCTGGACGAGCTCGGCCTGATCGATTTTGGCGTGTTGGAAGAGAGTCTGAACCCAGATGCAGTTTCCGGAGAAGACGAAGGCGACGAGGCAATGAGGTTGCTTACGTCAGAATTCTGAGCGATCTTTGTTAGCAGTGCAGTAATGAGTTTGTCTAAAAGACCGGACGAATCTGCGTAGTCGAAGAACGAGTGGCAGCTCTTCAGGCAGGCTAGTACGTCTTTCAACGACCACTCAAAAAATCCGTCGAGAAAAGTATTTGTTTTCTGCAACAAATTGCGGGGTGCAAGGTTCTCGGTCATGCCGAGGAAGATTGCAGAGCAGTGGAGGAGGCACACGTTTGAAACTGTGAGCGTGATTCTCCCATTGTTGTAACAGAATCGAGAAACCAACTCAAACCCGTTGGGGCCTCCGGGAAAGTCATCGATTTTGATACCGGAATTCTTGATCTTGGTTCCTCTCCTTTCTTGCTTGATGATCTTCTTCAACCTTGCCGAATATGTTGATAAAATCTCCTGCAAAAGAAGTGCGCTGTAATTAGCAAAAAAGTAATGATTTACTCCGAAACACCATATAATTTTTCGTTTGATTACCTCGCTGACGAAGAATGTTTGCTGACCATTAATGTGGATTTGAAAATCGGAGACGTGTGGCATGGCGGCGGCGGCGGCGGCGGCTGTTGCTGCTGCTATTGGAATTAACGGATTCAACAAATTAAACCTCTACCTGCAATTTGCATAAACAGAGACCGCCAGAAAATGGTTAAAAGGAAATATGCATGTGGTGTCAGAAGACAAGGGGCAAAAGTCAAGTGTCTGTACACAAATTTGGAGTGCACTGACACCTCTTAATAAATAAAAGGGTACAAGTTTTGTAATCCGAAACTTCGCCGGGTCCTCGTAATGAAGATCTCATGAATTCATGAATCGTGTTCGTTAATATTATTTTAAATATTTTAATTTAAAATTAAATACAAACAGTATTTGATAAAAACTAATTACACGATATACGATGAACAGATACAATTCACAGATCCCATCCTCACCAAAAGGATCTGAGCGGATCCTGTTGGCAAGTTTTGACCTTTAAGTAGCATCATCACTCATCAACATTGTTTTATATCCTTTAATTTAATCCGTGAACCATTCCCCATGAAAAGAGAAAAATTGGGGTTAAACTGATTGATCACGATCTGTATGGTATTTTTTATTTTATGATAATATGAGATTTTTTGTATTTTGATTTCATTTAATTTTAGATTTAGAGTTGTCTTCATCAAGCAATCATGTTGAACTTTCTTTTTACTTTTATAGCTAAATAATGTGATGATTTTAGCTTGTTTATCTGAAAATAGGGGAAATTAACGTCACTTATGAACTGAATTACTCATGAAAAATACTCATTCAACCTCATTTTGATATTATCCGATGTGAGAACTACCTTAATCAAAACTTTGAGACACAAAAAAATATTAGGGATTTAAATAAATGGTATGTTCTTGTCTAACCCTAACCTCAATTATCAAAGAAGAAGACAGTTTCTGACTAGAAAGGAACAAAAACAAAAGGAATTAGGAAATCCGTCCAACAAGATTTTCATCCATTTGATTTGAATAATGTAGAAAAACACGTGTTGGTTCAGCAAATAGAAGAAAAAAAAAACAAAAAGATAACGTGGGGATATTTTTGTCACTTTGTAGATGACAAATTCTGCAAGTCAAGAAAGTTGCTCTCAAGTAATTGATATTGATAATATTCCTTTTGTCACTTAGTATGCTGTCGTTATAATTAAATTTATAGGTAAAATTTTCTAAATTACATGACATCGAAGAAGTTGATGATTGAATTATTACTTCAGTTTTAATTAACGTGTTTATTTTTTGTTGGATACACAACATTTAATATTAAGCAGCTAAAAATATTTAAAAACACAGAATGAGAAAATCGGTTGATTGCCCTAATGATTAAGACATTTTCTTCAACTCAATGTGTCTCGGTTTCAAACCATTTCCTGATATACCGTAAAACGAGGTATTTTCCCTAAAAATGTCAAATATCATAGCATCAAATGATATGGCATCGATGCTTAGTTAGTCTACATGAAAAATTGGGACAAAAACGTAGAATTTTTACTTCCCAAATACGAGTGTTGGATTAAAAGACGGATAAACCAACCATCCAATGACGAAAAATAACCCATTCCCATCAGACAATTGATAATATTCATAACTTAAAAAGAAATGTTGAAAGCAAAATTCTAATAGTGCAAATAAACTCATGGAAACCAAATTATACATGAATGGAGAGCAGATCACGGTTCGAAGAAAGCGGAGAGCAGAGACCCGTATTCCCCATTCGACTAGCTTCAAATGCAAAGTAAAACAAAGTTCAACACAAATGCAGCTCCACGGAGAACCAAAACTGGGAAACTGTCCCATAACCTTCAATAACGGTGCCTGTGCCGGTCCCGGTCTCGATCCCTGTCCCTCCCGTATTCTTTTTCTCGATCATAATCATAGTCTCGAGGCCTATCTCTCCCCCTATCCCTTTCCCTTTCTCTACTTCGACTACGATGCCTATAACCATCATCTCTGTCTCTGTTCTTGCTGCTCGGTCTATCATCGTGTTCCCTTCCCCTCTCTCTATTTCTCTCTCTGTCACCTGCCATATCATTTTTCAAACAAAGTCAATCACTAATCCAAACGCGGTTCTTGCTTGACTAAGAAAGCAGCAACAACTCCTAAAATCAGCTTCATTCAAGTGCTATGGTAAATAAAAATGTCAAAACATTCCAAGTAGAATCAAGAGGAAAAGGAAAAAGGAAAAAGGACAATCATGTTTAAGAATGCGATAATAACTAACATCTTATGTACATACCTCTAGAATAAGGATTTAAAATCTAAAAATCAAACCTATATCAACATACTCCTAATTAAGAATAATCATGCCACAAAATGCATCCGTACCTATTTCCTCCACTTCCCATCCAGCACGTCCGGCACCTGGAAGAGCTCGTCCAGTTTCAGCTGGCTGTGTTTTAGAGCGAAATTTTTTCTTGAGGTTGCCAAACTCATCATACATCTCTCCATCATCCTGAGAATGGTATAAAATCACTTCTAAACCAGAACAAAAGATATGTATGTTCAAATAATGCTTATGCGTATAAATCTTACTTCTTCTGCCTCCCGCCTACGTCGCTTGATTTCCTCTAATTCTTCTTCATCAAGTTCCTTGTAACCACCACCACGTCCCCCCCTGTCAAATAGATTTAAAGGAAAATCAGTATATCTCTATAAAAGTCACAAGAATGTTTCAATACAGACTGAAAAATATTTCTAATAAAAGTAGAGAATCTAGAGATAACCTAAGAAAAGAGGAAAAACCAGCTTACTGCTTTCTTCATTAACCACCACCAAGGTGCATCTAATTCTTCAGCTAGATAGAAATACAAGAATTTATACGAGAATTTAAGGGAAAAAAAGGGGCAGAGTAAAGAAAGTGGATCCCTTTACCGTGTGAAACAAGACCAATTAACTTTTTTAGGAGAAGAAAGTATGACCAAATTTTCTTACAACAAATACAATAGCGTATAGCTTTTATTCAAAAGTGCTTTTTCCCCCTTTTGGATTGTGGGGGGAGGGAAAACAGAATGGTTCAACACATTTAGGTATGGACATAAATAGATAAGAATCAATGACAAGACCAAGACTGTGTACATATTTATATTTACGTACTATCAGCATTACACCATCTTCCCGCACAATGGATACCAGCAATTGATTGGCAACTGACAGAAGCATAGGTTGAAGTAATAGTAATGCAATACCTTACACCCCCTTCATTGTGACCCGGTTTATTAGTGTTGCATATATTGCATTTTGTACGCTTTGCCCAATTGATGTTGGCACACCTGAAACAAAAGAAGAAAACGAAGCAGTGTGAGCAATAATACACTCTGCATTTAAATGATATATCTATGATACTGCTAAACCCAAACAAAGTAGAGTTAGCTTACGGAATGAATAATTATACCCAAATACCATCAATTAGTAGGCTAGTGCACATATACCCAACGAACTTGGCCTTCAAGTATGAAACTTATAATGCTACATAAAATGGTCAACGCATAAAATTTCTCTGTCCTAGCAAGTAGCAACATATTAACCAAGGTTGATGCAAGATTCTACCTAACTTCCACAACCTCGCAATATGATAATATATTTGTAAGAATGTGAAGAAAATCAAAATCATATGAGAATGGAATAAAAGGTCCTTTAAAAAAACCAAGAAATCATGTTTCTACTAATTCCACCTCATTAACAGAATATAAAAATACGTGACAAAACTTGGACTGAAACTTAAAAACAACGACGACGACGGCAACAACAATAATAATAAAGAAAGAAGTGGCTTAAAACGAGGGAGGGAAGGAAGAATAAAACAGTCTTACATTGGACACGGCCAGTCATTTGGACCAAAGAGTCCACCTGTAGGAGCACCAACAGGACCACCACGGCCCCCAGCATCAACGCCACGACCCCTGCCACGACCACCACCCCCTGCGCCACCAGAAGCTCCGGTTGGTCGAGCACTTCCACAGCGATTGCACACACCACGAAATGCAAAATTCACATTGGCACAGCTGTTAGAAAAAGTGTATGAGAAGCTATTACAGAATAAACATTACATTTAAGAATGAAAATGCCAACAAAAGTGCAAGAAAGAGCTGCTCACCAATATCACATCACAGACCTTGTATTTGGACACGTCCAGTCTCCTTCTTGTTGCCATGCTTTCCCAGTAGCATCACCTCGACCTCGACCACCGCCACCACCCCCATTCGTATCCTGAGTAGCTTCCTCCGATCCATCAAGATCACCGCCAAAACTTGGATCAACAGCAGAGTTATGAGTCTGATCATCTTTGCTTTTGGACTCGGCTATAAAAACCCCAATGGTATTACCATGGAATTCCTTGTCGTTAAACCATTCAACGGCGGCTGATGCAGCATGTGGATCTTCATACGTTACAGTAGCATCTCCCTTAGGTTCGTCGGTCAATTTGTCTCGGTACAGCCAAATTTTCGGTCGACCCGTTCGCTTGTCTTTCTAAATGGTAGAAAGCAAGATTAAAAAGAGAAACACAGGAGAAACTGATGAGTTTTCCAGATATACAAAGACATTTATACAGAAGGTTAGTTAAAGAATAAACGGTAAAAATCGCTACCTTTAACAGCCCAATGGTGCCAAAATGTTCAGCCAACATATTTTCATCAGTCCCCTCAGGCAGATTGCAAACATAAACTGACCCATTTGAGGGGGCTCCTTTTCCTGTATAGGTTGCCATATAGTTCCACTCTCATGAAATTTGATTGAGCGGAAATCCAACTCCAATCCTTCACAAAACAGATTAATTTTCAGTAAAACAGGCTAACTAGTTGTATCGAAATTTTCGAAGATATACATTGTAAACAGAAAAGGCATAACGTTGTGCAAAAGATCGAACGCAGCAAAACAAACCAAGGAGAAAAACGCATAGAATCCATTGCGGAATATAACATTGCTCAATCAAATTCCTAAAGAATTATGATAAAACCCTTGTTGCAGAAACCCCTCTTCAATCAATTAATCGACACGAAACGAGCAGAAAACAAAAATAAAGGCATCCATGGATTCTCGGATCGTTATACAATGTGAAATGTTAAAATATCAGCACTTCCAAATTTCAATTTTCAAATTCCAAATCGTCGGAACAAAATCTACCTTACCTGAGTCCTCGACGAGGGTCGCGAACCTCGAGCCTCTGAAAGGTGAAAACACTAAACACAACTGTGCGATTGCACAATCTCCTTCAGCGAACCCTAATTGGCAATCGCAAACTGTGGGAGAAGATTAGGAGGATCAGAAGAGAGAGAGACTGGAAGCCCTAATTTTTGAAACTGGCGTTCGAGCTTCATCCACTACTCTAGCACCTATTATCGGATTTTGTAAATTTTTTTTTAAAGGAAGGCTAATGGAGATGGTTTGGAAATTTTGATTTTACGATAAAATAAAAGGTAAAGTAAATAGTTTTTCGTGTAAAAATATAGTTTTTCGTTAAAGTGAGCAGTACATGCAGTTTTTCGTTAAAGTTTTTTTTTATTTTTTTTAACAGTAATTTTTCTTTTATTAGGATCATTTTTGAGAAATTTTTTAAAATAAATTTAAATTTCGAAATTTATGTATACATTTTTCTTTAATTTATAATAACATATTTCACACTTTGTATTCCTAGTTCAATGAAAAATCTCTCTTAATTTTTCAATAAAAAGAAAGTATTATACTAATCATATGATATGTTTTTTTGTTGAATCCCTTTTCAGAATATGAAGTTGATAGTTCTTTAATATTAAAACAAAAATATCACACCCTTGGTAATGACTGTAGGGAGCACTCCCGCTCGTTTTGCTAAAAATTCAAGCGTATCCTAACAAGGCATTTGCCATGTGCTTGTTCAACAAGTGATTCTGCGACTCATAAGCACTTGTGACTTTTACTACCAAACCATTCTTTTTGCCCTTCTCAAAAGTTAAAAACTCAAAATTAAAGGGGGAAATGTATTAAGTGAAAAAAAAAATATATATATATATATATATGACAAAAAGAGTGAAACGTAAAAGATTCGGAGGCAACTGAGAAGGATCGGTTTAGTGAGAACTGAGAAGGCAAATTGGACATAACTTTATGGGCAACAGCAACTATTCGACTAAAAAACTTAAGCAACATCAGCTTAATCACTCGATATAATTCGTATAATACAGAAGTGTAGTTTTTGTGCTCGACCCGTCATCCGTCCTACTCGAGTCAAAATTACGAGGACTAGGGAAAATTAACTTGAAGTTCCAGTCTCTTTAAGCTTTAACCAAAAAAATCATCGCCGATCGTGAGTACCCCTAGATCCGTAGGGATTCCTCCCAGCGTCAATAGAACTTCTACTTTTAGCATCTGTTTTCCTATCTGACTTTTGCTTCCGCAGCATCTCCTCAGAATATCGTCTCCACAAAACTTCCCTCTCTTTTCTTGGCATCTTGTCGTATCTGGGATCCGTCTTTAGAATACGTTTAGCTGTTGACCACGAATTAAGAACTGTTTTTCCATCTTCTGTCTCTTGGGACGCTGCTTCTGCAGTCAAGACTTCGGCCAACAGAGTTCTGAACTCATGTGCACATCGCTAGAAAAGCCAAACCAATAAAGTAAAAAATTACAAAAGCAGCATTTTTCAACTGGAACAAAGTATAAACAAAAGACATTTTTTAACAATGATAACAAAATTGAAATGGATTGAAGCACCGGATTATATATTACCTCGTTTAGCATCTTTACATGTTCCCAGAAGAGCTTTTCCATGTCAGATGGATCTAAATCAGGGTTGGCTGCACGCCTTTGTGGATCCTTCTCCAGTTTAGGCTTAGAACCTGTCCAAGATGCCTGAGTATATGATAAGCCAAAAGGTTTAATAATCTATCAACACACGATACACCACACCATATCATAGTAAATGTACAGAAATTCATAGCAGATGCGTAGCTTAAGCTAATGAAGCTAAAACCAAGTGAACAAAGGATAATACCTGAGGATCTTTAATTGTTTCCACAAGTAGAGCTTGAAAAGTAGCAACTGCCTCCTTCCTGCGAACTTTCAGTCGCACCCTCTCTGTTTCTTGCTCTTCTCTTTCCTTCCGCTTCCGCAGTTCTCGTTCCCTTTCCCTCAGTTTTTCCTGAAAGCCAAGGGAAACAAAATCTTTAGCATTCTTTTTTTGAAGTACACACTCCTAGATGCAATACAGTTTTATTCTCTCTTTTTACAGATCATTTAGGTTTTTTGTCAACTGTTTTGAAGAACTAATTCTCAAAATCCCCACCAACACACCATCTGAAGTGACAGATATATGTTATGCATACATATTTTCTTTCGAACAAAATTGAAGAGGTATAGGTGGGAAAGGCGAGAGCCTTTCTCATCAAGTAAATTTATCATTACCTATTTCCTTCTTCTAATAAAGGTTTTCTTATAGGTCCCATTCGCTTATACAGACAGAAAGAAACGAGGAAGGAAGAGGATGAGGGAGTTCCTAACAAATGCAGATGCACTACTTTTACCTGCTCGTCACGTTTAGCTTTTGCCTCTTGTTCTGCTTCCTCTTCCACAGCTTTTAGTCCCGATATATGCTCATTGAATAAAACTTCCCTATCCTCATGCCTAACATTTTTGTACCTCGGATCATTCCGCAGACTATCTTTCACCTACAGAAAGTCCCCAACATAAAATAAGTTCATATAAATTTTCTAGCACACCAAGTATCTCATACATTCAAAAGTTTTTTTAATCAAAAATTTCTTAACCTGTATCATTTACATTTTAAAATGAAAGGGAGAATAAAACTGAAACAACTAACAGAAACAAAAGTAATAATGAAGTTATAGCTTAAGGATAAAATTCTACTTTAATTTTTTGCTGGATGCACGCTCATGATTGACCAAAAAGAAGACACACTCGTAGAATTATACCAAAAGCATCCAGAAGTACATTGTCTGGAAGCACTCTTCAACACATCAAATAAACCACAAGCTGATGTAAAATGCACCTACCCTGGACCAACGAGAACTAACAGTAATATCTCCTTTCTCTTTAAGCATGGACTTAAAACCAGCTGCAGCAGCAGCACGCTCTGCTTGAGCCTTTTCTTCAGTAGCCCTCTTCAATGGAAGGACCCTACAAGTAGAATAGAAATCATGGAACAGAAACCATTACTATATCCCCTCAAATCAGTTCAGAAGTCGATATTTTTCTTCCAGTGGACATCTTGTCCTCTATGTTGTACAATTTAGTTAATTAACTATCTTATTTCCTATTGAAAAAATAAACGAATAGAGGACTAACTACACAATAATATATGTAAAACACCACAGATACCGATCAAAAGTCTCCTTATTAGGTGATACCTTTCATTCAACAAATGCTCCCGATCTTTGCGATCTAAAGCCTCAAAGCGTGGATCATTGGCCCATTTCTTTCTGAAACCTTGGTAATCAGTGTTATGGTCAATATCCTGAAAATTTGAAAGTGACTACATAAGCAATCTCCAAATCCACAGTTGAGCTAATAAGATAGACATAAGAAAGCTAAAATAAGGCAATCTACACGACCTCCGATGCTTCATCCAATAACTGCTTAAATCCCTCTATTGCAGCCTTCTGAGCTGCTCTTTTTTCCTTTCTCTCCTCCTCTGCACGTGTTTTAACATAGTGCTCAAACAAGGACCTGCGAGCTTCATGACTTGGGATGGCCTGCAACAGTAGAGACCTTTAACAATAGAAGTGTAACGCAAAGAAACTTAACACAAACTTCTTAGTTTGGCATGACAGAGATCAACAATAGATAATACTGGCAGAGAAAAAGAAAATACCGCATCTAAGGCAGTATCTGCCCAGGACGTCAGCACTGACTGGAAGATTCTATTGTAAAGCCTCATTAATTAAAGTTTAAACCTTTCACGACACTTACAAATTAAAAATTAAAAATTAAAATAAAATTTAATAATAAAATAAAAGCGATTTGGGTATCAGTCATTAACATGCACCCTGAGTCAATTGATTAAGAATTGACCCAAATATTGGCAGAAACAAATTCACTCTTCCAAAAATTAGCAGATGCATGAATCCAAGAAACCTGTTCAAGCAGTTCCAGTTATAGGTTAGCCCCATAATTTCCAAACAATGAAATTCCTAATGTTTGGACTCAACAAACCTTAAAGCGTGGATCAAACACTATCTTTGGCAGTTCCTTCTCCCACTTCGAGAATGGTGCCACTCCCCGTTCTTTGAGCATCTCCTGTATATATAATTACCAGATGATTAGCATTTCTCATTAACCGCATTTAAAGTTGGAAATAAAACCAACTTTACCCAATTCAGGGATGGCTGTAATCGAAGTTACGTCAAGGAGAAAAAAGTACAAAGCAGCAAAGCACACTTTCTATATGCTATAGGTCTTAAGTTGAAATCTTCAAAAATGATCACTAGTATGGATGTCCAAAAGTCAATTGACTCAAAACCATGAGTATAAAGAAAAAAGAAAACATTCAAACTTAATTCCACTATAAGAGACTAAGGGTACAATACGCACCTCTGCAATTTAATGTTCACATTAAATTTTCGTGTAGTAGAAGACTAGAAGCGACAAAGATACCTTGAATTGAATAATACACTCCTCCTTTGTTGGCCCACTGTCTGCATCCTCTGAATCTGATGAGGAATCAGACAAGTTTCCATCTCCATTAGTGTCTTTCAGCTTATCTTTGCTATTCTCGCTTTGCTGGCCCTTAGGTGTACTCTCAACTCCTCTTGCACCATTTGATTCTGATGGTGCTGAAATTGGTGAAGATGTAACAGGATCCTGCAACTTCCTTTTAATCAGATCAAGTGCAGAAGATGTTCCCTGCACAGCTGAGGGTTTAAAAGGCATGGCTTCCCGGCCACCCGTGTTAATGGCTGGAGCACTCAAACTAACTGGAGCAGATCCCTTTTCAATCATTAAATTATTATTTGGCACTGATATTGTATGTACTTTTGGCACGTCACTATCCTGCTTATTTCTCAATTCAATCACTTCATTTGGGATCTGCCAGCTACTTACCTGATCAGAGAAAAACAAGATACAATAAGGTCTGTAATATTAGTACTAACACGTATTCATACAACAGTGTTTCTGAATACCCCAGGCGTTTCAATAAACAAGTAATACAGCCCATACCTTGGTTTTGCTGTTATGGTAAAACTTTTTTCCATCACTGGTGGTGACCAATACCCAATCAGTTCCAGTCAAATTCACCCTAAACATAAGAGAACCAAAACAAGAATAAAAGAACATTCTTATATCGCAAAAACATTCTGAAACAACTTTAATATCCAAAATACAACAGATAAGTGAAAGAAGAAGAAGAAAAAAAAAAAAAAAAAAAAGGGAAACCCCAACAGGATAAAGTAGAACTTACGTTGAAACTGGAGTTGGCTGCATAGTAACCTTACCAGGCTGCACAAAAAAACAGTTGAAATTAATCAGACACATCCCCAACAGCAATGGTCAAATAAAGTCATGCATGATGCCTAGAAAAAGAAAATAAGCAATTATTTCAAACCAGATCTAGGGACACTGAAACTTTAGATCTCATCTTTTAAATAACTCCCTATTCTTACCTAATACAGTTCTTTAAGAAAAAGATTAGGGTGGGAAAAAAAGTTATACAATGAAATCCTTATAATCATAGCATTCAGAGCATTTCAAAAGTCATCTCCGGTCGAATAAAAACTAATGATGTGATTTTTCTACAATTTTATGGGAAAACAGGGAAGACAGCTAAACTAGCACACGGTATACAATAGGAAACACTGCAAGATCTAATATTCATATGCAGTAGGCCAAATACGTATCACACTAAATATACTAGCATGTCAACATATAAAAAAACAACCAATATATAAGTCATAAATTGCGCATGAGAAGATAAGGGACCAAAGCTCCATACCTACAGGGATATGAAGAAGAATATGGTCCACTTTCTCACCACTTATATTGGATGTGGACACAACAAGGTGCTCTGGTTAAAATAAGATATTATTTTGATAGAATGAACATGATAACTTCAAGGCCTGAGAATGAAATGCAGCAGCAATAAAACAAACCTCAAAAATATTTCAATCTGCATCTTAGATACATTTGGTAGTTAATTTAGGATTAGGCATCTTGCAAACTGAAATTTCACAAAGTGTTCATATCATATGAATCTAAAAATTAATAAAATTTCCACATACCTCCTCCCTAAATCCAGGAGGCTTATCATAAGTTGATTCACCGGTCAAAGCATTATAATAGTATACAACACCTGTCTCTGTCTTGTGGGCAGTCCAGGCATCCAATTGTTCATTGACAACAGCTCTACTATCGGTACCTGCATCATGGAATTGTTCCTGTCATCTATAAATGGCCCATACGCAATGTAGCATTGATTAAGTTATCATCGACGAAGGGGAAGGATAAACCAATAGAGAGAGAGAAAGAGAAGAGAGAGCCCTAATAGATTGTTATAAGGTCAAATAGTGTTTACCAAGTATGAAAGCAAAAGCATACCAACGCCAGGATGAGGTAATTCTTTCTGCATCCCTGAAGACCCTGCCAATTGATGACCAGAACCAACGGAAGACAAAGAATTTGCTACAGTATTTCCCACAGGAGTGACACCAGGAGGCTGAGAATCAGGTAAAGGAACAGAAGAGAGAGGCATAACATGTGCAGGCAAAGGAAAGGGACCAGGAAAGGCAGCAGGATATGGCAAAAACGTTGGCCTAGGTAAGCCTCCTATCTGTGGGGACGGAAGCCAGGGAGCACCCATAGCAGATAAAGATGGGTACGGAGCACCTACATGTGGCTGAACTGCTGATGACGCAACAGGTACTGCTTGCATGTTAGGTCTAAGGGCTACAGAAGAAGAATCAATAGGTGCAGACGGTGCAGTCGGATTAAAAGATATTTGCACTGAGTGAGCTATTCCAGGGAGGCCAGGTGTCCTGGGAGTTCCAGGCATTCCGGGAGTCATGTTGAAAGATGGGGCAGTGGGAATCCATGAAGCTTTTGGTCCCGCATTAGGAGCTGATGATATATTCACTGTGGAACTTGAAGTAGGAGCAGGCAAGGAACCAGAATGCAAACTAGTTGAGGACAATGAGGCATTACCAGTTTCTTGTGCAGTAGCAGGTGTGATATTCTGCAATCAACAAAAGATTTAGAACAACTAATTTTTTGGATAAAATCAAATGACTTGTCAAGTTAACTTTCCATCTGGATATAAGCGAAGGGTATACAGCAGATAAAAAATACAGCAATAACTCAACGACAGCCTTTTCCTTTTGGGAAAAGGATATAAGAATATAAATATCGAAACAACAAACAGTCATTTGCTACCGATTGCAGCAATACTCGGTTAATCAAGATAAATTCATGTTCATTCAAAGAAATGACCCTCACCGTGCCAGACTGAAACTGCTGGCTATTAGGGAAAGAATAACCAGATTTTGGAATGTTGTATGAAAAAGGACTGGCAGAAGACGACAAGCCATGGACTGGGGCCTGAACCATTGGAGATGCTGGCGGATTTGATTTAATTGCCTAAATTAGAAGAAATGTCAAATTTAGAACCAGAGATGAATTATAATTTTGATTTAAAATGAGGTAATTTTAATACTTACAGAACTAGGTGATGACTGCTGAGGCGTCCCAAAACTAATGTTT
The DNA here is from genome assembly GCF_041283825.1 of Pyrus communis. Taxonomy (NCBI): domain Eukaryota; kingdom Viridiplantae; phylum Streptophyta; class Magnoliopsida; order Rosales; family Rosaceae; genus Pyrus; species Pyrus communis. The sequence continues at coordinate 30,874,568 of NC_142577.1, forward strand.
GCATTAGGAGGCACATTGTAAGAGAACGAAGGTGCTGGAACAGCAAAGCTGGGTGCATTGCCAAATTTAGTCTGCAAAGGTTCTTGTACTGAATCATTCACAGAACCACATTGGCTATTAGACGTGGTTGGGCCTACACTTGAAGCAGTTGAAGCAGCAGTTTGTGTTGAAGCACCACCAGCAGGTGAAACAGATACAGATGGCTTCACTTCCTGCGGCAACGAAGCTGGCGATGCCATTATTTGATCTGCATACGATAAGTCAACAAAATAAGAAAAAAAAAATCACCCGAGTCATAAGCATACACTTCATTTTGGAAACCAAATCCTATCTTTCCAGGCGTAACAACAAGCATGTTAATTGTTTCTAGGACATCCTGTAAGTTGCACAACGGACTTGCCTCGATTTAGGTTTTTCTTTTTATTTTTAACCTAGGTTCCTGTTTTCATATTTCTAAGTCAAAAATGTGCTCTAACACGAGTATATGCATAATATGTCTGAATAAACCCCACCCTAACTACAAGGGACCTTCTCGTATCGTACCGAAATTACTCGGGTATCAGCTTCAATGCTAGGTAACTATTGAAGTAATTTAGGGCTGATTTGGTATTACTGTGCTTCGAAAAGAAAAAAAACTATTTTTGATGTGATGTGAGAATAAACTCATTTTTGCTGCGTCACATTTTCAGTTTTTTTTCACCCAAAACTATGAAAATAAGCTATTTTTAAATGTTTACCAAACATCTTTTTTAGCTCAACCTTTTTTTATACCCATTTTTTTTATAAAACAACCTCATTACCAAACCAGTACTTAATAGATTTGGTACTTCAACTATTTCAGATGCAGAGCCAAAACCCTAATGCACATCAAAACTGCTCGATTCTATTTCATAAGTAAATTCATCGCCATACATAAAAATCTAGTTCGTGAGGCACAAAGCTTTGAGTATAAATTAAGTAAGCGTAACCAATTTCCTCTCTGATAGTTTCTCAATAAAATATTTTCTCGGGAAACAAACGGAGAACAATAATTGTGCAACTAACCGGATTGCGAAGGCAGAAGCGATGCGTCAGAAGATAGAGATTATCAGAGAGAAGAGAACGGCGGAGGTTTGTTTGGTCTACCGGCCACAGCTGACGGTGAGAGGTGGCGTTTCAGTACATCTTTGCCTTCGTTTTAACTTTTAAGCCTACAGGGGGAGAAGTGAGAAGGAGCGCGCTGGTGGCAAGTGGTGAGAGTACGGAGGAAGAGGTGAATTCAGCTTCAAACCAAAAACTTTTAAAAAACATTATAAAAACAAAAATAATATAAAAAAAAACAAAAACAAAAACAAGCAAAGGTTAACGGGGGGTGGAATTAGGGCTTTGCAAAGTAAACGGACCCAAGTCAACCCGACTCGGTCGGAACTTTGAAGCCATGAATCAACTCAATCCGATAGCCCGTATTAAACCCGGCCCGAAACAACCAGAACTCATGTTCCTAACTCAATGTTAAGTCCACACCCAATAGTCTTCTAAAATATGAAGGCCCAGATTGAGATTGAGGCTCAAGTCCACCAGCCCATTTGCAACATGATTTTTCTTTTTTTTTCTTTTTATATTTTGAGAGCCAAATTTTCTTCTTTCTATTGGTAAATAAAATAAAAGTGAAAGAAAAATCGGTAAAAATAATATTTTTTAAATCTCAAATGTCGAAATGATCAAATTTTCATTAGTATAAGGAATAAATTTCATACAAGCGTTCAATTACCAAAATGTTACTACAACTAAGAAAGAGAAAATGACACGCTAAACCTTAACACTGTAGTGTGGTGTGAGCCAATGACTTTCCGATGACTAAGAAAGGTTTAATGGATGAATATGGATCCAACAATCAAGTTCAATAGTTTGAGGTCTTGTATAAGGGCAAGTGTTCAATTGAAGATGATTCGCTAAGGTGCTCAATACGTCGTGTGCTTGATTGATTTAAGTTATGTTGTGTAGCCGATCAAGTCATTTAACCAATCGACTTTTCGGATGTGTGATAAATAGCTCATTTAAGGATTACGTTTAAAGAGGTATTTTAACCACATTGAATATTGTGTCCTATAACTGGGCCACGATTATTGAGATTGGTTATCTTGTTATTAATTATTCATGATCATTTCTTATCCATCATGATGAACGTATTCCTCTATCATATATTGTTAAGGTATGAGGACGGATAAGAGATTTTCTCAACCATTTACGACCAATAACTATGTTGAGTTAAGTGGCTAATGTGTTGGATGAAACGTATTCATCACGTGGACCTAGTAGATTTGTATGCTAAGCTTCTTTTGTTTATGTGTTTAATTCTCATTAGGTCGTAATTTTTTGTTGATCACACTTACTTATGCAATTATTATGTCATTAATATGTGATCACAATGTCGACAATACTTGATTAGGAGTGGGCTAAAAAATACAAAACAGAAAAAAACTAACCTCTTCACCAAACCATTCACCCAAAAGTCCAAACCGAACCAAAAGTGGTTGGTTCAATTTCGATTTCAATAGTTTAGACATTGAATCGAACCAAACTAAATTTGACACTAAATGACGTGATTTCATATTTGTCCTCTTTCTAACCTTAAAGGCCTGAATGCACACTCATTCCTGACTCCTCCTCGGCACTGTCTAATTGTCGTGCCTCCTTCTCACTCTCTCACTCACCACAACCACCCTCTGTGGCCGTTCCTTGCTCTCCCTCATGACCACCATAAAGGATTCAAGCCTCCTGGCCACAATCGTGCCAAACTTCATGTCGTCTTATTCATCTTTGTTTATTCGAATTTACAGAAGCATTTTGACTGTAATATTTACATGTATTGAATACAATCACAATTTTAACGATTAGATAATAATTATATTAAACATATATATTCACGAAGGCTTGTAGATTCGTATAAGTATTGTTGGCTTGTAGCCAACCCCTTGATTTTGATTAGTTGGATGAATAAATTTTTATTTTATTTAATGTCAGATAAATTTCCAAAAGCGAAAATAGTTGTATGACCCAAATAAAAAGGATGTAGTTGGAAGGTGACTAGGTGAGGCACGAATGGAAGTGGACCGGCATTTTATGTTGAATCAAATTTCAAAAAATGGACTGCCAAAAAAACTGCCACGATTACTAAAAAAATATAAAAAATGACTGGCACCGAAAAGGAAGAGAAAAAAAAAGCGAGGGAACCGCGTTCGCTTCCGTACCACGTGCATCTTTTTTCACGAAAATGATAAAATAAAATAAAAAGCAGAAGAGAAGGAGGGAGGAAATTAGGAAAAGGAAAGGGAGTGGGAATGCCATATTATCCACGTCTTACACATTTTGAGGCCTTGAATGTCGATGCTGATTTCCAGCATCACAAACGAGTCTTCGGTTTTGTTCCCTCTTCCCTTCCCCTCCCTTCCCTGCCTCAACTTTAACACGCAAATATTATCTCGACGAAACAAAGATACAAAAGCAATTAATATGTGTAGTCTCTGAGTTTTCATGGAGGTTTCTGCTTCTTCCCATGTCACTTCAGATTACCAAGCTCTCACGACGGCGTTGTTGCTGCTAAACAACTTTCGTTTCGCCATTTTCTTTTTATTTTGAATTTTTCTTTTGCTAATTGCTCCGTTGGGAATTTGGATTGAATTTCTGGAGCTGGAATCCATGTTTACCAATGCAACTCCCTACATCCACATCTCGGTCAGGTGCTCTGAGTTTATCTCCGCCGCTAATTAATGATTTTGCAAGCAGTATCTGCTAGCTTCGATTTCTCGCAGCCACCGCCTCGTCCTCCTCACTGCCCATGTGGAAATTTCGCCCACCTAAGTAAAACCCACTTCTTCTCCCTCCCTTGGTCTAAAAGAAGAAGAAAGCAGCTGCTTATCGCCAATTTTCCTCGAAAAAGCGTGAGAAGGAAATGGGGTTTTAGTTGCTGTGCGGTTTCGCCCGATGCTCCGGGGTCCTCCATGAACATAGAGCTTACGAATTCAGCGAGACGTGGTGCAAAAAACTTGGTGATAAAGCGTTTCTCCAGTGAATTGGAAGCTGGTGAATTTTCCGAAGAGTCGCCGGTTCAAATGGGGAACAATTTCACCAGCTTTCAGGAGGACCCTTTTGTGGATAAGCTCAGAACTCAGCTGGGAGTGATACATCCCCTTCCATCGCCTCGAATAAACCGAAACATTGCTGGGTTGTTTGTGTTCTTCTTCTTTGTGGGCGTTGCGTTTGATAAATTGTGGACTTCAAGCAAGAAGAGCAAGCTGGGGAGTGACAATGGCCGCCGCGAGGCATGGCCGCAAGTGCCCACGAGCTTTTCGCTGTTTCTGGAGAAGGATTTGCAGAGGAAGGAGTCGGTGGAGTGGGTGAACATGGTGTTGGGGAAGCTGTGGAAGGTTTATCGAGCCGGCCTTGAGAATTGGCTCACTGGGTTGCTGCAGCCGGTCATTGATGATTTGAAGAAGCCTGACTATGTTGAGAGAGTTGAAATCAAGCAGTTTTCTTTGGGGGACGAGCCGTTGTCTGTTAGGAATGTCGAGCGGAGGACGTCCCGCCGCGTTAATGATCTGCAGTGAGTTGAAGTTTTCAATTCAACTATGCTTGTGTTTTGTTTGATTGGATTGCTTATTTTCTGTATTTCAGTGTTCATGATAGACTGATTGTTTTCGTGGAAATCGAATGACGAACTCAATAGAATATGAATATCCTGCTTTGTAAGTTGGCATTGGATGCTACGAAATGATATAAATAATAAGTTTTAGTGGATGAGTTCGATCAAAGCAAACGTTGAGATAATTGACCTGACATCCGTACCATTTTTTCGTTAGGCTGCATCTTTATGAAGCTGATTTGCATGTTTTTTGTCGAAATACTTGGTGATCTGGGAGCCTATTTTTTCCGCGCTAACTCGATATTCCAGTACACTGATTCTATATCCCTTTATTTCATTTAGGTACCAAATAGGTCTACGTTATACAGGCGGTGCTCGTATGCTGTTAATGCTTTCACTAAAATTTAGCATTATTCCCATTTACGTGCCAGTTGGTGTTCGAGATTTTGATATTGATGGGGAACTTTGGGTCAAGTTACGGCTAATACCTACATCGCCTTGGGTGGGAGCCGTTCAATGGGCTTTTGTTTCACTTCCCAAGATCAAATTTGAGTTGTCGCCGTTCCGCCTGTTCAATTTGATGGGTATGTCATACATTCATAACCATGTTTTTATTTACTAAGGTACTATATCACTATGTTTGGCAGATAAGATAGATTGTTTTATCGAATGTTAATTGCATTTGTTAAGGCTAAATCGTTTTATGTTGAAGATACTGATAATTATCTTCTTCTCTCTTCATCTTTGCATGGATCGGGCAAATTCAGCAATTCCTGTTCTCTCAATGTAAGTGAATCTCATCATTTTCAGCTGTTATATTTTGTCTATGCAAAAGTTAATGGTCTAGGTGTACACTCTGGATTTGTATGCTTGTTTGTTTGTTTCACCTTTTGACTTGAATCCCTAAATGCATTTTTTAGGTTTTTGACCAAACTTCTCACCGAGGATTTACCTAGATTATTTGTACGCCCAAAAAAGATTGTCTTGGATTTCCAGAAAGGAAAAGCAGTTGGCCCTGTCGGAATTGATTTCAAGTCAGGGGACATACAAGAAGGAAACAAGGATTTTGTTGGAGAATTATCAGTGACCCTTGTAGATGCTCGGAAGCTTTCCTATGTTTTCTATGGTAATGAATGTCTTCTAATGCGAAATGATTTCATTTGATTTGATTCCTTATTTTAGTTACTATAGTGATGCACATATTTTTTAAGCTGCCATTGACTTGTGATAAAATGAATATCATAATTTTCACTTCTCCTTTTTTTTAGAGGTTCAATAACCTGTTGATCTAATTTTTCAGGCAAAACAGATCCCTATGTTACACTAAGCCTGGGAGACCAAATTATACGCAGTAAAAAAAACAGTCAAACTACTGTTATTGGACCTCCTGGTGAGCCGATCTGGAATCAGGTGAACCTTCTTCTAGTGATGCTTCATCTACTATATTGTAAAAATTCGTATACGTAATTTGTAATCATGTGTTTGTATGTGCTGGCAGGATTTTGATATACTTGTGGCGAACCCTAAAAAACAAAAATTATACATCGAAGTCAAGGATTCTCTTGGATTCACAGACTTAACTATTGGTACAGGAGAGGTAAAAGATCTAATCCTTTCAAATACTGAACTTGTTTTCATGATTGGCATGGCCGTAGCATACATGTTTGGGATGCATGCATGTAATGTTGTTTGTGTTTTCAGAACCAATACTTGTTTAAAAACATAAAGCAATTTTGAGGTAGCGGGTTATATCAAGAACGAGATATGGCTGCATTCTTTTATTCTTCTCATCTAAAGTTCTAAGGAACGCAAAAATGCTCCTTTTTCCCCTCTCCATACAAATTTAGAATTAGATAAGGGATAAAAAATGATGAAGATGGATTTGACAAAAATATACCAAAAGTTTATTCCCACCTAATTGCGCATGATATAGCAACTAATGGTTGAATTCACTGCCTTCAAGGGCAAATTGGCCCATCAATACTTCTTTGAGTTCTTCCGGATTTTCAAAAGTAAATAGTTTTCCATTAATACTTCGTTCGTTTCTAGGTTGATCTGGGATCTCTCCAAGACACTGTACCAACGGACAGGATTGTGGTACTGCAAGGAGGTTGGGGCCTGTTTAAAACGAAATCTGCTGGTGAAATACTACTTCGATTGACATATAAGGCATATGTTGAGGATGAAGAGGATGACAAAATTCAGGTGGCTTCTATGGATACTGACGCTTCAGATTCAGATGATGAGTTGTCTGATTCTGTGAAGGATAAACTTGAGCCTGGAAATGAAGCAGACAAAGAGTCCTTCATGGACGTTCTAGCAGCTTTAATTGTGAGTGAAGAATTTCAAGGGATAGTGGCATCCGAAACAGGAAACGCCAAACTTGGGGATGATATCTCAATTGCAGGGTCAAAATTTTCAAAATTGCGGCGTGGACTTGATACTGAATCTGTGCCTTCAAATTCCAATAATAATTCGGAAGGCTCTCAAGGTATTTAATCTTTGTGTTACCTCTTACATCATTATGTAAGTTAGCAATTTACTGTCGATTTTGACTGGTGTTATCTCCTCATCCACCAAAAAGATTAATAACAAACTTCTGAATTGCAGGAGTATCCGTGGAAACCACCTTACTTTGGCTTTCTTTAGTTGCTGGCATGTCAGTGCTAATTGCAGTCAACATTGGTGGCTCAAACATTTTCAATCCTTGAGGCGTAAGGGAGCTTGGGAACTAAATCTCAAAACTAGCTTTAATCAAGTAATACAGGAAATCCGTCTTCATCGGTTCCATATTACGTCTGGGATGGATTATAGCTCATTATCCAGCTTACTGTTCCGGTGTATCCCATCCCTTGAGTAGTTTGGATTTCTCAAAGAACTACCCTTGTCCATGGCAGGGTGGATAACACTCTGGTAACTTAAAGGTGGACGGACTCACAGACTGAATTCATTTCCAACGTCCACTCCACACGTTGTATATTTGTGATCATTGCAGAGGAAATTCTATCGGCGGCATTTTTGGTTTTTCTTTGCAGTAGGCGTCCATAGCTAGTGTTATATTTACCAGGTATCTTCTCCTTACTAACTGTTCATATAGCATTTCTTCTTTCTCTTCAGAACCAGGTAGCCTTTAAAGGTTCTGTAATTTAGAATTGGGGACTGAAAACAACTAATGATTTACTCATTGATGCTAGAAATGTATTAAGGGCCGAAAGCTCAAAGATGAAATAATGGAAATGGATTCACATTTCAGGCTTTTACTTTGTGTTTTAGTTTCTGGGTACATCTCAGTGTTGAAATAATTATTTACATGGGCCATCTTCGTTATTCGAAATGGCATTAGAGGAGCGATTTTTGCGCATTTTAAGTGTGTAAAAGGCGAAAAAGAGTGTGCAACGTTATTTGTCATTGCTTTAATAGTTTTTATAATGCAGGATGTGTATTTTGAAATGAAAAATTCTGTACTGTATGAAAGATGATTAAGAGGCAGAAGATCTAATAAATTTGGAAAATACTATGAAAATCGTTTTTTAGTGTATCAAATTGTAGCACATTTTTAAGAAAGATGGAACTTCCAACTAAGTGTTTTTAAAATAGCTGAAAGTGTTTTTAATGAAAATGCTTTTGAAACCAATTTTTAGTAAAAATGTAAGTAAATTCTGAAGAAAAAAAAACACTTTAATGCTACATGCAAGAAACACATAATTATGCTTCTTGCAAGAAACATTTTAAGTGTTTTTAGAACTTAAAAACATTTTTTCTAAAAGCAGTTTCAAACATGCCCTTATTTGTATTGGTGGTTCTAGTTCTATTATAAATGTATTATAATTTGATATGATCTCTTATCATTACTCGATAAGTTTTGCTTGCAAAAATATTGAGTGTGACTTCAACGATACAAGTGTTTTAGCTGTGTAGATATTTTATTTTCAATCTCATTAATTTATATTATTCATTCATTGCTACGTAATAATGAAGAATTTTCCGAATATAATACAAAAAAAAGATTTGTTGCATGTAAAAGGGAATTACGTCTCACGTGTGTGCATCATTTGATCCAAAGGCATGTAAAACGAATAATAAATAGGAGCACGATCCAAACAAAAAGAAAAAGATATCGTCTACATTTTAACGTATCTATTGTACAAGGCCAAAGGATCATGGTCATCACGATCCACAGATCGCCATGTTTCCCTATAAAAAGTGTCCGTTATTTTTAAATCTCAAAAAACAATTCTTTTAAGAGAATTTTAACGAAAAGTTTCTGGTACTGTTCGTTTTAACGAAAAATCATATTTTCAAATTGTAGAGATTTTAGGAATTCTTACATCCTAGTCGTTTATTATACATCGTACGGTCAAAAATTATTTTGAATTATTTTATTTAAAATTAAACACAAATAGTTTCTAACGAAAATTAACCACATGATGTATGACAAACTGCTATAATATGAGGATCCCTAAGATATTCAGAAAGGAAATTCAGAGAGGATCCTCATTCGTAAAATCTGTCCATCTTTTTTCCCTAAAAAATTGTTCTTTGCTTACTGTTACTATTAACACTCTCCGAGAACAAATAAATAGCCAAGCCATATAAAAATGTGTTATACAATTTGTATTTTTATTGTGTTTTATAAATTTTAAGTGCATAATAAAATTTCTAAAATGTTGGGTCGCACTAGTAATAGCATTTGTCAGGTATTTAAAATGTGAACTACATGTTTTTATGTTCATTCATTTTAGGGTAAATTACACTTTCATACCTTAAGTTTGAGGTTTATTTCAATTCCTTACAACATCTTCAAAACATTTCACTTTCATACTTTAAGTACTATTTTATTTCAAAATAATACCTCCGTTACATTTTCCATCCATTGATCTGTTAACTACTGACGTGACTGCCACATATATGCTACGTGGCTGCCAAATGTCTGCCACATGGCAAATAAAATATATATATATATATATATATTTTTTTTTAACTTGAATTTTCTATAAAAAAAAATTGAAAAAAAAAAGGGTAAATTACACTTTCATGCCTCATGTTTGTGATCTATTTCAATTCCTTACAACATCTTTAAAACATTTCACTTTCATACCTTAAGTACTATTTTATTTCAAAATAATATCTCCTTTACATTTTTCATCCATTGATCTGTTAAATACTAACATGATTGTCACATATATGCCACGTAGCTGCCAAATATCTGCCACATGGCAAATAAATTATTTTTTTAATTTTTTTTAAACATGAATTTTCTAAAAAAAAAAAAAAATTGAAACTAGTGCCTTACCCCGGCCGCCCCCCCCCCCCCAGCGACCCTAACCCAAAACCCAAAAACCTGCAACAAGAAGAAGAAGAAGAAGAAGAAGAGGGAGGAAAAAGAAAAAAAAAAAGCTCTAGTTCGTCCCACCCGAGCCACCCCTTTCTTCCATCCCTCATCACCCCTCCTAAAATCCCCCATCACCCACAAAAATTGCACCCGAGATTAGGTGGATCTACCACAAAACCAATCCGAAAATCATCTCAAACTCAAAGTATTTTCAAAACCCACCCATACTGAAAATCACGAAATCCTGACCCGAGGGGGACGGGGAAGGGAAGAAGGTCACGTGGCGTTGAGGGGGAGGGAGGTGGGTCGCCGGGGGGAACTAGGTTTGGGGTTTTGTTTTTTTTTTCTCCCTTCTTCTTTTTCATGTAAAAAATTATTTTATTTGTCACGTGACATACATTTGGCAGCCACGTCGATATTTAAAAGATCAATAGATGGAAAATGTAATAGATGTATTGTTTTGAAATAAAATAGTACTTAAGATATGAAAGTAAAATGGTTTGAAGATGTTGTAAGGAATTGAAATAGACCCAAATCTGAGGTATGAAAGTGTAAATTATTTTTTTGAGAAGATTCAGGTTAAAAAAAAAAAATATTTTATTTGCCACGTGGCAAACATTTGGCAACCACGTGTCATATATGTGGCAGCCACGTCAGCATTTAACAGATCAATGGATGTAAAATGTAACGGATGTATTATTTTGAAATAAAATAATACTTAAGGTATGAAATTTAAATGTTTTGAAAATATTGTAAAGAATTGAAATAAATCCCAAACCTAAGGTATGAAAATGTAATTTACCCTTCATTTTATCATGCGGTTAGAAGTGGAAGTGTGAAATTCGTTTGAAAATTAGAAAGAAAAAAATAATATTTAAAGAGAGAGGGGCATGGCACGGCATGGGGGAGGGGCATGGCACGGCATGGGGGACTGGCACATGGTTGGTGGGCTCGAGTCCAAAACGTGACAGCCAGTGAATCTTAATGGCTTAGTTGGTGGAGATTTCCAGCTGAGATCATCTTCAACAATACTAATTAAAGTTTTGTTATCGTAAGTAGTTAAATGATCTAAATGTTAATTTATAGCTCGTTAAAAAATACATTTAAAATAGAGTAATATTAGATAGATTAAATTTAAAAATTAAATGATATGTTATTAATAATAAATAAGTACGTTAATTAATATATATATATATTTTTTTTAAGTACGTCGATATTTTTACATTAAGGTGAGGGGGAGTTCTGTGAAACAACACAATGGGCAACCTAATTTGATATAGAATTCGCCATCCACGAGATTCAAACCCAAAACCTCTCACTTCCAAGTGAAGAGGAATACCATCAGACCGTAATACTGGGTGTAATCAATATTTAAGTAAATACAATCATCAACTTTCATATCATGTTGTTTAGAGATCCTTAGCATTATCTTTTAAAATAATTGAAACCAGTTTTTGTAGAAATATTTGTAGAAGTAATTCTTAATAAAAATGCAAATGTGTTTTAGAATTAACGTAATTTTTTAATAATATTAGTTATTTTAAATTAAAATATTTTAATATTTCCTAAACTTAACAACTATATTTCTTTTTCTTCTGTTGAAGCGCACAGTATAGTTTTATAGTTTTTAGTGTTTAGCAATAAAATTAACTTTCTCTCCTTCTATCTAAGTTGAGCAATTAGTATTACTGTTTACAAATTAAAAAAATTAGTCATTTAACTAGTTTAATGAAGCTTAATTTGTTTTATAAATAATAAAAAAATCTCATTTAACTAAGTTGTTCAAGGATTGGCTTCTCTGTCCTCCCACTTACCATACACTCTTATCCTCTTTTATCTATGCGATCATGATTAAACAACGTTAACATTTTATATTACTATTAATTTTTATCTTATTATCTTTATAAAAAAAAATTAATATAAAATATTGACGTAATTTAACCGTTATCGCACAAATAAAAGAGAATATAGTGTAAGGGAAGTATGAGTACAGAGAAGCCGGGTCCGTTGTTCAATGCCTCGGGGAACATGGGGCTTGACTGGATATGTCTCGGGCTGTTCAATATTTTGTCTTCTTGCCTTTACTTTCTTTACATTTTTATAAACTTTTATTGTTTCAGCAAATAATTTTAAAAATAAATAAATTCATTGGGCCCCACACACACAGTGTCGCTCTGTCACTCGCTCTGGTGCTTCGGGACTCTGCCATTAAAAATGGGTTCCTCTACGGTTCCGACATTGCAAGTAGTTCGGCACCTTCAGGTACTCTCTCTCTCTCTCTCTCGTGTTTTGATTAGTGCTAGATTTTAGCCGCTTGGTTACAGTTTGAATTTTGCGACTTTTTGTTTAAAGTTGGTTTCTTTTTATGTTTGGGGGTTGCCTGTGGGGTGTGTTTTTGTGCTGAGATCTGTTTGTTTCCTGAGAAAACGAGAGAAAATGGAGCTTTGACAATGTGGTTTGAGTCTTTCTGTAGTCTCCATTGGAGGTCGTTGGAATTTGTTGAGTGTAATGAGGTCACAGCATCTCCGGTTTAAAACCTCACCCCCTCGTCCCCTTACTCTAGTTTAGAGTAGTAATATCGCTTGTAATAAAAAAATTATTTGTAAAGAGAAGTAGATCTTGATATTCAAATTAAAGGCCTTGCAGGGACGGTATAGTGACATTCCTCTTCACTTATAGGTGTGAGGTCTCGCATTAACTAATGGATCTCATAGAAATCGGATAGTGTTCTCGTTTTTGTTTTGAAACTGATTTCACTATCTCTAATTATTATTTAATATTTAGGTTTGGCAAATCAATTTTCTTGTCAAGCATGTGATAAACATAAACTGCACTTGAATGCGTGGTTACACCGCTGTTATTTGTCCGATCTGATGCACATTGTATCTGAAGTTCTTTTTTTTTTTTTTTTTATGTATGTTTACAGCAACTAATAATCATTGAGGTTGTAAACTTGTAACAGTCATTTAGAAAAAGAAAAGCCTTCAGATGATACGAAAGAAGAGCTTTTCTTTTCAGCTTTGTTGGACTGTAATTCTTGTTTGCGTGTTAATTAATAGGAAAGTTTTATACAGAAGTACTTCTGACCTTTCGTTAAAGTAAAATGCCTGTCGAGTTTTCCAACTCTAGTAACTTCTAAATCTGACAACTCATCATATGCAAATTGTGCTAATTTTTATGTGGAAACAAAATCTGTTCTGGAACATGTCCTTATCAGTTGTTTACTTGTCACACTCGATTTTCCAACTATAGCTATAGTAATCTGTAAAAGGAAAGTTTGTATGCCTGGTAAAATTCTGAAGAAATCGAGAATTATAAATTTGTAACGCATACTACTTGCGGATCAATCAAATTTTGGTACTAATCCTAGCTTAATTGTATTCCTGTTTGGTAGAAGATGGACAAGATCTTTGTTGTATCCATGTATTGGTTATAGTTGATTTGTCACGACTCACTTCTCTTTCTCCTTCATCTGTTGGTTTATATGGTTTTGTGGCTTTCATTGACGTCACCATGTCACGTTACTAGAATTTTGGGTTTGCTGCAATCGGCGTGAGGGTAATCTGTTTATAATGTATGTAACAGATAGTGCAATGTATAAACAATGCCTAATCCCATGTAATATGGTATAAAAGTATATACTATCTTATCCCCATTGTGCTAACTAGCAATTATATTTTTCATACAACAGAACAGGGTTCTGCTTTCAAGATGTCGGATCTTGGAACCCCACTGCGTCCAAAGAGGAAGACGGCCTTGGTGGACTTTCTTGTTCAATTCCGATGGATTGTTGTTATCTTTGTTGTTCTCCCCATCTCCTTCACTTTGTACTTTCTCACGTACCTCGGGGATGTAAGATCTGAGATGAAATCCTACAAGAGGCGTCAAAAGGAACATGATGAAAACGTTCAGAAGGTTGTAAAACGACTCAAAGACAGGAACCCATCAAAGGATGGGCTTGTTTGCACAGCACGAAAACCGTGGATAGCTGTTGGAATGAGGAATGTTGACTACAAGAGGGCTCGTCACTTTGAGGTTGATTTGTCTGCATTCAGAAATGTCCTTGAAATTGATCAAGAGAGAATGATTGCGAAAGTTGAGCCCTTAGTCAACATGGGGCAGATAACCAGGGTAACGGTTCCATTGAATCTTGCCCTTGCCGTGGTTGCTGAGTTTGATGATCTTACTGTTGGTGGTCTCATTAATGGCTATGGAATTGAAGGAAGCTCTCACATCTATGGACTGTTCTCTGATACTGTTGTGGCCTATGAGATTGTTCTTGCAGATGGCCGAGTTGTCAGAGCCACCAGGGATAATGAGTACTCTGATCTTTTCTATGCTATTCCATGGTCTCAGGGAACATTGGGGCTTCTTGTATCTGCTGAGATCAAGCTCATACCTATCAAGGAATACATGAGGCTGACATACAAACCCGTGGTAGGAAATCTGAAAGAGATTGCACAGGCATACAGCGATTCTTTTGCCCCGAGAGATGGAGATCAGGACAACCCCGAAAAGGTTCCAGACTTTGTTGAAACCATGATTTATACTCCAACAGAAGCTGTGTGCATGACGGGGAGGTATGCTTCAAAAGAAGAAGCGAAGAAGAAGGGCAGTGTTATTAACGAAGTTGGGTGGTGGTTTAAACCCTGGTTCTACCAGCATGCTGAGAAAGCACTAAAGAAAGGGGAGTTTGTAGAATACATCCCGACAAGGGACTATTACCACAGGCACACCCGGAGTATTTATTGGGAGGGAAAGCTTATCCTTCCATTTGCTGATCAGTGGTGGTTCAGATTTTTGTTGGGCTGGATGATGCCACCCAAGATTTCCCTGCTCAAGGCTACTCAAGGTGAAGCCATTAGAAACTATTACCACGACAATCACGTCATTCAAGACATGCTCGTTCCTCTTTTCAAGGTCGGGGATGCTTTGGAATGGGTTCACCATGAGATGGAGGTAAACATGTCTTTTTTACATTGAACTTGAATGTCCATTTTGAATTTAATCATGTTCCATAATCCATCTTGTGAATCCTGTTTTGTTGATTGTATAGGTTTACCCAATCTGGCTCTGCCCTCACAGAATGTATAAGAATCCCATCAAGACAATGATATACACCGAACCAGGCTTTGAGCAACACCGTAGACAGGGAGACACGCATTACTCTCAGATGTACACCGATGTTGGTGTCTACTATGCACCGGGCCCGGTATTGAGGGGTGAGGTTTTTGATGGTTCAGAAGCAGTTCGCCGGATGGAGAATTGGCTGATTGAGAACCACGGGTTCCAGCCTCAGTATGCTGTATCTGAGCTGAACGAGAAGAACTTCTGGAGGATGTTTGATGCGGGGCATTACGAGAACTGCAGGAGGAAGTATGGTGCTGTGGGAACTTTCATGAGTGTGTACTACAAGTCCAAGAAGGGAAGGAAGACCGAGAAAGAGGTGCAGGAAGCGGAGCAAGCCATCCTTGAGACTCCTATTGCCGAGGTTGATGAGCCAGTGGACTACTGATTTTGATTTTCTAGTTGCGGATTCTGTTAGGATTTCTTGCTTTCCTTCCTCCCTTGATTTGTGTCGTCGTATGGATAACGAGACTTTGGATGTTTTTAATGACTTGAGACGCACGTTAAGTTTATGACATCGTGTCTTCTTTTCATTCCAAGTTTTATGGTACGAAGTGCTGACTCAATTAATTTTTAAGCACAAGAAACTCAACTGGTTTTGCAGATTTTTTTGCCCAAACCTGGCTTTGCACTTGGATTAACGAACCATAAACAAATCCAGAAGCACGAGAAATCATTTCTGCACTCTTTTTTTCGTTCATCACATATTTTTTAATTTCGGTTTTTAGCTCTTTTTTATTTTATTTAATTTAAAGACCAAAAATCTACGATTGTGCATAAAAAGAAAAGAAATGCCTACACATTATTGACTTTGAAATACATAGCTATCTATTCCAGTTCAGTTTTCCTTTATTTTTGAGAAAAAAATATATTAGAGGACCAGATTTAATATTTCTTTCTATGTAGGTTTTTTAACTTTCGATACAACAACGAAATTTCACGCACCGAATACATTGCCAATCATATATTTTTATTTTTTTAAACAAATAATATTATTTACATTAAAAAAACGTTAATTATACATAAAATAAGAAAAATGCCCTAGACAATAAATAAATAAGAAAAAGCCGTAATTTTCCATAGAGTTGCAAACGCTTGTCAACGATCCAGAAGGCCCACGCGCGGCCAAGTATGCCCGGCTCACGAATCCCACGAATTGGTTTACATGTCATACTCCATCGTCCACGCATTCCTTTTAAATACTTCCCACGCAGCGTACCAAATTTACCAAATCGCTGAACGCAAGAGAGAAAAAGGTCGTCGGCAGCGCACAGATACAAGCACGAGACATTGTTGGCTGGGCTGTAGAAGAATCGATACGCTGCGGTTTTGCTTTTAGGGCTTGAAGATCTGTTCCTCCGTCGACGCCATGGTCAGTTTTCTCCGGTCTAAACCCTTTCAGTTCTGAATTCTCTTCCTTGTTCTGCAATTGCTTGCTTAGATCTTATTGCAATGCGTTCGTGTTTTCGATTTTTCATGTACTGCGAATTTTTTCCCTGCGATTCATGACCATTTGGCTACTCAGAAAACTGAAAGCGAAATTAAAAAACGAAAGAACTGAGTACTTTTAAGCTTTAGATATTAATCGACCTTTCTGACTCTTTTTTTTTTAATTTTAGTTTTTTAATTTAAGAATGAAGAACCTGACTTTATTATTTGTCATTTTATCGATTTGATTTTGTGTTTGTTTCAGCTGTTATTAGTTCTTCAGCCTCAAAATTTCAAGAACTAAGCTTTTTTTCTCAGAGTCATAGATGATTTTGTTCGTCGTATTATCATAGCAGTTGATTTGCCCACTGAAATATATTGGCTTGGTCTCTGCAGGGATCTGTGCTGGCATTTACTGATGATGGAGTTCTACCTGTTGGTCTAGTTTTTGATGCATTAAGGGAGCTCGGGACCGAAAAGTGTGAACCTCAAATTGTCACTCTGTCTACTTCGAGTAAGTTTCTTATTCTGTTTTGTGATTTGATGCAGTATTGTCTGTATTATTTTATTTACCACACGCTGTTTCTCCCACAATGCCTTTCAATATGTTTCCGTGGATTACAAAGCTGTTTTATAAACCATTGCTTGATTAAATCGCTACTTATGAACCAGATTCGTATTTGGTATTCTGATATTTCATATTGGGCAGTATTGTGTAGCATCCAATGGTCAATTGCTTAGTTTTTATGTTGGATCTACTGGTGTTCATCTCATTTTGTTTTGGTATATGACATGACAGATGAGCTGCCGGTGGCGTCTTCCGCTGTCGATATTGTGTTTACTCTTTGTAGATCGATTGAATTTCCAAATGAGCAGTTGCTAGGGGAAATCTCAAGAGTCTTGAAACCTGGTGGAACAGTCCTAATTTACAAGATATCTGATGCTTCTAAAGGGGAAACAGATAAGGTAATTACTGTTGACATGGTGACATTATAGATTTTGTTTTGGCATGAATGAGAAATCTGACTTGGGTTCTCTTGCAGACCACCTCCGTTATTGAGCGCAAGTTACTATTGTCTGGTTTTCTAGAAGCAAAAGCTTTTCAAGTGAAATCAAGTTTACCATCTGAGTTATCTTTTGGGGTAAGTTTGTGTTACTACTATTCATTGGCATAGTAAAACTATGTTCCCCAATCCTCCCCCTTGCATGTTAACTAAATAACACAAAACTTAGTTGAACTCACTTCGGCCTTAACTCCAACTGTTTGGAGTTGCTTCATGGACCATTATCAGGATCTAGTTAGGATCCTATGTGTGAAGTTTATCCTTTCACTCAATCCTGCTAGCATTATGTTCTCCATTTAATTTCTTGTAGGCGTGTCATTGAATCTCTTCAACCCACGTCATCAATCTCCCTATATATGAATTGCCCAAGTCTTTTGCACTGGTGCACTTTTTTTTTTTTTTTGTAGCACATGAGTATACCATTCAATGGGCGTGTCCATTGTTATCTCTGATTTTGTTGGTTACTCTAGCATTTCATGGTTTAACAAAAAGGAAAAGAATATCTTGGATTTTACTTGTGGATGGGATGCTTTTGATAAATTTGATAAAATTTGTAATTTGTATCCATGTTCATTTGTCACAGGATATGCTTTGCGATAGCTAACATTAGTCGTTTGAGCTTTAATTTTGTTCTCTCTTTGTAGGTCAAGGCTAAAAAGCCTTCTTGGAAGATCGGTTCATCCTTTGCCTTAAAAAAGACCACAAAAACTTTACCAAAAATTCAGATCAATGATGATTCAGATCTCATTGATGAAGATAGTTTACTAACAGAAGAGGACTTAAAGAAACCCCAGCTGCTATGTAAGACATCATGGTTCAAAATTATGCTATTTTGAATTGTCTTCATTGTTTGTCGGCCTTATGAGATTCTTTTGGGGGTCAACTGTAATTTTTGTATATCTTTTAAACAATGTGCTTGTGCAGCGAGTGATTGCGAAGTTGGAAGCACAAGGAAAGCTTGTAAAAACTGCACTTGTGGGAGAGCCGAAGAAGAGCAGAAAGTAGAGAAGTTAGGCTCCACTGTAGATTTGAGCAATTTCAAGTCGCAATGTGGCAGTGTATGTCCTCTAGTTTCTCATTCATCTGCTTTTTGATGTATTTTTATTGTTCGGTTCAGTTTTGTTTTCTTTGCTCTGAAAATTTTGATCTGCAGTGTGGACTAGGGGATGCTTTTCGATGCGCTACATGTCCTTTTAAAGGTCTTCCTCCATTCAAACCCGGCGAGAAGGTGTTTTCTTGGATTCAAAATCAATCCCTTGCTCCCTCTCTCTTGCTCTCTCTGCCTCTCGGGTTAACATTCATCTCTTTTCCAGGTATCATTGTCAGCGAATTTCCTTACAGCAGACATCTAGACTAGAACCGCCTTCTTCAAATACAACTGAATGGTATGTGGTGATGGTTTTTTTCACTCCCTAGGCTACTGCTCTTCGGATATATGAATTTTGGGTTGTAACTCTGAACCAAAACGTAAATGCTGGTTCAAAATTTGATAGTGTGTTGTGGCCTTAGTTTGGTCCATTTTGTCATTGTTGTTTTACTGTCAGATCAGACTTGTTTCTTACGTTTATGTTTGTTTCGACTTTTCAAAGCAACAGTGCTTATTACTTATTGTGTACCTGCTGCAACGCATTTGCTCATGCTTCTCGACAACTTTTCTTTCACATTTTGAATTTCCACCATTTTCGACTCAGAGGGTCCATGAGTAGACATTTTCGTCTCTCGACAGTCGGGCTATAAGAAGCCACATACACAGGCAACGTTGCAACGTTGAAGTTTATTATTCACTCTTCCACAAAAAAATTACAGTTCTCATATATTGCACAAGACTAATCTCGTATGTTTAGCTGCTAAGCTGTTGGGAGAGGAGAACAAGAAGGCCCTGAGGACCTACTAAGATCTCATTTAGGAAGCTAATCAATCCGAACCACACCACCGGCGTAACGTCCACACCGCCCAACGGCGGGATCACCTTTCTGGTTGCCATGAGAATCGGCTCCGTGGGAGCATAAGCCACCACATACGGGAACTTCCCAACCGGAAGTTTTGGGTACCAGGACATGACTATCCTTATTATGAACAGAAACGAAAACAGCGAAAAAAAAGGACCGAGAAACCCGATTGCTAGCTTTGCTGTTGCAGGGTCCAAATCTGCCACCACCAAGTTGTGCATTAGATTTGAGACGTTATGGGGCGTGCTCGGCGGACAGATGCGGAAAATGTTTGAAACTGCATCTATATCATCAAATGGCTTCAATGACAACAGAGCGGTAGGAGAAGCGGCTCCGAGTTGGACCAAACAGAAGGAACATTGTGCAATTACGAGTCCTTGCCTTGGCTGCCTTTTACTCGTTGTCTTGAAGCTTTCCTGACAAGATGGAAAAGAGTTTGTTGAAATCATATGAATAGAGTTTGAACATGGCCGATATTAGAGGGGAAGCGATTTCTGCACACCCTTGTTTTTCTTCTCCAGCACACTCATGTTGCCTTTGAATTAAATTTGCAACAAACATGAGCGTGCATGAAGAGAAAACGGGTGTGCGGAAGGTATTCGCTGCAAGAAAGTTGGCCAAGTTCAAATTTGCAATGGAAAAACACAACTGGGGTACTCACAATAGGATTGAGATTTCCAAGCTTGGATATCCTTCTCGTGGAGGGCCATCCTACAACAAATTGGAAATCAAGAACACAAAACAATGAAATCTTACAGGAAGCTACTCCGAAACAGGAAGAACAAAAACCAGTTTTAATTGGTACCTTTAATCTGGACGTGGTTGAGAAGATAAGAACAGGTAGCCATCGGAGAGATGAACGGAGAGGGAGAGAGGAAGAGGAGGAGAGGAGGAGGTATTGAAATGTTATCCTTTAAACGAGAGGTGGGGAAGTCCACTTTTAAACAGGTGACCGGCAACGGCTATTGTAGGTTTCACACTGATAACTGATTACATTTCCAACAACACATACATAAATTCTATATTTTTGTAATCTACATCTAATCTAACAGTAAATAAAACTAGCACATGGCCACACACAAAGTGTGTGAGAAAATTTTTTGAAATAGAAAGAGAGAGGAAGAGAGTAATAGAGAATGTGGGAGTGTGAATTTTTTATTATTTTTAATTAGAGATATGTTAGGATTGCATGTAGGTGAAGTTTTGAAAAAAAAAATAGCAAAATTTAGTCGTGTGAAATTACATTTCTGATTCATGTTTTTTTTTTTAATTAGAAGGTTAAAATGAGAATTTCATAGAATTTTAGTTGACAATGAGTGTTGTATTAATTAATAGTGATTAAACAAAATTGTTTCATCTTCTCCAATTAATTTAAATTTATAATACAAATCATTCACAACTCGATAAACCCACAAGTGTTCCAACCGTCATCCCCTTACAAAAAGAGTTGAGTAATACTATTCATACCATGTGTTTGTACCATATTTTCGTACCACCTTAGGTGACATATGATGCGGACAACGACATCATTTAAAAAATTTGCAAAACCCAAAGAAATGAATGAGGAAGACTCCTCGTATACCACAATCATTATTTAATTAACTAGTTTTTCTTAAGGGAAGTGTTATTGGCACTTCAAAAATCTCATTCTACACTCTTCACAAGTGTATTTTTCTTTTCAAATATAGAAAGTTTGGAGTGTAGAATGAGATTTTTGGAGTGCTAATAATAATTCCCTTTCTTAATTATTTGTTTATTAAATAATGAACTAAATTTAAAAATCTGATTAATTCAAATGATGTGGACAGATCAAATACCACCTAAGGTGGTATGAAAATATGATACAAAAACATGGTACGAATAACATTCCTCAAAAGAGTCTCTTCAGGACCTGGGGGTATATAAACCCCGCGAACCTTCAAAGTTTTGCTTACCATGAAAGTAAAATCAAGCCCCCCTCCTAAAAAAATGACTAATAGAAAAGGAAAAGGAAAGTAGAGTACTGCTTTCACTTCTTGTGTCTATGCGTCTTCTTTTGGAAACTTGGCAAAACTCTTGAGAGAGAGCAGAGGGGAAGATATCTTGACAAGGGATACGGGAATGCCAAGAAACGCACGAGGTTTTGGCAATCCTTCTCTCCAACTTCATCACTTCCCTGTGAACTCAATTGACTCAAATAGGTCTTTCCCTCGTAAATAAAACTGAGCTGCTGCCACAGAAGTATGCCCAACCCTATCTCCAACGAAACACTTGAAACAAACAGATATATTAGAATAAGCGCTCTAGGGGATAAAAGGACAGCGGATCTTAGAAAACCATGTATAATCTCACGGATTGCCGTTGTAGCTGAATCACTGTCAACGGCATGTAAGTGGTCCTCGGATTCGTATGTTATGGATGGCCAGATATGATAACCCACATACATAGCCATGATAGAAATATAGAACATACTGGCGACAACTGATATGAGGAAGGCAATGAAGTGTCGGTGGTTAGACGCACCAACACAATTCCCAATCTGCATCAAACTCATACGGCGACAATGCTATTAGTATGAGTGTTATGATCTCAAATCCCAATCAACCAAGTCTTACTGATACCTAGAAGTCAAGTGATTAAAAGATAAAGCGTTCAATAGACAGAAAGATATTCCGTAAAACAACCGATCAACATATTTTCGAATTGGGAAGAAGATGATGACACTCACAAATGGGCAATGATGATCCATGTCCAATGTACACATTCCACAGGACCGGCAATGATGAGTGCTAGGCGACTTTGGCTTTGAGCATTGGTGACAGAAGGTATAATTATCGAGGTCACCTTTCCCCACAGCTGGATAGCTTCCCCACACTCTGTACGGAGGTGTTCCAGCACACGCAAATGAAGCAGAACTGAATGTATAAACAGTGGCTACAGATAACATGAAGGTAATGATGGAGTGAAAAATTCCATGGAAATAGCTGATATCGAAAAGAACAGGGAACAGCGCCCACACTCCACCACCTGCAATTTTAGAAAGCACGTCAACATGAAAAATAAAAGAAGAACAAAATCTATCTACTCGACCCCTAGAACACACAAAACAATGCAAATTTGGTAACACGCTCCTGAATCCCCAAGAAGAAGCTATTAACTCCCCCATTGCAGTTTTACATTTTGCAATTAAGTAAATTTTCTTGATCTTCTTTCATGGAAATATTTTGACCATTCCCATACAGAAGATATTATAGAAAAGTGAACCTAAAAATACCCAATGCCTAAGTAATTGGGAGGGGGGAATGCCAACAAATGTGCAAGCAAAATGGAGAGATATTCCAAAACGAATTATGCGAGGAACGAGTACATACATATCAAAAATAGCATAAACATGAACAGGATACTGACTAAGCAGCGATCCCGCAAGCGTCTCAACCAAAAGTATTTGCATTCACGTTTCCCCGCATTCTGATTTGTTAAAGCTCCACACCAACCACACTTGAAAATTGGAGCATTTGATGGAAGAACAAGGTGTAATCCACAACCCCAACACGTGACGTCATAGTCGTCCTTGATGGATGCTATAAAATGCTCCTACATGTAACCCACAAGTAAGCAACCAAGACAAAAAAATTCAAACTTGCACAGCCAGTAAGATCCATGTTCCAGCTTTTCATCAACACATTCGCAGCCGGACAACCGAATCCTTTGTTAGGTTCTCTGTTTTATGGAAACCGAATAATCTAGCACAACTTATTTCTTGCAACATGAATGCCAATCATTCAAAAGCAAAAACAAATTTAACAAATGAATGTTCACAGAAAAGCACTTTTACCAAATAATCAGGCAAGAATTGTTATTGCACTCGGTCTAAAAACAACCAAAACAAAAGTTAAAAGAAATAAACAGATAGATAAGCTTAAGCGCTTCCAGCATCCGATTACCATTTAGCTGTTGGAGAAAGAGGAAAATCAATAAATATGAAGAACAGGGACGGAAAAATGTAAAAGAAACATACCAATCAATTCGGTTTTGGTCAATTATTATCTGATTAAACTACAAGAAAAAAAATGGATGAATTTATTTACAAAAAAATCTGATTAAGTTTTGCACACGATAGAAAAAGAAAATTACAAAATTACAAAAGAAGAAGAACAGAACGCGTGGAGGAGAAGAGTTTGACCTTGGGCAAGTCGGCCATGGTTGGCATTGCCGTTGGAGCAGCTTCAGAGGATACAGAGATTGAAATTGCCATGTAACTGCAGCTGAACCGGAATCGAACCCCAATTCTGCAATTTCAAGGGCTCCTCCTCCATTCCAGAATTCACAGACCGACCAATATTTGATCGATTGATTGGAGAATGTTAGTGCCAAATCGAAGGAAGACACTTACTGGAAACTTTTTCATCGTCATTTTCTTGTCGCGTTTAACCGGGTCCAACTTCCGAACCGGCCAGCCGAACCCCCAATCACCCGCTTTGGACTCCCAGTTTTTCCTTTTTGGGTAAGATTTTGAAATTTGGGCTCTAGTTTTGAACTTGGGTAGCGCCAATCGTCGGGCCCAAATCGTGTCCACCCAACTTATTTGGGTTATTTATAAGAGGTGATTCTCTCTTACCGAATCGTTTTACTCCCAAAAACAACATATTTTGAAGTGACTAAAAATGTTCCTTCGAGAGCGTCCAAATAAAATTGGAACGATACAAAGAATTGTTTAAGAACCCTCGGGCACCGATACAAAGAATTGTTTAAGAACCCTCGGGCACCACTTCCTTAGAGCAACTCTAGCGTGAGGAAGGGTCTCTAGGGCAACTTCCTATTCAATCCCCTCCAATGAATAATAACTGCCTTTAATGAACAGTAATTGTCTTTTGCATCTTCACTTCTAACTAAATAGTCATGGCAATAGGTAATAAAATATTAGTATTTTTTATTTTATAAAAAAGATAAATTATTTGTAATTTCGGATAGAATTTTTAATCGGTATTGTTGTACCACGTGTCATTAAATAAGAAATTACAACCCAGGTGTCATTTTTTTTAATTTTTTTTTAAAACTTTTTGGATTTTTTTTTAAATTTTTTACCTTTTTATTAATTTTTTACATTTTTTATTAATATTTTTATTTTTTATTAATTTTAAAACTTGGTTGAAGTCAACCAAGCATCACACACCCTCAGGCTCTCGGGCCACCAATTTGAGTTGGGTCTCTCACTTGAGCCCCTTGCCCAATCGCCCGTATGGGCTAGAGAAGGTAGCTGGGGCTATTGGGTCATCAAAGTCACCGGTCCATTGGGCTCCAGCTCTTTCTGGAGTTGCTCTTAGAAGCTAGTTTTAAAGGCCAAGTTGAGCTCCGACAGATAATGAATGAGTTGCACAAGAATGTCAATCAAATTGTCCTTTTTACAAGTTGTTTGTACGACTTTTGTCCGTTTAGTTTTTAGGGTCCTTTCAAAGAGTGGATGGAATTCTTTCAAATGAATAGGTTTACTCAAAAGAAATAAAACATATGCAAAATAGTCAAATACAAAGTCCACTTTCAAGAGATATACCAAAAGAAAAGTATTAACAAAACACAAAAAAGTGTTTAGCACAATATTTGTGTTGCTTCATTTGCGTTTGAGAGCAAGAAACAACTGGGTTCCTTCTTTGCAGCTGGATTTTATTTTGTGAATAAGTTCTTCATTTTTTTCATAAACCCTATCAAACACTTGGTCCGTTATCTTAGTTCCAAAATGCGTTTTGAAAACTCCCTCCATGCCAGCTCTGAGCTGCATTGTGAGTCCTGGCCCATTGATCATATGACCGGCTTTTAACCATGGGCTTGTCGACTCAATTCTCGCTATGTTGAAGCATCCATTTCTTTCGATCACCTCCATCATTTCCTTCGGAGTTGCGTTGTATGTTGGAATGTTGAACGAGTCCACCTCTCCTTCGCTAATCAATCCCTACGAGTCGAGTGTTACAAAACAAACATAAAGGAAGTTAGGTGTGTTGCAAGAGACATATGCATTGTCATAACCAACTGACCTAATTCTCTTCTGTTTAATTTTTCTAATCAAACACATAAGAGTTGCTAACTGACTTACTTCCTTGGCAATCTCCATGAGAGTAGACCCCAGAAAATCAAACATGATGCCATTTGGAATCTGAGATGGAGGGGTCCCATTTGGGATAGCTTGCATGATTATCACCATCATTCCACCCACCACAAGCTCTTTAGCCCGAGCTTCCAAGAATGCTGCCATGTCTTTACCAAATTGGGCTGCATAAGCATCAACTACTTCATCAGGGGAAGTCGTGTAGTAAATCTTCCCTCTGTTCCACGCCGGAGAGTTCTTGTCTACCACTTGCTCCGGTACCTTAGAGAGCCAGTGAGCTGCATACGAAGAATGCACGAAATGGAGCGAGGACTTGGGGAATAACTGGCCGTGGAAAGACCCCGGCACGCCAGCAGCAAAGTAGTGCCTTTCCGGAGGCAAAGACGCAAAAAGGGTGTTAAAATCGTTGGCCACATGATCGCTGAAGAATACTTGGAATTCAGGCATTTGGGAGGAGATGCATTGGGATTGGTACTTGTGTTTCACTGCTTCCAGAATGTTTTGGACGCTAAAGAAAGTGTTTGGTCCAACTGAACATCCCAAATCTGCTATCCGAAATGCGTTGGTTGGATTGCAAGAAAAGTCCTCTATGTCAAGCTTCTCTGTTATTGCATCATCAAGTAGACTCCTTGAAACATTTGCAGCAGCTCTCTGCACAGTATAAAATATAGTTTGTGTCAACAAAACCTCTTACAATATTTTCTATTGGAAGAGCAATGCAAAAGTTCATTTATTCATAAGAATCAAAATTCGAAACGCGAATGCATATTAGTCAAGTTTGCTAGGGCAGTGTGCTCTTACCTACACCCAAGTTTGAATCTCCCAACCCCCTAATATAGATAAATTTAACGCAGATTATCCTAACGTTTTTTAACATGAAAATTATGAACATGAATAACTACATGAGTTGATAGAACTGAAGGAACCTGGAAATAGGAGTTTTTGGTGTAGCTGTATGCGCCATCTCCACCGTTCATCGGATATGCTTCCGGCACCGTGGTTCCGTTGATGCTCATCTTCAACCCTCTCTCTCTCTCTCTCTCTCTCTCTCTCTCTCTCTCACGAATTGTGCAGGTTGTCAGTGATAGATATCTGCAATTTATAGCGCACACGCACACTCATGATGACGTCCAGTTGACTGTTATTATGGAGTAATTCGGATGGAAAAATGGTTCCATTTGTTTTATTTGGAGTAATTTTCTTCATGTTTTTAACGTGTGGACCATCTTCTTTGACAAATATGACATCTCCATCTATAATTTATTTGCCAAACGACGTCATGTATAACGCAAACTCCGAAAGAAAGGTAAACGAAAAATAAATAATCAACAAAAATTAATATAAGCTATTTTTCTTGCCGCCCTCTCACGAATAGAAGGGAAATTTCGGTACGACGCTTGACTAGAATACTTCTCACTCTAAGTAGAACCACGATAAGGTTAAGTCATAAGTGGACCGAAACAAATTAAAGTCTCATTCTCTTGTGAAGACATTATAGATGACATAATCGGACGGTTTTCTCGGTACCATCGACATTGAGGTGAAATACCAACCAAAATGTCCCTGTATTGATCGTTTTCGGGACCAGTATTCAATGGCATGAAGCTTTAGCGGCGCCGCCTCGACACATTCCCCTCTCTCCCCGGCATCGTCCCACACAGAAAGAAAGAGCATCGAAATGAACCAAATTTCAGAAATAGATCGATTAAATTCTCATGAGGGTTTTCTATATAAATAAATTCTCATGAATGTTACATCCAAGTCAAGCCTGTAGTTCGATTGGTAACATAATGAACTAAAAATTCTAATATTTTTACAGTATTTTGCACATAAGATGTTACAAACATGTCAAATTGTTTTGTGTGCAGACCTATTTCTCTCTAAAACCTCCTTCAGCGCATGCTCAACCAATTTCCTCTGTGCGATGCTCCGAAAACTCTATCACGTCAAAAAACTGTCAACCAGATGGCCAATCTAAATGCCTCGTACCATCATCACTCAAGTTCCAAGCTCCTTCAGCAATCTCATCAAAGAGTTGGTCCCAACCCCAACTTGAATACCCATAGAAAAACCAGTAGTCGCTGACAGATTGATTTCCTAACTTGATCTCTTCGACTTTACGAAATGTTGCTGATTGATCAAGAAAGTAAACACCCGGCAGGACTTCCGGATACTCATTCATAACAAATCTTCGAGTTAATGCGACAAGAGGCATTCCAACCTTTATAAGTGGTCCTCCAAAAGACAGAGGAGCCTCAGATAGCATCTCCAGCCCTTTGTCCAATTCAAGAAGAACATCCCATTTGATATTCTTGTTAATAATCAGACCTTCAAATCCAGAAACTCGATCTGCCTTGACGATAAGGACCTCTGATTTATCAAAGGGATGTACAGTAAGAAGTTTATCAGTAGCAACTAAAGTGGAACCGGTCACCACATGCAGGGCTGCTTCCTGCAAACCTTGTGATGTGTGTGATTCGGGCTGATTGTCTCTAATGCCTTGTTTATGCGTCTGTGTTAAAAGTATTTCATGAAGTGTGTCCTTTTCAAAGGGAGCTCCCTCGTGAATGTCAGAAGACTGGACCTTAAATAAATTTTGATTCCTTCCCCACTTTTTTGCTACAGTCCATAAGCTTCCTACAAAATCATCAACAAGTAGACGACTTAAGTCTTGAACAAGGAAAATTACTATAAGAAGTTAAGGACCCATAAGCATTAGTAGTATAAACATCGCACATTAAATTGAATTACCCTTCTCACTGATAAGATCATCCGAGTTACTTCCATGATCGGCCATAAACTTGAAGATTTCAGTGACTGCCATATCCCCTTCATAAAGGACAGCATTCTTCTTTTCAGCTGGAAAGAGCACCAGAGCAGGATAAACTTCCCTCTGCTTTTCCAACAAAGGTATGAGCACAAAAAAGACACGAATTACACACATTCAAGAACAATTTTTAATTAATTGTTGTTCAGAAATAGGTTACCGAACATACGCTACTTAGAAACGTAGAAATGAAACTACAGAAATAACAATAAAAGCCAGCTGGGTTAAAAGATACATATTCACGCTACTATAAATATATAAGAGAAATATTTGTGCATTCCACAAGACACACCTGATTCATTGATTTCAATATCACACTGCAATCATTCAAGGTGCAGTCAAGCAAGTATAATAATGGAAGCTTCAGCATTTCATCCTTCAAGTCACCTGTCAGATATAGCCAATCATATGAATATAGGACCAGTAAGACAAAAAGGCCTAAACATGGCCATTACATTTTATATAACCCATATTTATAATATTATTAGAATGCACTTACCATCGTGAAACCTTGTTTTCTCATTCTTTGATCCGCTTTTCAGCATCTTAATATAGTCCTTCATAGCCCGATATACTTCACGAACAACCAATTCCATTCTCTGGCAAAATCCACACCATCTATTGCTAAAAAGGACCAAGACATCCTTATTCCAAGCGTCAGTGTCAGATTGATTAAACCCAATCACCTGCTCGGTGAAGGTACGACTTGTAACTCGAGGGACAGAATCCACTTCACGAAAATCCAGATTAACAAATGGTGGTTGAGTGGCCTCCCTAGAGCTTTGAAGAACAGATTCAGACTGTTGATATGGAAGAAGACTTCCATTAACAAACCCAGAAAGAAAATTAGCCAGTGAAGAATAGCTAAGATCAGCCTCTTCTGAGAAGACAAAATGTTGCTGGGCAATGGGATCAACTATCACCAAGGCAGGAATTTTTGATCCACCAGTGAGACTATTAAGTAATCGATAATTACCATCAGAAAAGAAAAAAGAGCCCTCAAAACCTTGAAAGCGAAGCTGTTGCTCCCCTGATTTGTCTTCCTGTGAAGAACTTTCTTCATCGACCTTTATATCTTCAGTACTATCAAGTTTATGATCTGCAAGATGTTGTTCACTATCTGCAGATAAGAACTGCTTACTTGTACCAACATATGCTGTTTTCTCTTCATCAGTCTGAGAAAAGATTTCAGAATCTGTGACTTCGGAAGTTTCCAGATGCTCTTCAGCAGATACACTAGTCCTGTGTGGCAATTGATCCTTGTCTGAGTTAACACTACTTGTCACAAGGCCTTCCTTAGACAGTTCTTCTGTAAGTTGATCAGACTGAAGTTCTTTCTGCACTGGCAATGTATTCACTAACTTGATGTCCATGTCATCTGATATAAGTTGGAAACCTAACTCTTTTGCAAGCGAGCTTAATTTAGCTTTGTTCTTTTGCTTAAGTAAGATATCCAAGATCTCCTTCAAGGAACCACCCTGTAGATCCAAAGCTATATTATCCAAAGTGACTTGTTTTCCTTCATTTACAATCATGAAAGTAGACGTTTTGTCTTTTAATTTGATTGTCTGAGACAACTTTAGTTTTGGATATCCAGATGTACTCCTTAAAGCTTGATAATCTTGGACCGAGGGTTTCTCAGACTTGTCTCCATATTGCCCACCACTTTGGCGTGAAATATGACAGTGCAGTGCCAGCTCTCGAAAAGAATCAAGAGCTTTCTTACATTTTATTCTAGTCTCTGACAAGTCAGATGATCTATCCACAAATAGGAGTGCTGATGGTTGGTTTGCAGGTAAAGAAGGCTTCAAAGTGTTTCCAAGACCTTCCAACTACAAAATATTATGGATCAATTTTTTCACTGCTAAATTTAATAATAAAGTGAGCTATCCACAATAAATTATAAAAAGAATTAGTATAGCAAAAAGAAAAAAGAAGTAAACATGCAGGATGAGATACTATTGACCGCTGTTTTAATCCCTTAGCATGCGTGGAACCTAAACATGGAACTACTGCCCTATTCATGCACCAATTTTTATATGTAAGTATAAGTTAACCGAAAGTACGTTTAGTAATCCAAAGGGAAGAATAGATAACTCACCTCCATAACAACCAAATTATCCATCTGTAAAGCATTTTTGAGGTCCTCCTCTTTCTTAATAATCTTTGAACAACCGGGGCATCCAGATAAGTACAGGACTGTCAACCATGTACTGGAATCTTCAATCCCAAAAGTTGAGAGCATCGATCTTTCTGAGACCAGACCAAATTTATACCTTTCAGGAGGTAGAAAGAACTCCCGTGCAACGGTTGTGAACTTCGAGAGGAAAGAGTCAAACAGCTGATATTCTTCGCGATTACAGAATGAGCTCATTTGCTCAGACTCCACAAAAGAAGCACTGTCATTTACCGAGCTGAAGTCCCCAAGCCAAGGAACACCACCAAGCCCATAATCAACACCGCACATCTTTGCACTTTCAATACCCTGCTTTTTCCCAAAAAGAAAACAGCAGCAAACTATCACTAAACTTGTGCTTCTATATTTCATCACATAAATTAGTATCATAACAACAATGGCAGTTCGAAACTACCCGCGACCTTCTGGATATTCTTCCCCAAGTGTGCTGGTGATCTACTCGCCTCTCCGCTGATGTTGAATCCAAGAAAATTCCCTGCAAAGAAAAATTCTTATCAATTAAAATCTAATCGAAAACACCCAACGAGGCCTTAAAGTTTAAACCTTTACCTTGCAGAGCAAAACCGTTTCCATCGGTTCCATTATTCTTCCTCCTGGCAAGCAATTTTGAAGTCCATTCGCAAAACTCAAACAGAATCAAAGCTTTGTCAGTTGAATCAACGAACTCTTTCAATTTCTCCGCAGTTTTTAGGGACTTGAACGGAAGCTCTTCTGGTCCAACCGCCACATACGGACGGAGCGAGGCCAATACATTTTGCGCCCTAAGTCTTCCGCCATACTTGTAAGACACAGAATTGTGATAGTACAAAACTGTTGTTCCCTCTGCTTCCGTGGCAGCTCCAATGGCGTCCGCCAACACCTTCTCTGCGTTTCTGTACATAAACCTCAATCTCAATGAGCTGAAATCTTCTTGATTATCGGTAACCAATCGAGCCACATCTCTCATGAGCGATCGAGATTCTCCCGACCCTGCGCGGCATTTCAAGATTAACTCAGAATAATTAATTAACATAAACTCGTGATTAGAGATTAATAACTAGGATTATGATTTGAGAGAGACGGAGAGAGATTACATGGGAGAGTGACGATGAGGAGGATGTGAGGGTGGAGGCGGATCTGGGAGGAGAAATTTTGCTTTGTCAGGAGTTGCCATTCGCCTACGCCGTCTGATTTAGTTTCAAAGGCTGGGATTGCTGCCGCGAGGAATACCCAGCAAGCTAAGAACACCACTTTCTTATTCTTCGTCGTCATCGTCGTCGTCGTCGTCACACTCTCTCAGAGGATCACCGCGACTGTGCGGAATACACTTCCAGTCTTTCACCCGCCGACCCGATTTCCTTTCCCCTAAAATTCAGCCGAATGAAAATGGGCTTGCGAGTCGGGTATTGGGTATGGCGGGTCGGCCACCAAGCTGATCAATGAATTATTTTGGGCTGAGTCGGGTAGGCTTAAGATGAGAGAGGCGAGTCTGAAACCCAGCTTAACCGGCCCATACTAATTTCTTCAATGGTGATCCAAAGATGAGCAAAGATTTATCGATGGTTAAAAGCCGAGTAATTATCCGATACTGCATTCTTTGTGATGATCCGTGTCGAATCTACAGTTTTTCACTGGACTGCCGGCAATGATGAGTGCTACTTGATTTAGGGTTTGAGCATTGGTGACAGAACATAAGGTTTAATTCTCAAGGTCGCTTTGTTACTTTCAGCACAAGCATATGGTGGTTGATAGTTGAATTTTTTTTTTATATCATTAAAAAAATGAGCATAATTATCCATAAGCACCACGGGTGGCCTTGTGGCTGAGACGAGTTCTAGATCTGTATTTAACATGAAACGTTATGAGTTTAATTTCTAACGCTGGCAAATCACACGATGATGCTATGAAGAGGCTGAAAATGTCTCTTTGAGTCTTCCCAATCCTTGGAAGAGTGCTTTGCCATGATAAAGCCACAAGCTGACCACTAGTTCGTAATTCTTTTAAAAACTCTCTTATAATTAGGATTGAATACACTTAATTCGTAATAACATATAACAAATTTTCATAATCTCAATTGATGTATGATTGAATGCTTGGATTCGTAATAAAATAAAATCTCAATTAAATACATTCACATAAAAATTTGGAATTGTGCAAGTTATGTAATCAATAGTAATAAAATTGCAGATGAAAAAAATGGAAGAGTAATGCTAGGTTAGGTAAACTAAATTTATAGAAAAAAATTTGCAAATTAAAAGATGCTAAAAAAACACTTATGCATGAGTGCTTTTTATTATAGAAATATTGAAATTTGTTTTAAAAATTAAGTGGTTGGTAAAGAAATTTCTAACATCGGTTTCTCTTGCTAATATTATTACGACTAAGTTTTAATTTTCATTATGAACGTAGTCATACTATTTTTGTAATTATCAAAAAACACGCTTAGTTATTTTTTAATTAATCCTAAATAGATTCTTATACATCCTTAATTAATCGTTGGCATAAATTATTCTGGCCAACTTACCTAATTTTTTATATTTTACAAAAGGTAAAAGAGGCATATATTCAACCATAAAATGGGCATAGATTCAACCAAAAAAAGAGGCACATATTCCACACCACGTAACAAAAGGGTTGCGTTACCACATAACCCTTACCACATAACCCAATAGAAAAGGGATGAATGAGGAGTGGATTCCGTGAGAAAGGAATAATAGCCTTCCGCTTCCTTCACCTCTTACAACCTTACTCTCGTTTCACTTCTCCCTCTGCTCCCGTTCATTTCCCGCCGCCGCTCCTCTCTAGCTCCCTCCTCTCTCGCAGTCGCCCCCTCGCCGCGGGCTACAGGTGCTACTCATCCTCCGCGACGTCCTCGTCTCCCTCCGCCATGGCGGGCGGTGAATCGCAGGAAGTGGAGTGGCCGGCGAAGCGCGTCAGGGACACCTTCGTCAAGTTTTTCGAGGACAAGGGCCACATCTTCTGGACGTCTAGCCCCGTCGTTCCTCACAACGATCCCACTCTTTTATTCGCCAATGCTGGTTCGTCAATCCCGATTTCAATTCCGCTTTTATTAGTATTTATATTTTTTTGAGTTTAGTTGTTACTGGATTTTACTGTGGCGGAAAACGAATCAGACAGTTCAGTCCCGTCTTATATTTTTAGGGTTTTGTGCGAGTATTGTTTTATTCCATATATTTGTTCATTCGCTTGATTCAAGTTGATTGTCATGAGATCCTGATAATCGATTCGGGTAGTTCAATCCGTGCTGTGTTTTAGTTTCTTAATTTCCATGAAATTTTCTGGTTCGATTTCATAGAAAATTTGCCGGCACAGCTCTTGGTTCCGGTCAACTGCCCGGCCATCTCTTTAGCTCATGCTCATCTATTGTCAACGCTAGCAGTTTTTGATAAATGATGCCATTCCCGACTCAGGGAAGTGAAGCTCAATTTCTATTCATTAGTTCACCGCTGAGATGTAGAACTGGATCGTACATGGGGTCCAGAGATTTTCAATCTGGAATTATCTTATATATATATATATATATATATATATATATGTATTAATGCAACCCTTCTTACTTCTTAGTGATAAATTATTTGACAGACACGCACTATGGGACTCCATAAAATAAATTGTTTGAGACTTAGGACCTGAGTCGGGAAAAAGGGCGCAGTCACAGGTAGGAATTTGTTGATCAATGGTCCTGCTACCTCCATTTGCGCCCACTGAAGGGGGTGGGTTTTGGGCAAATATGTTGAATCTTTGGTTTACTTTTCCGGTAACCAGACAGTGTATATCTTTGTTAATTAGCTTGATTGTTTATGGAATCCCATGTTGTGTTTTAGTTTCTTTTAATTTCAGGGTTTTGTGCCATTATATTGAATATTTGATAGTTCTCCCACCCGCCAAATAGAGTATATATTTGTTGATAAGCTCGATTGTATTCATGTTTCGAATGAATAGGTATGAACCAGTTCAAGCCCATTTTTCTGGGGACAGCAGACCCAAACACTCAGTTGAGCAAGCTGACTCGAGCATGCAACACCCAGAAATGTATAAGAGCAGGCGGGAAGCACAACGATCTCGATGATGTAGGGAAAGACACTTACCACCACACCTTCTTTGAGATGCTCGGCAATTGGTCTTTCGGGGATTATTTCAAGAAAGAAGCCATTGGATGGGCTTGGGAGCTTCTCACAAAAGTAAGCAGATTTCACCCAATTTTAGTTCTTCACCACCAGTAACTATATTAGCGCTGATAATTTTACTATGACTCTTGACGTATTGATATGCAGGTTTATAAGCTGCCAGAAGATCGAATTTATGCCACCTATTTTGGTGGTGATGAGAAGGCTGGTCTTGCTCCTGATGATGAAGCTAGAGAGTTATGGCTTAAGTTTCTACCTGCCGGCCATGTACTACCATTTGGCAGTAAGGTATGCTATTCTTCAAATATATATATATATTTATTTTTTTTAATTTATAACAGTTTTTTAATGATTATTTATCAGGTTGAAATGACCTTATCTAATTGGTTTTATCATTGTTTTTGTTATTGTTTCTCTCTCCACCAAAATAGGATAATTTCTGGGAGATGGGCGATACGGGTCCTTGTGGTCCTTGCACAGAAATCCATTACGATAGAATAGGAAATCGTGATGCTGCATCATTAGTCAACAACGATGATCCTACCTGCATTGAAATTTGGAACCTTGTCTTTATTCAGGTATAACTTTGACATCATATCTTATGGATCTTTGTATATGGATTAGCATTTATTTTATATAGGTCCAGAAAATTGGCATTGAAAACTGGAATTGTGTTCTTAATGGTTTATATTTAATGGCACAACATCTAAAATTGCAATATAAGTGCCACATTATTTTATTTCTTTGCTTTCTGGTTTATTTTTTGGACAATTAATTTAGTGAACTGTATTTGTTCCTTGATTACTCCAACAGTTCAATAGGGAAAGTGATGGTTCTCTAAAACCGCTCCCTGCTAAGCATGTTGACACTGGGATGGGATTTGAAAGATTAACTTCTATACTTCAGAACAAGATGAGCAATTATGATACTGATGTGTTCATGCCCATCTTTGATGCTATCCAAAAGGTGGGATGTCAATTTCTTTTAGGGTCCTCTCAAAGCACAATACCTTTACTATCCAGAAAAGGGTGCAAACCCAACTACATAGAGTATATAGAGAGACACCTACACAGTAAAGAAAAAGAAAAAGAATCATATTCTGTTATTGACATTGCTTTCATGTCTCCAATATTTTTATAGGCAACAGGGGCTCCACCATATTCTGGGAAAGTTGGTGTGGATGATGTAGACAAAATTGACATGGCATACAGAGTTGTTGCAGATCATATTAGAACTCTTTCATTTTCCATTGCTGATGGGTCTCGTCCAGGTAGGCAGACGATAGTTAAACATACGCTACCTTCTACTCTACTGAAGTTGAGGCCATTGGTGTCTGCTTCCCACTGGGTAAACAGAACTCCATATATGGGACACGGTTGTGAGTTATTGGTTGTGGTCGGTCTACTTATTCATTACTTTGCTCATCGTCTTTTGGCTCTGTTTCATCGGCGGTGTTTGGCTCCATCTTATTTGTAGAGATATTGTAGTTTACACTGAAGGCTTATGCCTTGTAGTTTTTAAACGAGTTGGAAAGGGTATATTCTTTTTAGATAGTGACTAATCAGACTTCTAATGAGTGAGAAAATATGTCAAGATGCTCATATGTGCGCAAGTCTTCATATTTTTGAGAAAACTAAATAGTCGTCATATTTTTGGGAAAACTGTGATGCAGAGCTCTGGGTGTTCTCTTTTTTTTAGTTGGTAGTGATAGTTTATTGGCTACATCTTACATTAAGATATAATGTTTTTGAGTTGTTTAATACTTTCTTAACCTTTTTTGGTGGAGTAATTTTAAAAGTGTACCTTATGAGTTTCTACTTATGTCAGGCAATGACGGCCGCGAATATGTTCTGAGGCGCATTCTTCGTCGTGCTGTTCGGTATGGAAACGATGTACTAAAAGCTAAAGAAGGATTTTTCAATGGGTAAGAATGACAGACATACTGCAATTTGTGATTTGTAATTATATGGAATGTTGATATGATATTTGTGGAATCCAGGCTTGTAGACATTCTGGTGACAGTGATGGGTGATGTTTTTCCAGAGGTACAACAACATGAAGCACATATAAGGGAGGTAATCAAAGAGGAGGAAGATACTTTTGAGAAGACTTTACAGAAGGTATGAATGTACATTATGAATTTTTGTATAGGCATTTCTTTTCTTTGTTGCAAAGTTCAATATTTTGTGGTTCTTTTGATTGCATTAAAATGAATTTCCTATTCATGAGACGTTCTTTTCTTTTTTCGTTATATGTACACACTGAGTTGTAGAGAGATTTATGTTTTTTTTTTGTGTTTTTTTTTGGGGGGGGGGGGGGGGGGAGGGAGGGATGTTATGTGCAACTGAGTTGATTTGATGATTGATTTGTTTTCAGGGAATAGAAAGATTCAAGAAGGCTGCTCAGGATGTTCAAGGCAAAACATTTAGTGGGCAGGTTAGTATTTTCTGAATTTTGTTTTACTCTTTCACTTATTTTCGACCGGTGTCATATGTGTCAGTGCTGTGAGTATTATTCTCACAAAAGAGAGGGAGATGCTTTTCATTGTTCCAACCTTTCATTTAGCACCACTGGTTTCTGAAAATGCAGTCTTTTATAATATCTAGTTGGTAGAAAACTAATTTAACAACAGACGTGTCAACAAAACCAAGTCCTACACAAATATTTCTCTGTGCATCATAAATAGAAACTATAATATTCATGCTGAGAAAGAATATTCTTGACACCTGGTATCCAGTACCTGTACTTTGTTTAGTTTGACCTTACTTGAATGTAAGTTGAGCACAGATGCTGCTCGAGTTTGTTAGAACATGATCTTGACAATTAGCTAAATAACTTTTCTCGTAAAACAGACCATTAGCTAGAATAAGTGGGGATGAGTTGTGATGCTTCTTTACACATGTGGATACACCAACTTAAATTATTCTTCGTTGAACTGGATCATTTCCATTATCTATGGCTAGCAGACTAGGGATAGTGCTCATGTTTGAAGATTATCATTTTCCCTTACTGATTACCATGGTTTACTTTGTTCTTATTGTGACTGCAGGATGCTTTTGTTTTGTGGGACACATTTGGGTTTCCATTAGATTTGACTCAGGTACATAAGATCTATTGTTCTCTTGGATATTTATGTGTACATGACTTTGCTCACTGGTACTTTCTTCCAACAGTTGATGGCAGAGGAAAGGGGATTAATAGTTGATGTTGAGGGTTTCAATAATGCTATGGATGAGGCTCGAGAAAGATCAAGGAGTGCTCAAAATAAGGTACTATATCTTCTGCCATTTTCCCACTTTTGCTCATCCATATTCTAGTGTCAACTTCATATGTTGGCCAACCTTTTTCTCTTCATATGATGCTGGTTGTTTAAAAAAAAAAAATTTTAGATTTCGGGAACTAAGCGACAATAAAATTTATTTTCGTGCACCCTTTTCTTTCCGCACACCCCTGTTTATCTCTGCCTTTTGATTTTTATTTATTTATTTATCTAAAGGCTCAAAATAAAAAGGGGTTTATAGGGGTAGACAAATGGTTTGTGGAAATCTCTTCTCTTATAAATTAAATGGTATAGTAAGATACTGGAGTGGGGGTAGCAGAATTATGGGGTAGAGTAAGATACTGGGCAGCCCTCTGGGCATCAGTTTCAAATGAGTTCAAGGATTATTCTCTTTCTCATATAGTGTGGGATACGTTAGCAGCCGTAAAATGATTTGGTTGAGGTTATGTTACTTGTAATCAGATCTATTTGAGAGGTCTTAGCTAGCTTTGCTACATGGTGGATTTCTTATCCACTATTTTGTAATTCTTGTTTTTATTTTAATAAAGTGTCATCGTTTCTTCTAAAAAAAAAAAAAAAATAAATAAATGGTATAACAGAAATTTCATGTGGTAGCGCAGCGCACTCATGTTACCTTTTTTTCTTAAACTCTTTTAGCAATCTGGTGGTGCTATTGTTATGGATGCTGATGCTACTGCTACATTGCACAAGAGGGGGGTTGCTGCAACAGATGACAGCTTTAAATTTATTTGGAACCAGGTAGTTTTTTTTTTTTTTTTTTTTTTTTTTTTTGACATTTTGCATATTCTATATGTTTTTGCGGAATTATACTAAGATTGCCATGCAATGTTTATTCCTTGATATACAAAATTGTTTCCAAGAGTATTCTTATTAAAAAAAGTGTTTCCAAGAGTTGAAGCTCCATCATTCTTTACAAGGGATTAATGAATTTGTTGTTGATATTTGCATTTTTTTTTTCTCTACCAATACAGGACCATGAAAGTGTGGTAAAAGCAATTTATACTGGTTCTGAGTTTATTAATAGTGCTTCTGCTGGCAATGAAGTTGGTATAGTTTTGGAGTCTACAAATTTTTATGCTGAGCAAGGTGGTCAGGTATTATATAAATTGGTTACTTTGATCCATCATTTTACTATTAAAAGTCTTTGGATGTTACTTTTGTGTTGAATTGGCGGTATAATATAGTCTACTAAACTTACAAGGATGTTACTTCCATGCACAAGATCTCTCTCTCTCTCTCTCTCTCTCTCTCTCACAAACACCTCAGATCTTGTATGAAGACAAAATATCATCACAGGCTCCAATTAAGGAAACTGGAAACCAATCCTCTTACTGCTAGCTAATGGTCGAAAAAATAATCAAATTAAACTTTTTTGGCCTTTATTGTCGTGCATGCACATCCCCAGCGGCTTCATAATACAAGGAAACATGATGTACATGGATGCAAATTAAGACTCACTTTGAATACAAGGAGTCATTTAAGATTTGTAGGGTCCTTGGTTTTACTTTTCATTTTCATTCTGTAGCTTACACAATATATTCTTCTCATTTTCATTCTGTAGCTTACATAATATATTCTTCTTGATCAGGAGCACTATTTTGAACTAAGTTAGTGCTATATTATGTAAGTAGGATTTGAGTTCTAACAATTAGATCACATTGATTGAGATAGTTTTGATTCTTATTAATTGTTTTGTGCATAGTTTTGATTCTTATTAATGGTTTTGTGCATCTTGTTTAATTTGATGTGCTTGTAGATTTTTGATACTGGGTCACTTGAAGGATCCTCTCTCTCATTTCAAGTTTGCAATGTTCAAATTTATGGAGGTTTTGTTGTCCACATTGGCTCTTTTTCTGGAGAGGGTGGCAAACTCTTAGTCGGTGACAAAGTAATTTGTAAGGTGATTCTTCATTTCATTATTTGCTAATAGTTATGCATATGTGATTAGATATATATGTTTCTTTTTGTTTTAACTCATACTGGGTTCTCTGGTTCAGGTTGACTACAATAGGCGTAAACTCATTGCACCCAACCATACCTGCACGCACATGTTGAATTTTGCTCTGAGGGTATGTTCAAATGCCAACAGCCTAAAACCTGCCACCAGTTTTTTAATTTTATTTTCTTAACTGTTTTATCCATGTAGTTGCTGACATTCAGCATTTCTAGTGCAGGAAGTTCTTGGCAATCATGTCGACCAGAAGGGTTCTATTGTTCTTGCTGAGAAATTGAGATTTGATTTTTCACATGGTAAAGCTTTTCAAGTTAGTCCATTAAGTTAAGAGAATTAGGTGATGATCTGTGTCTATTGGATTTCTTAAAACTGCTAGTGGAACTTGAACAGGCAAGCCAGTAGATCCCGACAGTTTGAGAAGAATAGAATCAATTGTGAATGAGCAAATCACAGCTGAATTAGGTGTATTTGCTAAGGAGGTAGCCCTGGTTGATGCCAAGCGCATCAATGGTTTAAGGGCTGTATTTGGAGAGGTAATTTTCTGAATGTTAACATATTTAGTTAGACTTCTCGATGGCTATATTTTTGTCTTGCGTGATACATTTATTTTTGCTTTTAATAAAGGTATATCCTGACCCAGTAAGAGTGGTAGCTATTGGGCGAAAGGTTGAGGACCTTTTGGAATACCCTGAAAATGAGGAATGGTTATCAATTTCAGCAGAACTTTGTGGAGGTTAATGTCGTATCCTACTGATGTTTTGTTGGGGAATTTCCATTTTTTAACCTGACCTTTATCTTTTTCATACATCTAGGGACACATATATCAAATACACGTGAAGCAAAGGCCTTTGCTCTTTTATCTGAGGAGGGAATTGCTAAGGGAATACGGAGAATAACTGCTGTCACAAGTGAAATTGCTTTTCAGGCAATTGAATTGGCTCGGTCACTTGAGCAAGACGTACATGAAGCGTCCAAGGCTGAAGGAAGCTTGCTGGAGAAGGTTGTTTCTCTTGATCTTTCCCCAGAATCTTCATTGTTTGGATTCAGAAATGACAATTCAAGTATTTCTATAAACTAATGGAGTTATGCTTTCAAGTAAAGTTTGACCAGATAGTGTTCACGAGATCTTTAATATGAAACTAATCTTTTTTTTATTTATTTATTTTTTTTTTTTAGTAACATGTATCTGTTTTTTTTTTTTTTTTTTTCATTTAACAGAAAGTAGCTTCCCTAAAATCTCGTGTGGACTCGGCACCAATTCCAGCTGCTAAGAAAGCTGAAATCAGGGCCAAGATGGCTGTGCTTCAGGTATTTCAGTTAGTTAGGACAACACCTGCGTTTTTGTTTTTTTTTGTTTTACTGATTCAGTATTTTATATATGTGTACTTAACTGGAATAATTCTTGCTCCATCCAAACAGAACCAATTAAAGACAGCTCAGAAGTTGATTGCAGAGCAAAATATAAAGAATGCTGTCAAGGTTGCAACTGAGATGGCTGAAGTTGCTGCTTCGGATGGGAAAGCTTACTGTGTTTCCCAAGTTGATGTTGGTTTGGATGCAGCCGCAGTTCGTGAGGCTGTTTTGAAGATCACTGGGATGGTCAGTAGCACAATTTCACTTTCTCTTTGGTCTCTTGTGCGAACCAATAGGTGTCATAACATAACGGAGAAACCCATCACCATGGCATGAATTGAGCAATGCATGAATAGCAGTCATCATCATGAAATACTTTGGTTTTTTTTTTTTTTTTTGAGAAGAAACTATAACAGTTTATTAAAAAAGAAAAGTGTAATACACAGAAGTGGATAAGAAATCCACCAAGGACAGAACAAGAAAATCTCTCCAGAGGATCTGATAAGAAATACTTTGGTTATTATTCGCTATGATGTTGATCAATTGTCATTTTTCTTGTGAATTTGAGGAGAATAACTTGAGATCATGATGGTTCATGAGCAGGGAATGCCCGCCATGGTTTTCAGCACGGATGAGACCACAAATAAAGCTTTGGTGTGTGCTGGCGTACCAGGGGACAAGGGCACTCAGTTGGAGGTCTCAGAGTGGTTGACAGCAGCTATGGGTCCTTTGAATGGAAGATGCGGAAAAGGAAAAGGTGGCCTTGCCTCTGGCCAGGTTAGTGTTCATCGACTTATGTCTCAACGACTTTCTCCAATTTTTTTCCTTGCCAAGAGTCTGAATATGGTTTATGATTTTGTGCAAATCATATTACTTTTCGTGCTCAAGATTTAAGTTGGTTCGATTTCTTACTTTTTTCCCAAATTTTCAATTGAATTGTCAATATCAGGGAACAGATGCATCTCGTCTAAATGAGGCGATAGACCTTGCGACGAGTTTTGCACAGATGAAACTGAGATGAAGGATGACATGAAGCTCCATGGAAGCTTGGAAGAATTGGATAGAAATTACAAGAACTGCAATTAAATTTATAACATTGATATGAAAAATGTACTAACTGATTACATAGCTAGGTGTTGAATGAGAAGGTTAAAAAAAAAAAAAACTATGTTGAATTGCACGAATCTGACCTGAATGTCCCATTCAGTTTCCAGACAAAGGTCTAAAACCTAAAGCTGCAACGTTTGTATCCCTTTTTGCGACTCTCTCTCTCTCTCTCTCCCCTCATGTGGCGTGTTTGAGTGAGGGTAGGGTGGGGTTACGGGTAAAAGGGTAAACACCTTGTGGCACTTAAGTCTCTCGTGTAGACATTGTTTATGTGTACATCTCTCCCATCATTAAACCACATTAATGAGATATGAGATCTCCTCCATGTAAGGATTTCGTTCTTTTGGTTGAGAAAGTTGATGGAATGCTTTTTGGTATTTGCGAATTCCACGTAATAGAGAAAATAATTGTAGTAGGCGAGATTTTAATATAGGAGGGGAGACGAGTCTCTCTCCTCTTTTTCTCATCCTCTTTTTCTCTTCTTTCACACTTTGTTTTTTTGTCTTGTTGTTTTTATTAAAAAATTAATATAAGATGTTGACGTGACGTAATCGTAACCGTTCAAGTAAGAGGAAAGGGAAAAGAAGAGATTAGGAGGGGAGAGAATCCTCTTCTTTTAATATAAGGACTTTTGAATAGAATGTTAATGGCAATCTGTCAAAAGTGACTATCCATGGACTCTCTGCCAAAGAGTGCATGAAGATTCTTACTTTTGAAAAAGAAGTCAAATTGTCAAGTGACGTATAGTTAGATTTCCTACCATTTCTCAATATTTATACTATGAGGTGGGGTTTTTTTTTTTTTTTTTTTAACTAACGATATTATCTATAACAAGGGAAATAATGTGACCTTAATCTTACAATGAACTAGTAATAACGTAATTTAAATTCGTCTTTTACGATAATCGAACTTAAGTGGAACTATGAGGTGGTTTATAGAAAAGTTAGAATTTTGGTTGTAACAAAATAAAAGAACATTCCCCTGACATTTGACCTTGCGCTTTTTAAGTCCTTAATTGACAGAAGTGTCCCCTCTGGTGTCCACTTTTGCCCATCTCATAATTCCCGAGTTGGAGCTCCAGGAGGCAGCAGGAGGCAGCGGTGCTCTTACTCCGTTAATTACCATTTATTTTATTTTATTTTATTTCAAATTGATATTGATAGTTAGGCATCTCCAATCGACTTGGCCAAAAGGTTATAGGGCTAAAAATAATTAAGAATTACACTACAATTGTCTCCAACTGAGTGTTAGACCAAAGAGCTTGTGGGCCCCACCGAGCCCAAAACCCCAAATCAGGCTAGCGGGGTGGCCGTTTCCAACCTAGCCCTCCCCTCCAACGCCAGAATGTCAAGCTTGACATTTTGTCAACTCTCCAACTCCAAAATGGTCAAGCTTGACATTTTACCAACTCTCCAACCGCTGACGCAAGAATGTCAAGCTTGACATTTTACCAACCCTCCAGCTCCAGAATGTTAAACTTGACATTTTGCCAGCCTTCTAGCTCAGCCCATTTGAATGCCAACAGCTATTTAGAGTCAGCATGACGCCATCTAGCAACGGCTAGCTAAAGTTATGCTGCTGTCAAATTATCGTTGGAATTTTTTTTTTTTTGGACAAATTAAAAAAAAAAATCTATTTTTTCCCTATAAATACACACACAATTCTTACAACATTGAAAGCTAAAGATAAGAAGTGTTACGTAGATAAGAATCCTATCTAAAATTTGCACAACCAATTCTTGACACGTGGCACTGGAAATCTTATCCGAAAAATGAGTAAGATTACATAAAAATAAGAAATATGGAGAGTTACTCACTTTAGCGATACGTGTCACTTGAAATCCTATTAAAAAAATTATTGAGATTATATAAAGATAAGAAATTCAGATGCTTATTATTTTGGTAACAAATGACACTCAAAATATGTTCGAAAATCTTATTTTAATATGGTAGTTTAATTTAATTAACTATATTAATTTAATTAAAATAATAAATTATGTTTGGCCTATGCCCTTTCGGTTGGAGATGGTTTTTTGTCAAAATGTTATGTTTGACCTATGATCGTTTGTTCCCTCAGTTTGAGATTATATAAAATATAACCTCGTATTGTTCATTAAAATATAATTTATT
Organism: Pyrus communis; assembly: GCF_041283825.1. Classification (NCBI taxonomy): domain Eukaryota; kingdom Viridiplantae; phylum Streptophyta; class Magnoliopsida; order Rosales; family Rosaceae; genus Pyrus; species Pyrus communis. The sequence continues at coordinate 30,919,163 of NC_142577.1, forward strand.
ACATAACTATATGGCAAAAGGAAGCCTTTTGGCCCTTGTTCTGTTGGAGACGGCCTGATGATCATGTCATGCTACCACCACCTTAATCCTAATTCCTAATGATCATGTCATGCTGACACCCTCACTCCCTCCGTACATTCTCTCTCTCTACGTGTCGGAGCTTTGCTCCCTCCCCTCCCTTCCTAGAATTCCGGCAGTCTCTCCATTAATAATTCCAATTCCAATTCTGTCCCTCGCTGTAGCTTTACTTGTTCTGATGAACCATCATCTTCTCTAGGGTTTCTCATCGGTAAGCCGTTTCCGCAGAGATGTCTCGGCAAGCGGCGTCGCCTCACTTCCACAAATCCAAGACGCTCGATAACAAATACGTAAGAAAATTCATAGATAGATCAATTCTCCAGTTCACAGTTTCTTCCGTAGCAATGTGTAATTTGAGTTTGGCTGCTTAGAAATGTGGCTGAATGAAGACATTGGGATTAGAATGTGGATATGTATGTATGTCGGTTTTGTTCTTTCTCCGCAGTAATTGGTAACTAAATTGAGGGTTAGGGTTTTTGTTTATCAATAGTGTCTGTCTTTCGTTCCCTGCATTTTCCTAACTGAGCGTTTCGAGTCGAACTGTTTAGAGGTTACAAATTTTGTGGTTTTCAGCTTCATGGTTTGTTTGTTTTCACTGACACTCCCCTCCATTTTGGCTTCTGAGAAACTGGAATGCTTTATTCCTTTAATTCTTAGTCTGGCACTGGCAGAAAAGATGTCCAACAAGTCCTCTTTCGAAAAAAAAAGGATAAATTCGTCAACGTCTAGATATGGTGTTAGGATATCAGGCAAATCTATTCATTTTATTCGTGTTTTGAATTTATGTGAATATTTTTGGTGTAGATGCTTGGAGATGAGATTGGAAAGGGAGCGTACGGTCGAGTTTACAAGGGTTTGGATTTGGAGAATGGGGACTTTGTCGCTATTAAACAAGTTTCTTTGGAGAATATTGCCCAGGAGGATCTCAACGTTATAATGGTTGGACAGCTTTCCTTTGTGTAGCAGTTGTTACATGTTCTTACAAATAACTATGGAGGAAATAGAAATGAAATATCACATTTTTTTTTATTAGTTCTATGTCAATTAATTGTATATATGGATGTATGTGTGTTTATGTAGATATGGCTCATCTTGAAGGCCATTTGAGAGGATTTAAAATTTTATTATTTTGCAAATTCGTAAAAATCAAAATTATAATTTCTTTGGCTCACTGGGTGCTGTTTTTCTTTTGATTGTTTCTCTGGTCGTACAATGCGGGTGAATTTTTAGCAAGAGATTGATTTACTCAAGGTACATTTTCTTTCTTTTTTGTCGTCTTTGCTTTTCTGATGTCAGTTATTTACCTTAAGCTGAACTCTTTTTTTACTATTACTTGTGCCCCATTGTTGCATGTTAGCACCTGTTGCAGATCTACTTTCTGAGAATTCTATGTACTTGCAACTCTAGCCTATAGCTGTCCCTCTTATTTTACAAATTTATCCTTCTGTCAGAATCCTGTAAAACAATAGTAGTCAATTCTAGTTTTCGGCAGGTTTTCTTCTTGTTGATTAAAGTTTTAGCAAAAGCTGATTGACATTTTGGCCCCTGTCAACACGTTCCACTGTGTACAGTGGTTTGATGCATTTCTTCTGAAATGCTGTTGCTGAGTTGTCCTTTGCTAACCTGCTAACACCAGACATTCTGAATGCCTTTGGAATGAGATGCATGCTGAGTGCAATGCTTAGGGAATTAATTTCACTTTTGCAGAATTTAAATCACAAAAACATTGTGAAGTACCTTGGATCCTTAAAGACAAAGACTCATCTTCACATAATCCTAGAGTAAGTGAGCTTGTAATTTTTCCCCAATATTTCATGTGGAAACTCTGTTGAGAAAACTGTGTGATGTTTGATTGCTATACTTGTAGATATGTGGAGAATGGCTCACTTGCAAACATTATCAAGCCAAACAAATTTGGACCTTTCCCAGAATCATTGGTAGCTGTGTACATTGCTCAGGTTCCGTAATATCCTTGCAATTTGTTATTTGTATGTGTAGGCGCGTGCAAGTTAGATATTTGGACTTGATATTCGTTATGATGCAGGTTCTGGAGGGGTTAGTATATTTACATGAACAGGGCGTAATCCATCGGGATATCAAGGGTGCAAATATATTGACAACTAAAGAGGTGACTTACAAGTGTATTTCTCCTTTTTAACTAGACGAGTTTTCATAGATGGTTACCATCATGTTCTTGTAAAGTATTTGTTCCATCGGGTTATCAAGGGTGCACAGATATTGATCTACCATCTGTTGCTTGTGTACCTTTTCCTTTTTAGTAATAACTTATTGTATTTCTTGATCAGTATGAGGCATCCTTTTCAGGGACTTGTGAAACTAGCTGATTTTGGTGTTGCGACAAAACTGACTGAGGCGGATGCTAATACACATTCAGTTGTTGGAACACCATATTGGATGGCCCCAGAGGTATTATTTTTTTTTCTTTTCCTTTTTTTTCCCCTTCTTTTTTGATGTTGAGAAGAAAGATACTTGTACAGGCAATTCCTCCTGCCATATGGAAATTTCCACATTTGTGCACCTCCTGGAACCACATAAAGTGCACCCTTTTCTCTAGCTCTGTTAGGCCCATACACTCCAAACAACCACCACTCTTACCGTTATTCCCTGAAATAACTTTTTTGTTGAAACAGAGCCAACTGTATACAATCACACCTGGAGGCATTTCATAGTTGCTAATTATTATACTAATTAACCAAAATAATAATCGAAGAAGGTCTGCCTTTAGGATATGGGAGCAAGAGGAACTCAGTATTTGTTTTGTTAAAATTAACATGATCATGCATGCCAGGGCACGAATGCAAGCAGGCAAATGAAATTGTTTTTTGCATGACACGCACTGTGTGCCGGAAAAAAATAATGATTTTGATCCAGTAATGAAGATGTGAATGAGAGGCCCTAATTTGATGGAATTGAACTGTGTTTTAGGTGATTGAAATGTCGGGGGTTTGTGCTGCTTCAGACATTTGGAGTGTTGGGTGCACTGTTATTGAACTTCTTACATGCTTACCTCCTTACTATGATCTACAGCCTATGCCAGCACTATTTCGTATTGTTCAGGTGTGTTTAACTTTCATTTATTCGCTAATTTGCTCCATTTGTTTGGCATACTCTCTTTTGAGGGGTAGCAAAGGTGCATTACTGCTGATTTTGAAGTGGTCATTCACTGTCTAGTACCCCTCAAAATTGTGTCAGCTTGCAGTTTGAAGCTGTTTTCTTGCCCCCCTCCCTTTATTCTTGTCATGTATAAACAATTCCCAATAATGCTAGTTTTCTTAACATTGAGTGGCAGCGTCGACAGTTTTGTTCTTTTTTTCGTTTCCCTTTGCCTTTCAATTCTTTCAGGATGAGCATCCTCCCATACCTGACAGCCTATCTCCGGACATTACTGATTTTCTGGGTCAGTGCTTTAAGAAGGTGAGGCAGAGATATTCTTGCTTACTACTCCATTGTTCTTTTCTGAGCTTCATAAGTATTTTAAGTCCACAGATAGATGGTCAAGTTTCATGGAATTTAGATTTACAATTTCTTACCTTGTTATCATTGTCTTCTGTCTTGTATTACGCATTATTTGGATCATAAAAAATAATGAGTTGATTTCAGGTAAACAAACTTATATCCTTGTCCAGCCTTGCATTACATATAAAAAAAGTATAAGAAATTTATTAGGTGTTTCACAGGGAGATTATTTCGGGTTAACTTGTTGCCCTAATTCTTAGCCTAGATGGAATCTTTCGTTAACTAAAGTGGGTTAGTTGTAACTTAATTATATTCATCTATAACATTTTTGTTTCCCATCTAGGATGCTAGGCATCGGCCGGATGCAAAGACATTGCTTTCTCACCCTTGGATACAAAACTGCCGGCGAGCTTTGCAATCTTCAATTCGTCATAGTGGAACTCTAAGGTTGGTGTATAAAGTTCATCTGCGCGGTTTTTTTTCTGGGGCTGTCTTGGCTTCTTTTGTAGTATTTTTCACTAGATGTTTTTTTATTAGAGCTTTTAGCTTATTCGGATTGTTGTTTGGTAATTCATTTTAAAAAACCCAGTTATTTTGCAGAAAAGATGCTTCAATAGATGCAGAAATTTCCAATGGAGATAATCAGGGCTCTAGTGGACGTCCTTCTGCAGAGAAAGTTGAAGTAGCTGCTTCAACCATTAAAGCAGTGAGAGTCCTTGCCTTTTCGCAAACTACAGGCTTAATTTTTCGGTAGAGAAGCTCTTTAATTTAAGCTTTTGAGTTTTCTTGTATTACCAGTGACTTGGCTCTTTTTGAACTTCAGGACTCTAGGAAAGAATTATTATCAACTGAGGTTTCTGATAGGGGAAAATCTGATGATGACCCTACTTCAGATGTAAAATCTGTTGAGGAGAAGACGGATAATTTAGAAGATGATCTGACAGATCAATTTCCCACATTAGCTATCCATGAAAAGTCATCTTTGCAAAATGGTTCTGGCATAATATCTTTTAAGGAATTGGCTGCCTCTGAGCCAACTGAGCTTGACGAGCCACCACATACTAGCAACCATGATGCAGTGCTGGTGAATGGTGAGGTCAGATCTCCTGAATTAACGACAAAAAATGTAAGTGCCAAACAAGGAGGAAAAGGTGTTGGTTATAGAGCATTCGGTTTCGGAACAAGAAATCAGGATGGTAGTTTTCAAAAGGTGAGATTGCAGTAATTGATGTTGATTTTTGTCAAACTACTTGCTGGTCATATTGTGCGTGGTGTTGGTTTGGTGTTATCTATTTTGGGTAATATTTATTGTTGTCACATTTTGAATTCCTATGTAGAGATTGTTCCTACTTTACCTTCAATCTCTCATATTTCTTAATCCTAGATTTGTGTCTGTCATTTTGAAGGCTGCCAAGATGCCAGTTTCTTTGGGAGGTAATGAACTCAGTAAATTTAGTGATACTCCAGGAGATGCTTCCTTGGATGATCTGTTTCATCCATTGGATAAGCATCCAGAGGATAGGGCAACTGAGGCTTCGACATCTGCATCTATGTCACATTCAAACCAAGGCAATACACCTGGGAATGATGCTGGGAAAGGTGACCTGGCTACAAAGTTGAGAGCTACAATTGCTCAAAAACAAATGGAGAGTGAAATGGGTCAGGCTAACGGCAGTGGTGGCAACCTGTTACAGCTTATGATGGGTGTTCTCAAAGATGATGTGATTGATATTGGTGGTTTGGTATGTGTCAAATGTTGAGTCCTTTTTTTAATTTGTTGACTCGTCATCTCTGACACCTTTTACTATATATGTTTCTGTGTATTAGGTTTTCGACGAAAAGATGCCTGGAGAAAACCTATTTCCTCTACAGGTATTCACATTTCTTTTGTGGTTTTCTCCCGCAGATTTAAGGATCTGTGATCATTTTTCTTTTTCATATATGGAGTGCATTAAATTCTAACTATCTACAAGTCTCTGAAGAATTTATGACTATAAATCTGCACCTCCAAGGTTAACAATTGCAGATTGTTTTATGAGTCTCAATTTTTTTGGGATAAGAAACAGGAATGTATGAAAGATACAGTAACTTTATTATCACTCTCAAATGAGTGACACTGGTGCAGTGTTGTGCCATAAAGTATCTCCTGCACAAATTGTAAAGCAGAAGCATCACACCAATCCTATATGTATTTGTCTGCCTTTTTTTGACGTGGAAATAATTTCTGCTATTTCTTGTTTGGTAGGCTGTTGAGTTCAGCCGGTTGGTTGGGTCATTGAGGCCAGATGAAACAGAAGATGTTATTGTCTCTGCCTGTCAGAAACTCATTGCTATCTTCCATCAGCGCCCAGAGCAGAAAATTGTTTTTGTTACACAGCATGGTTTGATCCCTCTAATGGAATTGCTTGAAGTACCTAAAACTCGCGTATGTGGATCCTTTTTTTACCTCTCTGGTCATGTTTATGAGAAATACAAAAGATGGATGCCCACTTTTCAATTAGCTTTATGATAGCTGTATGTGATTGTTGTTTCCCACTTTTACAGGTTATATGTTCTGTGCTTCAAATTATAAATCAGATAATCAAAGATAATACTGATTTCCAAGAAAATGCTTGTCTTGTGGGTCTGGTGAGTTGTAATGCATTCAGGTTTTTATGTTTTGTTATTCTGCAGTTGCATCTTGCTTGTCTCTGACCATGGCAGTAGGACTGATATTGGCAGCACTGAAAAGTGAATCAGTTTTCTATACAAGCACACACATCCTTGTTTGTTTATTCCCTCTATCGTGGTCTTTTGTCTCTATCTGAGAGTTGTATGGTCTAGACATTCGTGTTAGGTATTAGTTATGCAGCTTTAATTCTTATTGCTAACTTATACGACAGATCCCAGTGATAATGAGCTTTGCGGTTCCTAATCATTCCCGGGAAATTCGTATGGAAGCAGCTTATTTCTTACAGCAGCTTTGTCAGTCAAGGTTATGTTCCCTTCTGTAGTTAGTCATAGTTTTCTTCCATAATTATTCACCAGAAAATCGAGCTTGAGGTTGACATTGAGGATTTTTTTGTGCAGCGCGCTGACATTGCAAATGTTCATAGCTTGCCGTGGAATACCTGTTTTGGTGGGCTTTTTAGAGGCTGACTATGCAAAATTCAGGTTGGTACTTAGTGGGTTTCCCTGTTTGTTACTGTTAATTTTTTAGGTCAATTTCGATAGTTTACAAACAATGACACAAGTACTTTGAAGTAACCTAATAAAAAATTAGCTAACTTTCTGTGGCCTCCCTCTTTTGTGGGGTGGGGTGGTTATTCTCATGGAAGTAATGCCACAGAGGACATTTTTAATTGTTTGAAACATGAACTCCTTATTAGAAGTAGTCAGACCATTTGGCTGTGAGGATTGCTTGTGACTGAATAACAAATGTATTCTGTTTTCAACCTTATTATGGATAGTTTAGAATACTTCTGTCAAATTTTTATTAGACTTCTTTCTATCCAGGGAAATGGTTCATCTAGCAATTGATGGTATGTGGCAAGTCTTTAAGCTTCAGCGGTCAACTCCTAGAAATGATTTTTGTCGCATAGCCGCAAAGAATGGAATACTGCTGAGGCTCATTAACACCCTTCATAGCTTGAATGAGGCAACCCGCCTAGCTTCCGTATCCGCTGGGGGTGGATTTCCACTAGAAGGTTCAGCTCAGCGCCCACGGTCTGGTTCATTAGATTCTGGTCATCCGATTTTTTCTCAGAGTGACACACCGCTTCCTACAACTGATCAACATGATCCCTCCAAGGTTAGACATGGAATGATTGATTTTCATTTGTCAGCTGGAACAGCAGAACCTGCACGTGCTTCAACTTCAAACTCTCAAAGATCAGATGCTGATCAATCAGATCCAAGATATCTTCATCTAGATACTGATAGAGCTCAATCTAGCAATGTAGTAGTGGAAGCTTCAGTTCCTTCTAAATTGACAGACTCATCATCAGTAGACAAAGTAGTAAATATTACAACCAAGGAACCTTCAACTACCTCTCGAGATCTAGACCTCAGGCAGCAGCGACCCGCTAATTCTTCTAGTAGGGCATCCACAGATAGACCTCCAAAAATGATGGAAGGTACATCGAACGGGTTTTCAACAACAGTAACTACTCAACAGGAGCAAGTTCGTCCCCTTCTTAGCTTGTTAGATAAAGAACCTCCTTCCAGACGCTTTTCTGGTCAGCTCGAGTATGTACGCCACCTGCCAGGTTTGGAGAGACATGAAAGTATATTGCCCCTTTTACATGCTTCTAATGAAAAGAAGACAAACGGAGAATTAGATTTCCTGATGGCCGAATTTGCCGGTAACAGTCTTTATCTAATTAGTCGTTAACTTTATAACCTGTAAACAAGTCTGTCATTAGGAATCTTTAAGTTTTATAATCTGTGAACTATATAGAGACCGCCTCTATTCGTGTTAGGATCTAATGAATCAAACACAAGTTTTTCTCCCACTCCTATTGAACACATAAGTACCAAAAATCAATTTTGATTGCTTTCTTTTTCCATAATGTTTTTTACTTACTTGTAGCCTTGGAAATTAGGTGGGCCTATTTCATCTGTTTCCATGTATAACTGATTTCTTCATTATTTTGCAGACGTCTCTCAACGTGGTAGAGAAAATGGGAATGTTGATTCCACTGCTAGAGTTTCTCATAAAACGATAAATAAAGAGATGGGAACACTAGCTTCTATCAAAGGAGCTGCTTCCACCTCTGGCATAGCATCTCAGACAACATCAGGAGTACTTTCTGGTTCTGGAGTTCTAAATGCCAGACCAGGCAGTGCAACATCATCAGGTTTACTTTCCCACATGGTTTTAACATTGAATGCAGATGTTGCGAGGGAATACCTAGAAAAGGTGGCTGATCTTCTGCTTGAGTTTGCACAGGCAGATACTACTGTAAAGTCATACATGTGTAGCCAAAGTTTGCTCAGCCGTCTCTTCAAGATGTTCAATAGGGTGGAGCCCCCTATTCTTTTGAAGGTACTTTAAAAAATCTCCATTAATCCAACTCATCATTGATTTATGTTATTGTAACCTTGATAATGTTGGTGCTCTCTGCTCTGTCATTGTACAGATACTGAAGTGTGTAAACCATTTGTCAACTGATCCAAACTGCTTAGAGAATCTTCAGCGGGCAGAAGCAATTAAATATTTGATTCCAAATCTTGAACTAAAAGAAGGAGCTCTTGTATCTCAAATACATCATGAGGTGGGCAATCTATCTTATTTCTAACGTTAACATTGGATTGTTGGCTAATAAGCTGTGCATCTTATTGTCGTCGTTGTTTTAAACAAAAAATATGTGACCCCCTTCTGTCCTTAAATGTGGAGTATTTTAGTCTGTACGGATATTAACTCTACATAGAATGTTGATGATAAGAAAGGAAACTTCTTAACATAAAATGACTGAGTTCTAACTGCGTCGTTCTCATATTATTTTTAGGTACTCAATGCTCTGTTCAATCTGTGCAAGATTAACAAGAGAAGACAGGAACAAGCAGCTGAGATTGGAATAATTCCACACTTAATGCACTTTATTGAGTCTAATTCTCCTTTGAAACAATATGCGTTGCCTTTACTGTGTGATATGGCTCATGCATCACGTAATTCAAGGGAGCAACTAAGGGCTCATGGTGGGTTGGATGTTTACTTAAGCCTTCTCGAGAATGAACTTTGGTCTGTGACTGCATTGGATTCGATTGCTGTGTGCTTGGCTCATGACAATGACAACTGGAAGGTGGAACAAGCATTATTGAAAAAGGATGCAGTTCAGAAATTGGTGAAATTTTTCCAGTGCTGTCCAGAACAGTATTTCGTGCACATATTGGAGCCATTTTTGAAAATTATCACGTATGCAATTACATATCTAGTCTATTTACTTAAAATTGATTACTGTCTTTTTAACCTTCTGCATATAAACGTATTGATTGATTATAATTGGCAGTTGAAATTTTACCCTTTTTTGTGTCTGTCTGGAAGATTTCATTATCTTTAGGTTTACAGAACTCCCCTTTTTCCTTTGTGGACATAACAACTGCTTCTCTTTCTTTTGCAGGAAATCATCGCGAATTAATACAACGTTAGCTGTTAATGGTTTGACACCACTGCTTATCACAAGACTGGACCATCAGGATGCTATTGCCCGTCTAAATCTTCTTAAACTGATAAAGGTTTGGGAATCATTTACTACTCTGGAAGCTATTAATTTGCTTCCGATTGTTAATGTTATTATAAATCTGACTGGCAGGCTGTTTATGAGCACCACCCGCGGCCAAAGCAATTGATTGTGGAGAATGATCTGCCTCAGAAGCTTCAAAATCTAATAGAAGAACGCAGAGATGGGCAACGAGTGGGTGGCCAAGTGTTGGTAAAACAAATGGCTACTTCGCTGCTTAAAGCACTACATATTAACACCGTCTTGTAGATTCAGCCAGGCTCCGCTCTATTTCTTTTTTGACATTGTAGATTTGATTCTTTAGGGAAAGTGTATTTATGGGTTTTTTTTCGGTTTCTATGTTTTAGTTTCATCTTATTGTGTTTGGTGAGGGAGGGTGGCCATTGAGCTCCTTTGATTGGCGTTATTTGTTTGGTTTACATATAAAAGTTGTCCATGTTTTGTTTTCCTTTTTCTTCAACCCCCTTTGTTTGTACAAACATTTCAGAGGTGTTTTGATCACTTGAATATTGTGATATTTTGCTTACTGATATTCGCCTATGGACACATTAAAATTCGGTCATTCAGAATATGGGCAAATTGCAGCTCATCCCGAGAGTTTTTTTCGGAATTTCGGTATACTATTAGTGCATCCTTCCCGGTGGTTCAAGCTGTCACAGTGAATCAAACCGTTGAAGCGAAAAGTAGTTGCCCCGTCCGCCCTGACCTGTTAATAGTCATCACGGTTCTCGTACACATTAGGAAACATAAAACCTGAATTTGCTACCAAATATGATAAAACCAAACACGACACAACTCATCACCGTGCTCGGTCTTCAAACATTGTGCTTTAAATCTGTCACACCAGCCTAAGTTAAAACGTTTAACGTTACAGCATAAGTAAACAAAATATCATTTTAACTTCTGATAGTGTACAATCCATTGCAAAATAAAGCCACGAGAACTGCACAAATTAGTCAATCGACATCATAAAAACCAATCCACATCATTTGCACACAGGATGGCAAGCAACTCTCATATCAAGTCCGCGACATTCATCGGCATTTCATCAATCTGAGTACTGTAATACTGCTCAATGTCTCTTAGAATCTTAATATCATCACTTTTGACAAAGTTTATTGCCACACCCTACCAAAAACAAACAAATTTCCCGTATTAATCAACAAATAAACAAAAAGAATCTCTTAAACGTACTTTCTGAATCAAAATTTTGATTCATTAATGAGGAAAACAAACCTTGCGCCCGAAACGGCCAGAACGACCAATCCGATGAATGTATAGCTCTCGATTGTTTGGAAGATCATAATTGATAACCAAAGAAACCTGATGAAGGCAAAATTATCACGATAAGAAAAGCAGTTTAAGGATTATATGAAGGTAACTAAAAACAGTCCTAGTTAAAGGTTCTCTAGGCCCTCCAGCTAGTACAAAATTCATTAAAAATACTCTCCAAAACACCGCTTTAATTCGTAAACATTTCTCTGGGATAAATTTGGGAGACCAGGTTATTTGGTTCCGACTACCAAGTGAACAAGCTAAATGGATCTCAAATATCTCACTATATTTGAATAGTTAGCAACATAAAGTCAAAGTCAAAAGATGATAGATTCTAAATAAAGATTGAACAATTATGATAAAAAAGAACTTGCCTGCTGAACGTCAAGGCCCCGGGCCCAAACATCGGTTGTGATCAGGACACGAGTATTACCACCACGAAACTCGGCCATAATAGCATCTCTTTCCTTCTGAGGCATGTCTCCATGCATTGCAGAGACAGTAAAGTTATTACTCCTCATCTTTTCGGTGAGCCAGTCCACCTGCCAGCAAAATTGAAATAGTGATGCACCAGGGAATGGAATGTTAGTCAACCAGAAAAGGAATGGCAGTGTGCCAAAAGGATAACTATTACAAACAGAAAATTTTGCATGCATCAATTCCACCTGACACATTAAATTCTAAAGGTTGTGTGTATCGATGTATAACCAGTAGGCACTCATGATAATATAAAATCAGGAATAATGCATATGAGAACATATAATCTCTCCGCAAGCATCTAATAGGTCAGGATCCCATTTTATATTTCTACTTTGCACACCAAATCAATAACCTAACTACACACTTGAAACCTTTATTTTCCCTTATTTGTAATCAAACAGTTTACCTTTCGCTTTGTGTTGCAGAATATAACAGCTTGTGTAATTGTAAGGGTATCATAGAGATCACAAAGAGTATCAAACTTCCATTCCTCTCTTTCGACGGCCACGAAAAATTGCTTGATTCCCTGTCATCACAAAACACACTTTATTACAAATTTCCCATTGCACAGAAAGGCGTCATACGTGCAACTATACGAAACAGAAGCACTGCATACCTCCAACGTCAACTCATCACGTTTGACAAGGATCCTTACAGGTTCAGTCATAAACTTGTTGGTCATCTCCAAAATTTCATGAGGAAGTGTAGCAGAAATCAAGCAAACCTACAATGTCACAATTGGTTTTAGTTTCAGAGAGAAATACTTATTTGGACAATAGTCAGAACGTAACAATGACCGGTGTATACAAAGATGACCGCCATAAGCACATGTATCAGATATAGATATGGGAAGGAGAGAAAAAAGACCTGGAGCTCAGGAGGAAGATATCTGTAGACATCATAAATCTGATCCTTGAATCCTCTGCTCAACATTTCATCAGATTCATCCTGCAAAACCGAACCAAACCCGAAAAAAATCAAAACAGAGACCAATAAAACTAAAAGGGAAAAATCCAAAATTCACAGTTAAAAAGCAAAAGAAAGGAAATAAGAGACTGACAAGAACTAATAATTTGATGGCTCGAGTTCGGAGAGTTCTTCTTTTGATCATATCACAGACTCTGCCAGGAGTTCCAGACACCACATGAACGCCATACTCGAGCTTTCGGATATCCTCACCCACGCTTTTGCCTCCAATGCAAGAATGCGCTTGTATATTTATGAAATTCCCAATTGCTAATATCACCTTCTCAGTCTGCGCCGCCAATTCCCTCGTCGGAGACAATATCAAAGCCTGAACCCTATACAATACATACATATATACATACACAAAATGAAATTAAAATTTTCCCGAGAAACAAACAGACAAACAAAAGAAACAAACGCTAGGTCTCAGCTGACGTACTCTCGGGAGGAGGTGTCGACAAGCTGACAGACGGTGAGCGCAATCATGGAGGTCTTGCCGGTACCGGACTGGGCCTGGGCAATGACGTCGCGACCCTCTATGATGGGCCTGACGGCCCGTTGCTGGATGGCGGAGGGCTTCTCGAAGCCGTAGTTGTAGACGCCTCGGAGGAGATCGTCCCTTAAACCCATCTGATCGAAGGTCATGATGGGCTCTATCCCATCGGAAGTCACGAACTCCAGCTTCTCATCCCCCATTCCTCCGACGCGTCTCGCCGGTGCCTCTTCCATGGCTCTGACGTTCCGACGACGACGACTATCGAGCAGGTGCGTAGTTGTCTTTAGGGTTTGTTTGGCTGCCCTTGTTTCTCTGGATAACGATTCACGCGAGTCAGAGGAGCAAGCGACGAAAGGCGTCGAGGGTTTTATAAAGAGAACTTTAAAAAGGCTAAACCATATTTTTAGATTAAAATATCAATTTTAATACTATTCATTCTATCTTTTATTTTATTTTACCGTTAAAATTTAAAATTTTTAAGTTTTTTCTTATTAGTTCTTTTTTTTATAAACTCTAGACCCAATTATTAGGTTACTTTTCAAGTAAATTTTTTAAAGTTACAATTTTAATGTTGTATGAGAGATTTTATGGTGTGCCGAAACGAAAGTTGGTACGTATCATAATACAGTTGCTTAGAAATTTAAAAAAAAAATCAACCAATTTTATTATAACACTTGATTTAATGGATCTTGTTTCTGTACACTGACAAATTTTTCTATGTGGACAAAACTAATCGGACCAACGATATAATAGAGGCTAGTTCGAACTCACGGTTATGGACGCAAGAAAATATGACTTGACTTAATTATAAGGCACTCACACATTAAGCAAAGATGACAACAGAATATATTGTCGAATTTGCTAGATCATACTTGCTTGCGTAACAAATTGATACAAGCACAATTTGTTAACACGTGAAAAATCTAAACACGAAAATTAAGCTAGCTACGTAATAGGGAATCAACTTTCTTGTTGACAGAAGCAGAGAGGAACTTCATGCAGATAGGAGGTTTGACAGACGCAAGGGACAGTATAGCAGCCGGAACGCCCCACAAAGATTCACCGCAGATGAGACCCGACGCCACAGCTGGCCCGTAGTCATTGGCCTTTTGCCTGTTCTTCCTCCGCCACAAGTAGAGGATCAAGCTTCCCACGCACATGTCAATGGCGAAGTAGGAACCCAGGTAGAATGGGATGGCCATGCACATTGGGTTCGGAATGAACCTATGGATCCTGTACTTTGTTTCGTAACGCTGCAATAGCTCATTGATTATGTTCATCGCGACTGCAGCTGCAAAAAACGAGACTGCAAGCGTCACGCAGTTTTTGGGGAGGGAACCGACACCCTCAACTCCAAGGAGTGCAATGCCGCGGTACATTAGGCCGTAGGGTGCAGGATAAGGGCCGTCTGGATTGCCAATTGAGTAAGCTTTGTAGAAAAACCAGAATATTAATGGAGACATGACGCATCCCATTGCTGTGCCAAAGACTTGGCTGAAGAACATAGAGCGAGGAGACGACAGCGTGAGGTATCCTGTCTTGAAGTCTTGCATGAGATCAGAAGCGGTTGAAACAATACTCATCATCACACCGCAAGAAGCAAGGCCGGCAATGACACCACCACGGTCAAGGCCAACCCAAGAGCTGAAGATTATGATGGCGAATTTGCCATAGTTGGAGGCAAGAGACCAATCGGTGAGGCCACAGCCGTAGGCATTGCAGAAGGCCAAGACTGGGGCAATCAGATAAGCAACCAACACATGGTACCATTTCAGCTGGGGGAAGATCAAGGGTACTACACCGATGGATATGGCTGCAAGCACAATGTAGCCAGAGAAAGCAACCCAGCTGGGGATTTGGTCTTTCAAGAAGTACTCGATTCTCCGTTCTTCACCATAGTCTGCAGATACAACTTCTGAGGACCCTCCCGCTTCAACACTGTCATGGTTTACAGATGGTGATGATGTCTCTAGTTTCTTCTCTGAGTTGTGTGTCATGAGACTTTTCGTGGTCATGAAGAGCATGTAGACTACATGGAACAAACCGTCACCAAGCATCATGGCTATAGCAATAAAAACCTGCAGCAAAATAAGAACATCCAAATATTATTAGAGATAATCTCAATTAGCAACATTATTTAAATTGCAACTTTCAAACACATTTATGAAGATAATAGAAATTCATCAAGCTATAGGTGGCGGCAGAGGAAGTTTTAGTTACGACCCTGTATCCTTGGATGCCATGGAGACTGCTGGCGGATAGATTAGCGTTGTACCAGATACCTTTCTTTGTCTCAATCAAGGGCCACATGATTCCCCATGAAATAATGGCTCCAACAAGCAAAGATACGTTGACCATGATAGGGCAAATCATGCCTACACCAACATATGTCGATGAGAAATCAAAGTAAAACCTGCAAGTTTTGTGATCCGAGTTATTAGTGAAATCGAGGCATTCACGAGGACAGCATAATGATATGAAAACAAGGGAATTAATATATGGAAAGAATTGTGCATATACTTGTGCGCATAGGCTTTGAGACCAAATGTTGGGAAGCTGGAAAATCCGCAGCCATCAGCAGCAGCGAAAAACCATTGGAAAAAGGCAAACACAAAGGTGAAGCAGAAGGTTTTGAAGAGCACAGCAACTTGTTTCCTACATTCATTGGTAAGAAGAACGTATACAATTAGCAGACTGATTAGGTTTAATTAGACAATGAACATCTACAAGTCAAGGCAAAGCGGTTCTAACTTTGCCAGCTTAGCTCCCTTGGGTGTGTGAAAGCTGTTGATGAGGTATGCAGTTGCAGTTCCACTCGGGTACGTTAACTTGTACTTCATGATCATCATCTGTTGGAAATTAAAGAAAATTAGACCAAAAACCAAATTAAACGAACAAATCTTCATGTGTATATTTGTGAGTGTTGATTAAGTTTTAATTTCCAATTACCTTTCTGAGGGGCATAATCGAAAACAACCCGACGAAGCTGACAGCGAAGAGAAACCCAATCATCCATCCAACATCAAGTTTCTTTATGTTGATTGGGGTGTTGCCTTCATCTCCTTGCGCAGCAATCTTTGCACTCATTCCCAGTAAATAACTTGCAGTTCCACCTATTTAATCATGACACAAATTACAATTATTAGATGATTAATGTAACTAAGACAGTGATTTACAAATATTATATTATTTTCTTGCATGCAAACCAAATTAGAGATTCATAACACAATTCTCTACTATATACCGTATTTGGAAGATCTAGAAATAATCAATTTTATCGATATGATCAGAACTGAATGATCGATGCGAAACAGTTATTAATGGCGATGAATTTGATTAGAAAAGAGACTAATGAACATACTGCTAAAGGCGATCCCGGAAGAGGCGACGACGCAAGTCTGGATGACGGTGTTTTCCTGGCGAGTGAAAGGCTGCTTCAAGAAGCCGCACCTGTCGATCATGGCGGTGTAGCCTTTCACCACCGCGAAACCGAGCAGTCCCGCGGCGACGTTGAGCGAGGGAATGACGCCGGTGGTGAGGTTCAACTTGCAGACGATGAAGTTGAAGACAATGCTGAGGATGAAGCTGGTGACCATCGACCTCACCGTAATCTGCTTGGTCCAGGGCGGCACCGCCGTGTACTTGAACGCCTCCTCCACATTCACCTTCTTTTTGGTATTTCCGGCAGTGCCCTTCTGTTTGGCATCCGAGTCGTCACTCTGGGTATCACCGCCTTTGCTAAGGCTTCTCTCCATGATTCGATTCGATCAATTTTTGGGTGTCTGAGAGCGTGGAGGAGGCCTATGTGTGAGAGTGGAAAATCTGAGCCAGCTAGGATTCGGAGTGGGATTTGGGACCCGGAAAACAGAATCCGGAATCGGGTACAAGTACCTACTAGGTAGGTTTGATTCAGTAAACACAGATTAAAATTTAATTAATCAGTTAATTTTTTTTTAGATTAAGGAGGGAATTTGAATGGACAAGAGGCTTTCAAGCGTGACAGTTTCTATAATTGGCATAATTTCCTTTAAATTTAGATCTATTATTCTGTTTAGTTTCCATTCTTGGACTGCAAGTAAGCAATGCATGTGAACAATTGAGATATTCAAAAGTTAGTTCCTTTTCAGTTTCACATACAAATTTTAGAGTACAATTTATATGATTCGCGGCTGCCAGAATAAATAATCTCCGCCGCCTACGACAATTTAACTCGCCGTCGACTCAACTCTCTATCCTGTTTTATTCACTCTGATTTCTTGAACCCAAGACCCAGAACCTCATCTTAGGTAGTGGGGTTGGCTTCAAACAAAAAGAAAGGGGGTGGGGGACGGCAGAAAGGGAGAAATAAATTATTAAAAAGAAAGGAAATTAAAAGGACACGATGGGTAAAGAGGCGATGCCAGCAGGGAGAAGAAGAGCCATGGAATTGAAAGCTAACAGAGAAAAAAACGAAGGGGAATAGGGGGACGGCAGAAAATAAAAATGGGTGATGTTATCCACACACTTATATTTATCCATCACACATTTCTCTCAATTTACCTTGGTCAGATCAAATAAATTTTAAAAGATTAATAGACAAAAATTAATAAAGTGTGTGCAAGATAAAAAGATCAATGAAAATTACATTCAGACTTTTCGACCGTCAAATGATCCACAAGATTTTTCGCACGAGTTTTTTCAAATGAAGATAATTTAGAAATTAAAATTTTAAAACCGTAAAAAGATTATAATAGCAACATCATAGCCATAATATTAAAAGATTCCAAAGTATATTGGGGATTCCGCAATTCCCTTTATATATGGTGACAATGTACATCCTCGAAAGTTTCTCCCCAATGAAATTCACGTATTTTTGCTCCCTATTCTATTCGAAATTAAATTAATAATTTAGTTGTTAGACTTTGTCACCTCCCCTACTTAAAACCAAACCCCCCATTGTTTTCCATCGCTCTCTCTCTCTCTCTCCCTCCCCCTCTGTTTTGCCGTTCTTCTCTCTCTCAGCCTCTCTGTCTGGAGAACCATCCTCCTGTTCGTTCGTGACCATGTCTCTCCTCTCTGATCTCATCAACCTCAATCTCTCCGAATCCACTGAGAAGACCATCGCTGAATACATTTGGTATATGCATGCCCACCTCCTTTGATTTATTTTACGTAATGTTTGATGAAATTGAGGTTCCACCATAAAACCAATTGGCAATATGGGGAGTAGCCCAAGACCATATAAGCACATAGCAAACCTTGTCCCTCACCAATGTGGGACAACTCTCAACACGCCCCCGCACGTGTGGCGGATTTTCAAGCCTACACGTGGACAACAACGGGGTGACGTGGAGCGCGTGTGGCCGTTTGGCTTCACACGAGGACAACCCGCTCTGATACCATGATGAAATTGAGGTTCCACCATAAAACCAATTGGCAATATGGGGAGTAGCCCAAGACCATATAAGCACATAGCAAACCTTGTCCCTCACCAATGTGGGACAACTCTCAACACGCCCCCGCACGTGTGGCGGATTTTCAAGCCTACACGTGGACAACAACGGGGTGACGTGGAGCGCGTGTGGCCGTTTGGCTTCACACGAGGACAACCCGCTCTGATACCATGATGAAATTGAGGTTCCACCATAAAACCAATTGGCAATATGGGGAGTAGCCCAAGACCATATAAGCACATAGCAAACCTTGTCCCTCACCAATGTGGGACAACTCTCAACAATGTTATCCATCGTTAACGTTCACTGTCTTTGTTTTCTTTCTCTTATCTTCTTATAGGATTGGAGGATCTGATTTGGACTTGAGAAGCAAAGCAAAGGTAGGCCTTCCTTCTTGTTCTTCGTTTTAAACGAGCCGGAAAAATCGAACTTAGGATCTCAGATAAAGGGTAGCTAATTTTCATGTTCACAAGCTAACATGGAATTAATTTAAAATTTAATTTTTAATTATTGTTTTATGGACATGAAAAAACAGACACTGCCCGGAGTAGTAACGGACCCATCAGAACTGCCCAAGTGGAACTACGACGGCTCAAGCACAGGCCAAGCCCCAGGGGATGACAGTGAAGTCATCCTGCAGTACGTATCTGCAATCTTTAATCTAATCCCTTCATTTTTCTTTTCTTTTTGTTTGTTTTGAAACTGACACTTGGACTTTTGCTGCTTTAGCCCCCAGGCTATTTTTAGGGATCCATTCCGAAGAGGAAAAAACATCCTGGTAAACATCAAACGAAATCCACGTCTACGTTTTCGTTTTCTTTTTAATTGGTGTTTTATCCGATTAATCAGTTTGTATCTTAAAAAGTTGAGGGTGTATGAATGTCGTTTTTTTCTTTTTTTCCAATAAAAATAGGTGATATGTGATGCGTACACACCGGCCGGCGAGCCGATCCCCACCAACAACAGATTCAACGCTGCCAAGATACTCAGTCACCCCGACGTTGTCGCCGAGGATCCTTGGTAAGCCATCCATTATCTCTAAAATATTAATTCTATGTTCTATATTAGTACTGGCTAAGAGTTATTTATTCCAAAATCGTATCAACATCTTTGCTTTTTACGGGCCGTACGGTTACACGTAACTGTCAACTGCTGACGTATAGTCTTTGTTCTTGCCAGCACTTTTATCACCATTGACGACGTTAACAAAGCGTTATCTTTGACAAAGAATTATGTTTTGTTTCTTGTCAATTTTAATTATAAAATGTAGGTTAGGGACAGCTTAATTATTGGATTAGTTTTGTTATTTTTGCTTATCCTCCTGACCACTTGGGTTAGATCGACCTGTCCAACCTATATAGTTGTTGGAAGGATTGACCTGGATCAAAAAACTGCATAAGCATTAGAGAACAATTGATCAAGTTTTATTCACTAAATGATATATCACTCAGTTATTTATTCAAATTTTGACTAATTTTTAACCTCGTCCGTTTTTAACATGTACAAACACATATTTGATTACATGTTAAATATTTTTAGAATTCTTCATTGCACATCCAACAATTAGTGCCTCTTACTGATGACATTTCTTATTGATTAGGTACGGCATCGAGCAAGAGTACACTCTTCTGCAGAAGGATATCAATTGGCCGCTTGGGTGGCCAATTGGTGGGTTCCCGGGTCCACAGGTACTTACATAATTTGCTATGATTAATGTTATCAAGATCAATTTTCGTATGCTTCAAAGTTCCCTAACATGCCTAATTACTTGTTATAGCACGAACCACAACATTTAGAAGATTACTTATTAATTAACTGTTACGTTCTGTTTCTTGTATCTATCTATACGTATATATAGGGTCCCTACTACTGTGCTGCCGGAGCAGACAAGGCCTTCGGTCGCGACATTGTGGACTCACATTACAAGGCATGCCTCTATGCCGGAATAAATCTCAGCGGCATAAATGCTGAAGTTATGCCCGGGCAGGTATATATATACGCTCGCTTTTACCGTTTTACGTACTTAATTTGGTTGCTAAGAAATAAAATTGAGGGATTGAAAACCGCTTGTAATTTGGTCTGTTTGCTTATGCGGAGCAGTGGGAGTTTCAAGTCGGTCCTACTGCTGGTATTGCTGCTGGTGATCAGTTATGGGCTGCTAGATACATCCTCGAGGTAAGCTCTCATACGATACAACTAGAAAACGTATAATTTGAGTATTTTCACTCTCTTCTCTATAGTACATTAATTTTTCTAAGGTCTCGTGTTAATATGATTATTTGCTTGACAAAACAGCGAATTACAGAAATTGCAGGAGTTGTCCTTTCTTTGGACCCAAAACCAATCCAGGTCTTTTTAACGCGCTTCATTTTCGTATAGTTATTCTACTCTGTATTGTTTACTTAAGTACTTTTTATGTATTTTTCCTTCTTGATCAATTTATACCAGGGTGATTGGAATGGTTCGGGTGCTCACACTAACTATAGGTACTCATTAATTAAGGCTTGAAATTAATTGGAATAATGCAATTTTGCAATCATGTTAGATGCAACCAACCCTCTAGTGCGTGTGTGTGTGATGAACTCTTTCTATGCCTTGCAGTACCAAGTCGATGAGAAATGATGGCGGAATTGACGTGATCAAGAAGGCAATCGAGAAACTGAGTCTGCGCCACAAGGAACACATTGCTTCCTACGGAAAAGGCAACGAGAGGAGATTGACAGGTCTCCATGAGACGGCTGACATCCATACTTTCTCTTGGGTAAGCTTATACCGCCGTGGTATAATCGCTAATACAAATCCACGTTTCTAGTTTTTGTTGAAATCATGTTTAGTAAACCTGCGAAAACAAGTATTAGTTGAACTTTGAATTCTCAATCACAGGGCGTGGCAAACCGAGGGGCTTCCATTCGGGTTGGTCGCGAAACTGAGCAAGCTGGCAAAGGTATGAATGCATTCGCATTCGCATTCGCATATGCATCGTAGAATGTGAATGTTTTTGTGTCATTATCAATTTCGGAAACAGATCATTGTCTTGATGCTTGCGATGCAAGTTAGCTCTCAAGCTGATATCTGAACATGTCATATTTCTTCACAAATGTCAGGCTATTTCGAGGACAGAAGGCCAGCGTCGAACATGGATCCGTATGTTGTGACTTCTATGATCGCCGAAACCTGTATTCTCTTAAAGTGAGATTGAATCCTATTCGGAGGAAATGAGCTCTATCAATTGCAAATAACTCTATGAATCTCTCTCCGGTTGCCTGCATGCGGTTTGGCATGAACATTTGCTGCTTTCTGTTGATTGGTTTATGTTCTAATGATTGTGTAATTGTTGATGTTTCAAATTACGTGTTTAGTTTTGTCTAAGGAGCTGTAATAAACAAGGGTAATTTAGTTAGAATTTTTTCCCTCCTTTTTTGTTTCAACTTTCAACTTTCAACTCAAGCATAAGATGAATGAAATACTGGTGTTTATAAATTAAATCATGTGATGATATTTAATCTATTTGGTAGCTTAGAGATATGCTAATTGTCCAGATGCAACTTTCTTTGCTGATGGGTGATTAGTTCTTTCAACAAAGTTCATGTTGGAACCCCCAGTCCCACATCGGACAGAGGGAGAAGAGAAGAGTGCTTTAAATAGAAATACCCCTCTCTAATTAACACCGAGGCCTTTTGTGATAAAACCCCACACCTGAGGATTGTGCAGGTGGTTAAGTGGGGACAGTATCGGTGTTGTTGGAGTGGGCCCTCGGCCCGTCGACCTGAAAATTTCCACATGGTATCAGAGCCAGGGGACGGGCCCGTACTGCCACGTGATTGGGTGGGTCCCCATTGGCCCCGCGTGATTGGGTGAGTCCCGACATGGCTCCACGTGGTTGCCGATGTGTGGAAATTCACGTGTGACCCATAAGTGGGGTCTCACGTGTGGGGGAGTGTTGGAACCCCCAGTCCCACATCGGACAGAGGGAGAAGAGAAGAGTGCTTTAAATAGAAATACCCCTCTCTAATTAACACCGAGGCTTTTTGTGATAAAACCCCACACCTGAGGATTGTGCAGGTGGTTAAGTGGGGACAGTATCGGTGTTGTTAGAGTGGGCCCTTGGCCCGTCGACCTGAAAATTTCCACAGTTTAGAAGGACATCATATGAAGATACTACGTATGTAGTTAATGAAAAGCTCCGAAAACAGATTAATACACGATGTCAATTATGTAAGTATAAAATAAGTCATTCCCTTCGACAATTACAAAAATATACATAACATAGATAGGATAGCTTGAACACGCGAAATCCTTTGGTCTTAGGTGAAAGAATTGACGGACAGTATCGGTGTTGTTAGAGTGGGCCCTTGGCCCGTCGACCTGAAAATTTCCACAGTTTAGAAGGACATCATATGAAGATACTACGTATGTAGTTAATGAAAAGCTCCGAAAACAGATTAATACACGATGTCAATTATGTAAGTATAAAATAAGTCATTCCCTTCGACAATTACAAAAATATACAGAACATAGATAGGATAGCTTGAACACGCGAAATCCTTTGGTCTTAGGTGAAAGAATTGGCCTAGGATCAAGCATATCCAACCTTTCAGCTCTCTAGCTACGACAAAGCATTATGATTGGTTAATGGATATATAAAAGTTGATGCTTTGTTGAGCACATATAGCTTCACATGGCTCCTTAAAATTTAAATGAAGCATGGTTAAGGTCCGTGCCTCTTATGGTTAACTAGCTTCTTGCCACACGCTTACGCATGTTGAAATTTGCTCTTTCACATTTTATTTTAATATTTAAAAAACTGAATTTACATGTGTAATAAAAAGTAGATATGTCAATAACTACTCCCTTTTGTTAGAAAGCTTCACTCTTTTTGGCCTCTCACTTTATATATAGAATCGTAGATAGATAGGAGATAAAAAAGAAGTTGCATCTCCTTTAACTGCATTGACTGATAGTGGTGGAGAATTTGAACTTGGGCGAGTGTATATTCAGTTCCAAATTCCAATTTTGGTTTGGGCCAAAAAATTATTGGTAAATAAACCAAAAGTTGGGTCATGAGAAACCCTAACCCATATAAAGTGCGGCCCATAACCATAACTACGAAAACCTTTCCAATTTCACCGGACAAAAATCCAAACCTACACTCACTTACCCAAAAAAAAAAAAAAAAAAAGAGAGAGAAACTGAAAGATTTGATTCATAAACCTTGTATTGGTAGCCCAGAAAAAAAAAAAAAAAAAGTGAGGAGAAGGTAGAGAGAGATCTTATCTCACAGCCTCTGTTTCTCTTCTTTCTCCAAAACCGTCGCCTCGCTTCCCCTACGGTTTTACCGCCTCCCTCTCTGTCTGTCTGTCTCTCCCCTTTATGGCCGCCGACCAACCTAGGGTTTGAAGTCTGAACCAACCTTTTACCTAAGGTACTTCTCTCTCTCATTGCCTGTAATTTATGCCTTTATTTTCGTGTTTGTTTGCTTGTATTGGGTTAAGCGTTGAATGATAAAAAATGAAAGCTCACTTCTCCTTGGTTGCTAAGATTGGTTTGTTTAGTTACTTAGCAGTTAGCGTGAAGTCTGCTTCCCGGAGGGAGCTGTAAAACTTACGGAGATGCTTTCCTTTTGTTTCTTTTTTCTGGGAAGTTGGAAGCAAAGTTTGAGTTAGAATGCCACAAAAGTTGAACAAAAGTGCTTGCAACGGTCTAAGTCTTCTGAAATTCATGCTATTTATTTCTACACCGGCGGTGCCTGGAATTAAAATTGAAAAGTTTGCTTCTTGTTATTCATATTCAGAGCCTAGAGAATATTAGATAGCTATAAACTTCTCTGTAATACGGTGGCATTGTCATACAAATCGTCTATATAGTAAATGGAAAAAGCAAATAATGCATTAAAACTTTGATTGGGAAGAATGTGTATTAGGCGACCCGTGTGGTTGGATATATTTGCAGATTATTGTCTCCATGACAATAATCTTGCTTTTCCAGGAGAATGATTTTAGAAAGAATACTTTATAGCATGCCACAGTGTGTGAGTATCCTAGAAAATTCACTCACAAATTTAAATTACTACTGTAAACTGATTGAAGCATACTTTGCAGCGTAATATTTGGAAAAAAGAAGTGATGATGCATGCAAGGAGACTAAAGTTTAGAAATCAGAGATGGGTGCTTCAAATGTCCAAATATTCAGCAACGCCTACCTACACTGTTCATGGTTCTTCTCAATCTTTGGGTCATAAAACAATTTCGGGAAACCACTGTTTTCATGGTAGTTTTATTAGAAGCCATCTCGTAGATTCATTCTTGTTGCGTAATGTTGCTCCTGGTTATAGCTGCACTGGTTTGCATGTAAGGTCTAATCCGTGTTTGAAGGGTAGCCAGTTACGTGCCTACAGTTCTGAAGGTGACGGAAGGAATGCAAATGAGGATAATCAAACACCAGTGAAAGGTGATGCGGACCTCGATAAAGGGAAGTCTTCTCAAGAAAAAGCAAAGGAAGATGGGAGGAGTGTGGATGCACATGCTCTGCTTGGGGAACAAGATCAAAAGGAATGGCTTACTAGTCAAAAGATTACCATTGAGAGTAAAAAGAAAGAGTCGCCTTTCTCAACTAAACGAGAGAAGTTCAAAAATGAATTTTTGAGGAGGATTGTTCCGTGGGAGAAAATAACTGTGTCATGGGATACATTTCCTTACTACATTCAGTAATTGCTTCTCTTTTATATTTTTGATTGCTTCTTTCTTATCACGTATCACTTATCAGAAGATTTATAGATTTATTTTTCATTTTTTATAGTGAACCTACCAAAAACCTTTTGGTGGAATGTGCTGCTTCCCATTTGAAACATAAAAAGTTTACTTCCACGTATGGTTCTCGTTTGACATCTTCAAATGGAAGAATTCTGCTTCAGAGTGCTCCAGGTTGGTCACAGGTTCCACAAATCTAATCATTACCTTGTGTATTTCAAAGTTCCTCAAGTGGCTAATGTCTATAGTTAACTTTGTTTTGTAGAACTGAATGAAATTACCATTTATCTTGTTTATCTGCAGGCACTGAACTTTATCGTGAAAGATTAGTTAGAGCACTTGCACAAGATCTCAAAGTTCCCCTCTTGGTGCTAGACAGCAGTGTACTTGCTCCTTATGTAAGATTGAAATAAAATTAATATTACCCTGCCCCCTCTTCTCCTGGTACTCACACAGTTTGGTTTTAATAATTAATTTCTGTTCAAATGTGGAGTAGGATTTTGGTGACGATTGCGAATCTGAATCAGATGATGATGATATGGAGGAGAGTACTTCTGATTCAGAGATTGAGGATGAGAATGTTGCGAGTAACGAAGAAGATTGGACTAGTAGTAACGAGGCAAAATCAGATTCTAGTGATAAAGATGAAAGTGATGCGCACGCAAGGGCTGAAGCAGCCCTCAAGAAGCTTGTTCCTGTTGAAGAATTTGCAAAGGTATGAGTTATTTACATTTTTTTTTTTTTTGGAGCATAAGGGTTTTTGTATTCTTAGTCCTTCTACCCTAAGCATATTTCAGTGATTCAGAAAATTAAATGGTGATCTTATTGATATTGGGATTCTTTATATACTTTTTTGTAAATCATGATTTATAATCTATGGTTCATATGTGGCAGATGGTATCTGGGGAAACTGAGAGTTCGTCTGAATCCTCAAAATCAGAAACTGCCGAGTCTTCTGAGCAATGCAAACGACTGCTAAAGAAAGGTTCCATACATAGATTCTTACCGTATGTTATATTCAAATCTTATATGTTTTGTGAGTTGATAAGAAGCTATATTTCTTAGGGTCGTTTAGGAGTGTTTATGTAGAAGTGATTTTAGTTATTAGTAATTTTGGTATTTTAAAAGTTTCATTGAAGACTGCAAGTGATTTTTGCGTTTTTCAAGATGATCACTTTTAAGGAGAAGCACCTCCCATGTGTTTCTCCATAAAACCACAAAAAATGATTTTATTCTCACTAAAGCACTTTAAGCATTTGTCCAACAATCTAGTAGTAATTTTGTACCTCCCATAATCATTCCCAAGTGGGCCCTTATTTTCTTATTACTAGTGCAACTGTTATTTTTGGTCGAACTACTTTTGCAAATGTCGTGTTCATCTCTATATGAGAACATTTTGTTGTTCGTCCTAAAAAAATCAGTATTCTTGCTTCTTCATTTTTGCAGGAGATCGAGTGAAGTACATCGGGCCTTCTATACGTGTTGAAGCTGATAACAGGTTCTGAATTATTTCTTTCATTTGTTTGCTCCATTTAATGTTGAGTAGATCTAACAGTATCTTTGACATTTTCTGCACTGAGGAATTCAATTTTTTTGTGGCGTTGAATAAAAAGATGATTTTCAAATTTTGAGAACTCATGAGATTAAAGTGTATTTTGAAGTTCATGAATGCTAATTTCTTTCCATTGTTTTGGATAATGAAACTTGTGTACTTCAAAAAGAAAATATAGGTCCCTTCTGGGGATTCTGGCAAGGCATATATGCCTTTTGCACCTAGGTGAGGGGCTTTTGGCAAGATTTATTGTGTATAATTGATATTGCCTCGTTAGCTTAAAAGAATAAAGTTGGCACCAATCATGAGCTCCAAAGGATTTTGTTTGTACAAGTCTTTGATGCAATTTTGTCAATTCTCTACATATATTTTACGTTTTCAATTCTGTTTCTTGGGGGGAATTTAATGAGCTAGCATGTTTTTGAGTTAAGTTCCATCAGTTTGTCTCGTACCGGCCTAGGATTTTTGGCCAGAATTGGTGGATGAGACAGTGTTGAACCCCAGATTTTTTAGATCTTGCTGGAAAACTTACAAGCGTGCTGCCTAGAATATCATCTCTGTGGCCTATCTTTCAAAACCCTTTAGGATGATATCATCCCCAAATGAACTCTGACTCCGCCCTCACCTGACATTGACATATATAATGCAATACAGGGTCCTGTTGGGGAAGATATCTACATCTGATGGTCCAAGGAATGCTTATACCATCTTCCGTAGCAGGTGGGTTGGTAAGTTGTCATGTGTAGGGGGAGAAATACAGTAGAACATTCTTAGATTCTCCATTTGGTTTTCTCTAGAAAGCTTTTGCTTTTTCGCATACCTTTTTTCTCTTTGGACCTAAGTTTGACCCTTGTACTTCCATAGTCTAGTCTCTATCCATGTTCCATTGTCTCCGTTAAGTATGGGGGCTTATTCAGGTTTAGTAAAAAGATGTTAGTGGTTTTCAACCATGATTTAGCACAAATGTTTGACTCCTTTTAGAGGTTATGTGGGTGTATTGCTAGAAGTTTGTTGTCCACTTGTCATATACTTTGCCATAACATATTTTGGACTATTCCAGTTTATGCCCTGCATAACCCACCTAATGGTAAAATTTCTGTCTTTTTGTGTTTGTGCTGCTTTTATGTGGTACATACATGTAACTATCTATGATTTTGGAAGCTATGCAACTGTTTTGCATGTAGTCTCTTTCTTCCTGTATCAGTTTTCTGTTTTGCTATTAGAAAATTCAAAATACTCGTAGTAGTTTCAGTAGTATAGTTATTTAATTCATGGCTGCAGTTGATTTACACTTGTTATTCTGAAATCTTGTTACTTAATGAATTTGACATCTGTACAGGCCTTTACCAAAGGGTCAACGAGGGGAGGTATATGAGGTGAGTGGAGATCGAGTTGCTGTTCTTTTGGATGTTAAACAGAAGACAGGAACTGAAGTGGATGAAGAGGAGAAAGTAGCAGGGCAGCCTGCAGATCCACCAGTTTATTGGATACTTGGTAATGCGGATTTTTTAATTTTTTGTTCATTTTTGTTGCTAGACTTGGGAGATTACTTTATGCTCTGATTTCCTTTGTTTAAGACTTCATCAATTTTGACAGACAATTTACTGTTGCGTTGTTCATGTGAATGTTACGACCAATATACAGACAGGTTGCTTTATGATTTGCAAACTGATAATCTCCACCAGTTCTATTTAATTATGCATATGGCCTATCAGATCAACTTATGACATGATTAAATGTAACTTAAGCAATCTAATACAAGTGTAGGGCTTCATTGTTCCATGGTTATAATTCTAGGATTGCATAATGTTATTACTCATACCGAGGCTGTTCATATTATCATTTTCTGTTTTTGTTTTTGTACTCCTAGTGTTTTTGTATTCTTGACTCATGTTGTTTAATTGTGAATTTCATCGGTGCTAATAAATTCCAGTAGATACTTTGGATAAGGAAATTGAAACAAAAAGCTGCATTAGATGGAATAGCAGGTGGCTTATTACCATTAGCTGAATTTTATGGATGAAAAAGATCGTATTTTCGGTTCTCTACACAGTTGGTTATGGTTTTAATTTGATATAGCTTAAGGTGTTGACGGAAATTCTGGTAGCGACTCTTCTAGTTATAGAATGACAGATTTCCATTTTGTACAGCTAAGGAAATCGAGCATATTCCTGACCCACGGACTGAGGATTGTTATATTGCAATGGAGGCCCTATGTGAGGTGTGGTACACAATACCAAAGGATAAGAACTTTGTCTTCTGACGCGTGAGGTTGTCCATCTATAAACTGTATCTGGATTTTCATTGCTTGCAGGTATTGCATGCCAAGCAACCTCTTATTGTCTATTTTCCAGACTCTTCTCAATGGATGTCTAGGGCAGTTCCCAAGTCAGATCGCAAGGAGTTTGTCGCTAAGGTGAAAGAAGTTTTTGACGAGTTGTCGGGTCCTGTTGTTTTGATTTGCGGGCAGAACAAAGTTGAATCCGGGTCAAAGGAGAAAGAGAAATTTGTAAGTGTTAAGGATTCGTTTTTGTTGGATCTCTATATGTTTTGTTTGCTTACTTGTTTCTGATTAATGGATAACTATTTGTAGTTTATTACTAACACTTTCCCCCTACAAATACTCTGCTACAGACAATGATACTTCCAAATTTTGGGCGTCTTGCAAAGCTGGTAATCCTCTTTATTCTTAAGGAGCACAATGTACTTGGCACAAACAGTAATGCATAAATCTGTGTTTGAGAAATTCGTGTTATTTTTCTTCTCCTTGGATTATCAAAAACTTTTTTCTGCTTTTGGAGTTTCTATATAGTTTTCACCGTTGAAGATTTACATGTTTCTTCCTTAGATGCAAGGTGATGTTTTCCCTAAAATTATGTTGTGTCCTTTTTACTTAAATTAACAAATTGCTTGTTTTTTGTTTCAAGCCTCTCTCTCTTAAGCGTCTTACAGAGGGACTTAAAGGAACAAAGAAATCAGATGACAATGAAATATATAAGCTATTCACAAATGTTTTCTGCGTTTATCCGCCAAAGGTAAATGTTGGTCTTCCTCCTGCATAAATGTGTGTTACCACTGTCTACATACTTTACACGCATAAGCATACACACAGATATACAAATGTGATTACTTTTTCCTTTTTTTTGTGGTTTCACACTCGTTCTGTTTCCTCATCCTTTTTACTTTTGCAGGAGGAAGAGGATCTTCGAACATTCAATAAACAGATTGAAGAAGACAGAAGAATTGTGATAGCAAGGAGCAATTTAAATGAATTACATGAGGTATCCTCTAGTTGTGAAATTCACGAGTGGTTGGTGAAGTACTGTGCAATGTATTTGTGCCACTACTAGTCTATTTCGGGGGCTTTTTGTTCTTCAAACCTCCTTACTTATTGAATTATTTTGAGCTATTGTAGGTTCTTGAGGAAAATGAGCTCTCATGCAATGACTTATTGCTAGTAGACACTGATGGTGTAATCTTGACAAAGCGAAGTAAGAAATCCTAACTTGAGCATTTTTCCTTGTTAAGAAACAGAAAAAAATACCAAGTTTCTGTTGTAATATGGAGTTTTGAAGTTTATAAGTTGGATATGTAGGTGGTGAATTACCATATATGCCGGTCTAGTATGTGGATTGCTTGTCAATGGCTCATATAAAATCTGTAACTTTGACCTTTGCAATATGTTTTTTCTCTGTTTCCAAAAAAGGGGATATTGTTGTCTTTAATCATGCTAGGGATCTGCACTAGTCAATATAGAATCTAGAGTAGGGCATTCCTGGAGTGTTACAGCTAGTATGCGTTTTTTTTTTTCAATTCCAGAAATTTTCAAATGATTCAGTTTTATTCAATAGTTTTACCTGTTTATTTCCCAGAGGCTGAGAAAGTAGTTGGCTGGGCAAAAAACCATTACTTGTCATCATGCCTTCTTCCTTCTGTTAAAGGTGAAAGATTGCATCTGCCTCGTGAAAGGTACATGTTTCATCTGTCGTAGATAGTATTTAAAAATTTTATGTTACCCTGCCGTTTAACACTTCTGTTACTTTTGTGAAGCCTTGAAATAGCAATTTCACGTTTGAAGGAGCAAGAAAGTTTGTCTCGGAAGCCCTCTCAAAATTTGAAGGCATGTATTTAATTGGCTCATACTAAATGTTAAGTATTTGAGTTTTTTGTATCTTGTTTCACCTTTAACATATATAAACTGTTGCAGAACCTAGCAAAGGATGAATATGAGAGCAACTTTGTTTCAGCAGTAGTACCTCCTGGTGAAATTGGTGTTAGGTTTGATGATGTCGGTGCTCTGGAGGACGTGAAGAGAGCGCTGAATGAACTTGTCATTCTTCCAATGAGGAGACCGGAGCTTTTCTCTCATGGAAACTTGTTGCGGGTATTTATTTTAATCTTGCTCATTATTTGCATTAATGCTTGAATGAGTGCCTAACCATGTGATGCTGCATGGTTAGCCTTGCAAAGGAATATTACTTTTTGGGCCTCCTGGAACTGGGAAGACCCTTCTTGCCAAGGCACTCGCAACAGAAGCTGGGACGAACTTTATCAGCATAACTGGTTCTACTCTAACATCAAAGGTATGCTTTCGAGTATGATCTGGCAGTGGTTAGTTTAATTTCACGAACCAAATAACAAGCTATGTTTCTGTTAAATGCTTATCTTTGTAACTTTTTTTTGATACAGTGGTTTGGAGATGCTGAAAAGCTGACCAAGGCTCTCTTCTCCTTTGCCAGCAAGCTTGCTCCCGTCATAATATTTGTTGATGAGGTGAGGTTTTCAGTTTTGAGGAATTAAAAGAATAATGATGTACAACAATCTAGTTCCTTTTGTTTTCTTTTTGAACCCAGAATTTGACCATCCTGTTAA
The DNA here is from genome assembly GCF_041283825.1 of Pyrus communis. Lineage (NCBI taxonomy): Eukaryota > Viridiplantae > Streptophyta > Magnoliopsida > Rosales > Rosaceae > Pyrus > Pyrus communis. The sequence goes on from NC_142577.1 coordinate 30,950,758, forward strand.
ATATTCTCTGTTGTAGGTTGATAGTTTGCTTGGTGCTCGTGGTGGGTCTTTTGAGCATGAGGCAACTAGAAGAATGAGAAATGAGTTCATGGCAGCTTGGGATGGATTGAGGTCCAAAGACAGTCAAAGAATCCTCATTCTTGGCGCCACAAATCGACCATTTGACCTTGATGATGCTGTCATTCGTCGGTTACCAAGAAGGTGTGGTTGATTTATTCCATATTGGTTACGATGGTTCTGTCAATTGTTCGTCTCTGTCTTGCCAGATTGGTTATGGTATTCTTTGATAGTAGATTATCCTCATATGGCAAAAAATTAATTAAAATAAAGTTCAAACAATGTTGACCGAGTTGTGTTGGTTGCTTCGTAGGATATACGTTGATTTACCTGATGTTGAAAATCGTAAGAAGATATTGAGTATATTTCTTGGTCAAGAGAATCTAGCACTTGGTTTCCAATTTGACAAACTTTCAGAAGCAACGGAGGGATACTCTGGCAGCGATTTGAAGAACCTCTGCATTGCTGCTGCTTATAGACCTGTCCAGGAGCTTTTAGAAGAAGAAAAGAAGGTAATATGCATTTTTGTTGTTTGTAATGTCAGTGTTAGTTTCTCGTTGGTTCCATTTACGGGCCTGTCAAAGTGTTTGAGTTTCTATTCTAATTTTGGGTGTGCCTTGGGAGGAATAAATTTTTGCTGCTATTTTCTCAATTTTCTATTGTCCTGTTGAATATCTTCACCTTCTTTTTCATTGTGCGTAAAGTTTTGTACTGATTTCAGTGTGCCAATTGGTGGTGTTTGGTTACTTATTGCGCAGGACATAAAAAGTGACGCATCTACGGTGTTAAGGCCGCTGACTCTTGATGATTTTATTCAATCAAAAGCCAAGGTAAAGAATTTAAGATAGATGAATTTGTTATGTTTACTTTTCGAGGACACATCTACAGGTAATATTTATGCTGAAATGTCAGTTACTTATTTCTATCTTGATTATGTAGGTTGGGCCATCAGTTTCCTACGATGCTTCAAGCATGAACGAACTTAGGAAATGGAATGAACAATACGGAGAAGGCGGAAGCAGAAGAAAATCACCATTTGGTTTTTGAAACTGATCTTACAGTGTTCCTTAACATAGTCTTCGTAGAGAAAGGAAACGCCCTGCTTTAAAGGTAGAGAAAGGAAACGCCCTGCTTTAAAGGCTTCCATTCGTTGAGGGAGAAGGAAGATGAAAAGCCGAAACGCAGACGCTTTTCGTTACTCATTATGCGTTCTTGGAGAACAAAGAAAGAAGATAAGAGATGCCCAAATTTGGAGGCGGCTTTGGGTAACAGTAGGAGGCAAAACCCTCCGTTTTCCCATCCCTTTTTGAGCGGATGAGAGAAGTGAAAAGCCCCCAACAAAATAATTTACTATCTTTATCTTTATATACAAAATTTTCCCAATTTTTCATGCCTTGTAAAATAACAGCATTGTTTTAGTAATTTTAGATTTTTCAGATTAAATTAATTTTCTCATTTTTTTTCCTCAATTTTTCATGGCCCGGATGTTTCCAGAAAATCTTGATCAGTCTTCCGGTGAGATCTCATAATCATTTCCAATTTCTTTTTGGACGATAGTCTATATTGAATTAATGTAAATTACAGAAAGATGAATTCAAACTTGATTGTGAAGAGAGAAGCACACTCTAACCATGCTTGCTAATCCTTTGTTTGCTTTTCAAAGAAAACTTTGATTAGTCTTATTATGGTGAGATCCCGATAATTTCAAACTTTTTTATGAGCCTAGACTGATAAAGTTTTGAAGCCAAATGGACAGGTGTAAGCTAGTCCGAGTAGTATTTCTTATAAGAGTGTTTTAACCGTTAAATTTGATTTTAACAACAGTTATAAATCTTCTATTGTCAAATCGTAACCGTTTATTTCTATTATTATTCAATACTGCATATTATAGATTTTTTTTATGTTTTTGTTCGAAAAAGTAAATTCTTCTTCACGCAATTTTTTTTTTTTTTCAAATGGTAGATTTTGTTAAATTAGATGTTAGATTACTCACTCATTCTCAATACTATGTTAAGGGGTCACTTGCAAATTCTTCTTCACTCTTATGAACTCCTTGATATTTCCGTATGTGGGTGTAATAGAGGCAAAAGCCCAAACAAACTTCTGGACAATTTTAGGCCCAAGGAGTGACAAACGCAGTTGTTTATCGTACGGTTCAGGTTCAAAGAAATCAAAACGCACAGCATGATGCACACGCTTACATGCGTGCCTGTCAAAAACCCTAACCCCTCACGCAGATTCCCAAATTGTATAAATATAGAGCAGCATCGATAATTATTCTACGCTCACTCCCACCTCTCCCAAAATCCCTACAACCCTAAACCCTAGGGTTTTTCAGAGCAGCCAGCCTCCACCCCTCTGTTCTTTGTTCTTCCCATATTTCATATCGAAACCCTAGCTTAATCTCCCAAATGGGCAAATCAAGCAAGAAATCCGCCACCAAAGTATGAGATTCTTTTGAACTGCTTTCGCTTCGTCAAGTCTTCGGTTTTGTTTCGATGATTTCGTTTACTAATTGGGTTTTGATTTTCCGTACAGGTTGAGGCTCCCGCTGTAGTTGTTCCAACTCCGAAGTCTGGAAAGAAAGGTTTCGATTCTTTTCGGAGTTTTGGGAAATTTTTGTTTTGATTTTATTTTATTTATTCGTTGTGCCATGGTGTTTTTATCCGTTGATAGTGTGGTTTGAAGTTTAAATTTTGCATATTTGGTTTGTTTTGAGATGTTTTTATTTCGGATGTTGGTTATTGAATTTGTTTTGGTTGTGGTTGTGTTGAGAAGGTAAGAGAGATGCTGAGAACGAAATAGAGAAGGTTGTGAGCGCAAAGAAGCAGAAGATTGACGAGGGCATAGCGCAGGCCATTCAGAAGAAGAAAGTTGAAGCAAAGACCCAGAAGAAGAAAGTGGAGACTAGTAGTTCCGAGGAGGAGTCTGATGTGTCTTCTGACTCTGACGTGAAGGTTTATTACGCTACATACTTGTTTTTTCTTGTTTGTTTATGAGATAGTGTTGTTATGTGTTTGTTTGTATGGGTTATTTCTTTGTGTATTATTCTTAACATGTGCACTTAAAATGATATTATGCATCTTTAATGTCCCAGAATTTTGAATTTTGAGAAAGTAGACTTCATCATTTTGGTTTTGGAGTTGACATTCTATTTGGTTCGACGATGACCCTAAAAGTTCATGTTGATGAGTAATTGGTTTGGATGTTTACTTACCCTTTTCTTACTACTTGGGAAAAACATTTATGGCGTTATTTTTACTCAGAAACCTGCTCCCAAGGCTGCTAAAAATGGTAAAAGTAAGCCATCTAGCAGTTCTGAATCAGATGATTCTGACTCTGATGAAGTGAGTATTCATTTTATTTTAATGTCAGTGTGGTTGATAGAGTTGTCCAATTTATTATGAGACTTATTTGTGTTGTATGATATAGGAACCTGCTGCCAAGCCTTCCGCTCCCTTAAAAAAGTCAGTTCCTGCTAAAAAAGCTGTGTCATCTAGCAGTGATGATTCATCGGATGAGGAATCTGATGAGGAGGAAGTGAGTTTTTTATTTTATTTATTTTTACAAATAAAACTACTGATGCACATAAACTTTTGTTTATTTATTGTGTTTTATTCCTGATTTTGAAAGTAGAGTGGCTATTTTTAAGTGTGTGTTACTGCTTGGTTTTAGGCTCCTAAATCTAAGGTAGCTGCTAAGAATGGCCCAACTGCTGCTATAAAGAAGAAAGATGTCTCAACTGAAAGCTCAGATGAGAGTAGCGATGATTCGGAAGATGATGATGTGAGTTTTTGGTTTTCCAAACTTGGTGCTGTAATTTTTTTTTGCCTTGGGGGTTATTGTATGGGTCATGCACGTGAAGATTGATTCAGTGATAACTGTATATTTGGGGTACTGTACTTTGTGTTTGTAGAAAACCCCTGCAAAGGTTACTGCCCAAAAGCTAGCTGCAGCTGCTAAGAAAGGCCCAGTAGTGCCTGTTAAGAAGGCAGACACTAGCAGCTCTGAGTCTGAAGAGAGCTCTGAATCTGAAGATGAGGTGTGTGCTCAAGCTTGATAATTTGTATCATCTGAAGGAATCACACTATAGTGTGGGATCTGGTTTTCCAAACTTGGTGCTGTAATTTTTTTTTCCATAGGTGTTATTGTATAGGACATGCTCGTGAAGATTGAATCAGTGAAAACTGTATATTGGGATACTGTACTGTGTATTTTTTCCTTTGTTAGATTGGGAAAGGTACCTTTTGGTTGATAGTGATCCTCTACTTTTGTGTTTCTAGAAAACCCCTGCAAAGGTTACTGCCCAAAAGCCGGCTGCAGCTGCTAAGAAAGGCCCATCAGTTCCTGTTAAGAAAGCAGACACTAGCAGCTCCGAGTCTGAAGAGAGCTCTGAATCTGAAGAAGAGGTTTGTGCTCAAGCTTAAATATTTCTATCATCTGAAGGATTTACTCTATAGGTTGAGCCATTTTAATTTGGGTTTTCAGTAAATAGTTTGAATGTTAATCTTTCTGAACATGTTTAGGAAGTTGTGAAAAAAGTATCTGCTGTAATCCCTAAAGGAAAGGATGTTTCAAGCTCCTCTGATGATAGTTCAGAGGAGGATTCTGATGATAGTTCAGAGGAAGTGAAGGTTTGTTTCTATTTAAATTCCTATTGGATGTGTTGCAGCTAGTAAAGTTTGATGCTTTAGCTTTTATTTAGTGTCACATGTGAAGGCAGAAAGCCCTTTTAATGTAACTCTTTTTGGTGGACAGGATAAATATTGGTTTCTTTTATTTTTTTTTCTTAAGTATTTAAAGCGGTTTGGTGATGGCATTAATTAATTTATTTTGTTGCAGGGTACCACAAAAACTGTTGCCGCTGCTGCTAAGAGTGTTAAGCCATCCAAAAAGGATGAGGATTCAAGTGACTCTGATGAGGATATGGAGGATGGTGACTCTGATAGTTCAGAGGAGGAACCTCCAAAGACAGAGAAAGTAAAGGTGATAGTTTTTGGGTTTACATTCAGCATTAGATTGTAATGTTTTTGGGACTTGTAGTCATGCCTCTTTGGATTCTTGCAGCCTTCTCAAGTTTCAAAGCAAGATAGCAGCGAGTCAGAGGAGGAATCCAGTTCCGACGAAGAAGAGGAAGATCAACCTGCAAAGACTCCCAAGAAAAAGGTAATTTTACTGAGCTAGTGTGATATTAGTTTATTTTAGGTGATGCTTGTCGGATCTCTTATTCATTAGGACTTGTGGCTTAATAGGATGCTCTTAGGGGTACATGAATTTTCCAACTCTAATATCTGCATTATCTGTAATTATATTATTATCTGTACATATGTGCACCATTGTATACTAAATTTTTGTGTCTATAAATGTTTCTTGCATAGCAGAATGCTTTTACATTACTACTGAACAAAGTAATATTAGATTTATGTACCCCACCCGTGTGACTAATGTTATACTATATTATTTTTGTGAACAGGACACTGACGTGAAAATGGTAGATGCTGAATCTGAGAAGAAAGCTGTAATTGACCCTTCCTCCCTTTTGTCAATTGTACTTTCAGCTTGCCTATGATAAATGTTCTGATTTTGTAATAATGTTTTTGCAGCCCAAAACCCCAGCTACTCCTGACGTATCGACTTCTAAGACGCTGTTCGCTGGAAACCTGAACTTCCGTATTGAGGAACACGATTTGTAAGTGTATACGTTGATTTAAGCTTGTGTTATGTTTTAGGTTCTTTTAACTAATAGTACTATTTTATGCAGGAGGAATTTCTTCAAAGATGCTGGCGAAGTTGTTGATATCCGTTTTGCCTCAGATCCAGAAGGGAAGTTCAAGGGCTTTGGACATGTTGAGTTTGCCACAGCTGAAGCAGCAAGGAAGGTATGACTTTTGTTTCGTTTTTTTTCTTTGACATTGACACTTTCTTTGTGGAATCTGTAGTATTGCTGTTAATCTTTTTGTTTTTGTTTTTTTGTTTCTGTTGCTAAACTATTAAGCTTTTGTTATTGCAGGCTCTTGAACTTAATGGTTTAGATTTGCTTGGTCGTGATATCAGACTTGATCTGGCTCGTGAAAGGGGTGAAAGGGGTGCTTATACTCCCACCGGGTACATTGCAACTTGTAACTGCTTCATTTGTTGTTTTGTTTTGGTGTTGTCATCAAATTAGTTTCTTACTTTTATTGATAATAATTTCAGAAGAGAGGGCAACTCATATCAGAAGGGACCACGCGGTGCATCCAAAACAATATTTGTTCGAGGTTTTGACAGATCCCTTGGGGAGGATGAGGTATATACTGCTTGAGGAATTCGAGCTCTGTTGTCTAATTAAAGTTGAGATTCTTTTTCAAGTGTAACTAGTTTCATTTTACAGATCAGGAGCTCCTTACAAGAAGCTTTTAGTTCTTGTGGTGAGATAACAAGGGTGTCCATCCCCAAAGATTATGAGACTGGCGCCTCTAAAGGGTCTGTACAATGTCCTGTGCTGATTTTTTTTTTTTTATGTATTTCCAGCTTACTACATGTGCAATTGTATCTCTCTGTTTTTCTTTTTCGATTGGTGGTGGTGGTTCTACACATTATGTGTGCCTTGTTTGATAAATTGTGTTGATAAAATGCAGGATGGCTTACATGGACTTCTCGGATGCCGCCAGCTTCAACAAAGCTCTAGAATTTAATGGACAAGAATTTGGAGAGAGTTACTTGCAGGTGGAAGAGGCAAAACCAAAAGGTGATTTTGGTACTCCCAGGAGTAATGACAGGGGTTATTCCAGTAATCGTGGTGGAGGACGTTTTAGCAACAGCGGCAGGGGGGGTAGGGATGGTGGTGGACGTGGTTTCAGGGACAGTGGACGAGGCAGAGGACGTGGAAACAAACCAAACCTAGCTGCTCCTGGAACAGGTAGGCATTTTTATTATTCTCTTTTTCAATGCAAGTGTTTAGGATAGGTTGTGATGCTCTGGGTAATTCTTAACAAATTCCCATGTTGTACTAAATGGTGCAGGGAAGAAAACCACCTTCGACGACGAGTAGACTAGACTAGACTTGTGAGTGGTTGGTCGGGGGCCAAGGGAAATTGTGGAAGACTTATGTTTAGCTGTTTTTATTTTATCATATTTTATTATTTTAATTTTGAGAGGCATGTCTGGTTTTGACCTTTCCTTTACGTGGACATGAACTTGAACGCAAGAGTGAACCTACTATTGAATTTTTGGATTTATGACTCTAATTAATTTTGAGCGTTAATATAATTTACTTGAATTATTTTGGATCTCCGGCAACCGAAGAAGCAGCACCACTTTCCCTGTTGTAGCTACTCTTGTTGCCCGCCCCTGCATATGGAACCAAATATAATTTTCTCCGTAAGCAAGACGCTTGGTAACAACTAACAACTAGTGCTTAATTAGAACATCCCCACACCATTGACGGAGCAGGATTCCAGGTCCCATCAGAGGCTGTGACAACGCTTGCCAAGGGTGTTTTGCGATCCCTACAGAGTGTTTAAGGAGACGCAATAATGCCTACTTTGTGTTCGATAATGCTCGTCCGCCACATCTTTAAATCTTGCGGCGACGGCACTAATACATTATTGCGTCGACAGTAGGGCGGGATGGCTAGGCAGTTAGTTGTGTGATATCACGAAATGATTTGAATTTTGGTTTATAATGATCTTTGTAAAATTCCCAAAATCGATTGAAATTGTGGTTTATAACTCACAATTTTTGTGAAAAAATATTGATTTTTTAATTTAAGAAATATTCTATGGTAGTTAAGGAAAAGGGTAATGCTAAGGAGACCAAAATATTGATGATTAACTGCTAATTTTTATTGGTGTCACATCAATTGGTTTGCAAATTAGATTTAAAATTTTGGTCTTACTAGCATTACCCTAGGGAAAATATTGCAAGATCTTTGCATCTAATCCTATAATTTATTAGGTCTCGAAACTATTTTTTATCGATTATTAATATTAAAAAAACTAAAAATAATTTAAACTTATAGCAGGGACCCAAAGAGATTTGCAAACAATCTTCAAAAAGTCCTAAAATTAATTTTAGGAAACATGTGATGCCATGAGAATGATTCGAATTTTAGCGTATAATGATTCTTGTAAAATTTCCAAAATCGATTGAAAAGTGTGGGTTATAACTCACAGTTTTCTGAAGAAAAAAAAAATTGGAATTTTTAGTTTCAAGAAATATTTTGCGTGGTAGTTAAGGAAAATTTGGCGAGAAATTTGGATGAGATCCTAACATTTATTAGGTCCCGAAACAATTTTTTATTGATTTTTAAAGTTAAAAAATATAAAAAAATAATACAAACTACTAGTGGGGACCCAAAGAGACTTATAGGTGTCGAAAATCTTCGCAATGTCCAAAAATTAATTTTAGGAAACATGCGCTATGACGAGAATGACTTGACTTTTGGCTTATAATGATTATTGTAAAAATTCCCAAAGATCGATTGGAGAATGTGGGTTATAACTCATAGTTTTTGGAAAAAAAAAATTGAAAACTTTAGTTTTAGGAAATATTTTGCGTGCGAGTTAAGAAAAAAATTGCAAGACCTTTGAACGTGGTCCAACCATTTATTAGGTCCTGAAACTATGTTTTCTTGATTTTTAAAGTTGAAAGATGAAAAAAAATAATATAAACTAACAGGGGGACACAAAGAGATTTGTAAGTATTGAAAATCTTCAGAATGCCCTAAAATTAATTTTAGGAAACATGTGATGCAGCGAGAATGATTTGAATTTTGGCGTATAATAATTCTTGTAAAATTCCCAAAATCAATTGAAAAGTGTGTGATATATATAACTCATAGTTTTGTGAAAAAAATTGAAATTTTTAGTTTCAGGAAATGTTCTGCGTGGTAGTTAAGGAAAATGTTGCAAGAACCTTGGATGAGATCTTAACATTTATTAGGTCCTGAAACTATTTTTTATTAAATTTTAAAGTTGAAAAATAGAAAAAATAATACATACTAATAGTGGGGACCCAAAGAGACTTGTAGGTGTTGAAAATCTTCACAATGTCCTAAAATTAATTTAGGAAAGATGCGCTATAACGAGAATGACTCGACTTTTGGCTTATAATGATTCTTATAAAAATTCCCAAGAACGATTGGAGAATGTGGGTTATAACTCACAGTTTTGGGAAAAAATTAAAATTTTTAGTTTTACGAATTATTTTGTTTGAGAGTTAAGAAAAATATTGCAAGACCTTTGGACGTGGTCCTACCATTTATTAGGTCCCGAAAATATGTTTTCTTGATTTTTAAAGTTGAAAGATGGAAAAGTTAATATAAACTAATAGCGGGGACATGAAGAGATTTGTAAGTGTCAAAAATCTTCAGATGGAAAAGTTAATATAAACTTATAATGGGGACCCAAAGAGATTGTAGGCGTCAGAAATCTTTAGAATATCCCAAAATTAATTTTAGAAAACATGTGATGCGACGAGAATGATTCGAATTTTGGCTTATAATGATTCTTGTAAAATTCTCAAAAGCGATTGAAAAGTGTGGGTGTTAACACACGTTTTTTTGTCAAAAATGTAAATTTTTATTTTCTAGAAAAATTTTCCGTGAGTATTAAGGAAAATTTTATAAGGCATTTGAAAGCATATTTACAATTTATTGAGCAACAAATAGATATTTAGTAGACTATTTAAGTCGAAAACTAAAAAAATAAGTGAAAAATATAGTAGCAAGTCCTAAAACATTGTTAAAATGGGGTTCCACCCTCAAGAATATAACAAGAAGTACTACTATAATTTTCAAACTTCACGATTAGGCGAAGGAGAAAATAAATAGTTTGAACGACGATTTATGTACGAATTTGTAAAAATCGACTAAAAACTGTGAGTGTTAAACCCACGTTTTTTGTAAAAAAATGCAAATATTTTATTTTTGTGAAATAAGGGAAAAATAAGGTAGTTGGCAGCGGATTTACGATTTATTGAGTAACAAATGGATATTTAGTAGACTATTTAAGGCGAAAACTAAAAAAATAAGTGAAAAATATAGTAGTGAGGCCTAATGTGACATCCCGTCCCAAAATTCATATTAACGTACGTGTGAAATTACGACTTTGCCCCTAGTTCGTTTTTGTCACGTTATTGGTTGTTTTGTGTGGTGTGGCATGTGTTGGACCACACACACACACTCACACACACTGTCACTCTCCCTTTCCCTCTGTCTCTTCCCTGTCTCTCTCTCCCGTGTCTCCCTCTCCCTTCCCATCACCATTAACGTACGGACAAACACCAAACTCCCTCAAACCATCACAGATCGAGGAAACCAAGGACACAGTTGAGCTCGTGAGGTCGAGGGGAACACAGCCATACCATTTTCAGGTGAGAACTCCGACGTTTTCACGTCGATTTCACAAACTCCGATTTGTGTACTGTTCATGCAAAAATTATTCATCACGTTTCTGGGATTTCTAAGTTCGTAGGTAGCTTGGTGGTGTCACGAGGAGCCTAGGAGTGTTTCGTTGGAAGTGTTTTGACGTCAGAGAAGCTTGGTTCGAAGTTGGCCGAGTTTTGAGTTTTGAGACAGGTATGATCGCGTGGTTTTTAGCTTTTAAAAGTAGTCTATCGTGATTCTACAAGTCCTAAGCTTCATTTTGGTTCAAGAATCATGAAAAATGGTTGAGAAACGAGTGAGAAAACGAAGTTTGAAGTTTTTCCAGTTTTCCGGCGCCGGCGACGTCGCCGGAGAAGGTGACGGAATATTCCGTCAAATCTGACGGAATATTCCTGACGCCGTTGACGGAATCCGTTAGAAATAACGGAATATTCCTCACGGCGTCAGTTGACGCCGTCCGTGTGCACCGCACGTGCCTGCGCTTGGCCGGCGCGTGGGGGCGCGTGCGGCGGAGGAAAATTTTTCTAAAAATATGGTTGTGATCCTGAGGTTGTGTAGAGCACGTTGGTATATTCATTTGTCCATTTTGAGCAATGTATGAGAAGTTATTACGAGAAGTTGGTTATGTGCTTTTAAATTAACGTTTTTGTAGTTAATTCGCATATAGGTGACACGTACCCCGAGGACGAGCGTTCGCACTCGAGGCAGGGGGGCTACGACCCTTCCACATACCAGTGAGTGGGCTTTTGTTTTCCGTATATACCTATATACATTTATTTTCCCAGAAATTGAGTAAAAAGGGTTATTTGTCTTATGCCATGCATGTTATTATTATCGTTTATGCATCATAGCATGCATTACTAGTGGCATACATATACATATGCATATTGGGTGCTGTGGACGCACAGGTAAGTGCCAGGTAAGTGATATTCATATTTACATTCAGCAGTAGTTTGAGATGCTTAGAGAGCTCATAACCTGCACCCCCGGTGTTAGTGCTCCCGCCCAGAGTAGGGCACAGTCCTTCACGTGATGTTCACCTCCCGCACCATATGCTCAGCTTGGATCCAAGTTAGGTGCACAGTCTTGTCGTACAGACCACATTAGGTGGTTCCGACTCGTAGGTGACCCGCGATTATTCGCACAGCCTTCACGTGATCGTAGCACTAGAGCGTATATATATGTTACACCCAGGCCTGTCGTACAGACCACTTTAGGTGGTTCCGACTCGTGGGCAGGTTCAGTTATTGAGTTGAGATTTGAGCTCTATATGCAGCCGTACAGGTCACGTTAGGTGACTCCGGCTGCCAGATGTTATGTTATTGATATGATTCATACCTGAGCACATACATTTCATTATGAGGTTTTGACATGGCATATCTTGAGCATGATTGGCATACCCTTGAGCATGTTGGGCATATCTATACATACGTATATGTTTATTTTCTGGGAAGTATACAGGTTTTACGGCGAGGGGTTAGAATGTATTTTGCTAAATGGTTTTCAAAGAGCTTTGTTTTTGCCCACTCACGCTTTTGTTTTGCGCCCCTCCAGGTTCTAGTTGATTAGCAGTTTCGGTGGTCTCCCAAAGGATTCTCCCGGCTTTTCTGACAGATACTCACCAGCATAGGGTCACCTTCGGGTGTACTTATGTTGCAACTTTTCTTTTGGACTGCTGTAGACCTGCTCTGAAATTGTCTTTCACTTATACTAGCACTTGTTTTAGTACTTTGTATGCTAGTTTTTAATTATTCGTACTTTTATATTATTACTCTATTAGCTTCCGCACGTGCACATGGTTACGTCACCTTCGTGTGACGGCCAGCACGCCCTGATCTCGGTCGGGGTGTGTCACCTAAAACATTGTTAAAATTAGGTTCCTCCCTCCAGAATATCAACGGAAAGTATTACTTTATTTTTCAAACTTCATAGTGGGGTGAAGGTTAAAAGAAATAGTTTGAACGACGATTTGTGTACGAATTTGTAAAAAATCGACTAAAAACTATGAGGGTTAACCCACGTTCTTTTTGTCAAAAATGCAAATTTTTTATTTTCACAAAATATTTTCTATGAGCATTAAGCAAAATTTATAAGGCATTTGGAAGTGGTTTTACAACTTATTGAGCAACAACTGTATATTTAGTAGACTATTTAAATCGAAAACAAAAAAAAAAATGAGTGAAAAATATAGTAGTAAGGCCCAAAACATTGTTAAATGGGGTTCCACCATCAAGAATATAACAAAAAGTATTACTATAATTTTCAAATTTCACGGTAAGGCGAAGGTGAAAATAAATAGTTTTAAGGACAATTTATGTACGAATTTGTAGAAACTAACTAAAAACCATGAGTATTAGCCCACGTTTTTTTTGTCAAAAGTGCAATTTTTTATTTTTGCGAAATATTTTCCGTGAACATTAAGGAAAATTTTATAAGGCATTTGGAAGCGGATTTACGATTTATTGAGCAACAAATGTATATTTAGTAGACTATTTACGTCGAAAACTAAAAAAATAAGTGAAAAATATAGTAGTGAGCCCAACATATTGTTAAAATGGGGTTCCGCCCCCAACAATATTAACGGAAGGTAATTCTTTAATTTTCAAACTTTACAGTGAGACGAAGGTGAAAATAAAGAGTGTGAACATTGATTTACGTACGAATTTGTAAAAACTAACAAAAAAGAGTGAGTGTTAACCCACTTTTTTGTCAAAAATGCAAATTTTTTTTTTAGCAAAATATTTTCCATGAGCATTAAGAAAAAATTATCATGAGGCATTTAGAAGTGGATTTACGATTTATTGTGCATATTTAGCAGACTATTTAAGTTGAAAACTAAAAAAATGAGTGAAGAGTGTAGTAAGGAGGCCCAAAACATTGTTAAAATGGGGTTCCACCCTCAAGAATATAACAAAAAATACTACTATAATTTTCAAACTTCACGGTGAGGCGAAGGTGAATAGTTTGAATGATGATTTATGTACAAATTTGTAAAAACCGACAAAAAAACTGTTAGTGTTAACCCTTTTTTTATGCAAATATTATATTTTCGTGAAACATTTTCCATGAGCATTAAGTAAAATTTATAAGGCAGCTGGAAACGGACTTAAGATTTTTGGAGAACCAAATGTATATTTAGTAGACTATTTAAGTCGAAAGCCCAAAATATTGTTAAAATTGGGTTGCACCCTTAAGAATATAACGGAAAGTATTACTATAATTTTCAAACATCACGGTGAGGTGAAGTTCCCACGTTTTTTGGTAAAAAATGAATTTTTTTTTTTTTTGTGAAATATTTTCCACGAGTTTTAAGGAAAACTATATAAGATGTTTGGAAGCGGGTTTATGATTTATTGAGCAATAAATGTATACTTAGTGAAATATTTAAGCCAGAAACTGAAAGAAGTGAAAAATATTATAGTGAGGACCAAAACATTGTCAAATGGGGTTCCACCCTCAAGAATCTCAATGGAAAGTCTCACCTTAATTTTCAAAACTTCACATTCGGGCGAAGGTGAAAATAGATTGATTGAACGGTGATTTATGTACGAATTTGCAAAACCGACTAAAAGTCGTGATTGTTAACTCTCGTTATTTTGGTCAAAAATGAAAATTTTTATTTTTGCGAAATATTTTCCGTGAGCATTAAGGAAAACTTTATAAGGTGTTTGGAAGCAGTTTTATGATTTATTGAGCAACAAATGTATACTTAATAGAATATTTAAACCGAAAACCTAAAAAATAAGTGAAAAATAGAATTGTGAGGACCAAAACATTGTCAAACGGGGTTCCACCCTCAAGAATCTTAACGGAAAGTCTTACCTTAATTTTCAAAATTTCATGGTGAGGCGAAGGTGAAAACAAATGGATTGAACGAATTATTTATGTACGAATTTGTAAAACTGACTAAAAATCGTGAACACCCATGTTTTTTTGGTCAAAAATGAAAATTTTTATTTTTGCAAAATATTTTCCGCAAGCATTAAGGAAAACTTTATAAGGTGTTTGGAAGCGGTTGTATGATTTATTGAGTAACAAATGTATACTTAGTAGAATATTTCAGCCGAAAACTGGAAAAAAAAAATGTGAAATATACAATAATGTGGACCAAAACATTGTCATATAGGGTTCCACCCGCAAGAATCTCAATGGAAAGTCTCACCTTAATTTTCAAAACTCCACATTGAGGTGAAGCTAAAAATAAATAAATTAAACGGTGATTTCTGTACGAATTTGCAAAACCGACTAAAAGGAGTGAATGTTAACCCATGTTTTTTTGGTCAAAAATAAAAAAAAAAAATTTTGCAAAATATTTTCTGTGAGCATTATGGAAAACTTTATAAGGTGTTTGGAAGCATTTTTATGATTTATTGAGCAACAAATGTATACTTAGTAGAATATTTAAGCCGAAAACTGAAAAAATAAGTGAAAAATACAATAGTGAGGACCAAAACATTGTCAAATGGGGTTCCACCCTCAAGAATCTCAACAGAAAGTCTTATCTTAATTTTCAAAATTTCACTATGAGGCGAAGGTGAAAAAAAATAAATTGAACGCTGATTTATGTACGAATTTGTAAAACCGACTAAAAATCGTGAGTGATAACTCACAATTTTGTGAAAAAAAAAATTGAAAATTTTAATTTTAGAAAATATTTTGTGTGATAGTTAAGAAAAATGTTGCGAGATCTGTCACATCCCGGCCCGGGGCGGATCACTTCCCGGGCTCGCTCCACCACCGTAGCACGATATTGTTTGCTTTGGACTTACCATTCCCTCACGGTTTTGTTTTTGGGAACTCATGAGCAACTTCCCAGTGGGTCACCCATCATGGGATTGCTCAAGCCTCATTCTCGCTTAACTTCGGAGTTCCTACGGAACCCGAAGCCAGTGAGCTCCCAAAAGGCCTCGTGTTAGGTAAGGATGGGAATATACATATAATAATCACTCCCCTGGGCGATGTGGGATGTCACAATCCACCCCCTTAGGGGCCCGACGTCCTCGTCGGCACACACGCGGTCAGGTTTAGGCTCTGATACCAAATGTCACATCCCGGCCCGGGGCGGATCACTTCCTGGGCCCGCTCCACCACCGTAGCACGATATTGTCCGCTTTGGGCTTACCATTCCCTCACGGTTTTGTTTTTGGGAACTCATGAGCAACTTCCCAGTGGGTCACCCATCATGGGATTGCTCAAGCCTCCTTCTCGCTTAACTTCAGAGTTCCTACGGAACTCGAAGCCAGTGAGCTCCCAAAAGGCCTCGTGCTAGGTAAGGATGAGAATATACATATAAGGATCACTCCCCTAGGCGATGTGAGATGTCACAAGATCTTTTTGTGAGATCCTAGCATTTATTAGGTCCCGCAACTATTTTTATTGATTTTTAAAATTGAAAAATAGAAAAAATAATATAAACTAATAGTGGGGATCCAAAGTAATTTGTAGGTGCCAAAAATCTTCGGAATGTCCTAAAATTAATTTTAGGAAACATGCGGTATGATGAGAATGACTCGACTTTTGGCTTATAATGAATGTTGTAAAAATTTCTCAAATTGATTGGAAAACATGGTTATAACTCGGAGGTTTTGTTAATAAAATTGAAATTTTTAGTGTTAGGAAATATTTTGTGTGGGAGTTAAGGAAAATGTTGCAAGACCTATTGATGTGATTCAGCCATTTATTTGTTCCCAAAATTATTTTTTATTGATTATTTAAAGTTGAAAATTTCAAATTAAACATAAACTAATGAATAGTCCTGCAAATATATTTTTATGTGTTGAAAATGTTTGGAATGCCCTAAAATTAATTTTACGAAACATGGGGTACCACGAGAATGACTCGAATTTTGGCTTATAATGAGTCTTGTAAAAATTCTCGAAATCAATTGGAAAGCATGGGTTATATCACAGTTTAAAAAAAAAATTGAATTTTTAGTTTTAGGAAATACTTTGTGTGGGAGTTAAAAAAAATGTTGTAAGACCCTTGAATATGATCCTACAATTTATTGGGCCCCGAAATTAATTTTTATTGATTTTTTATGTAAAAAAGAGGAAAAAAAAAAAACTAATAGAGGGCTTCCGAAATATATTTATAAGTGTAAAAAAAAGTTGGGAATGTCCTAAAATTAATTTTAGGAAGAATGTGATATGATGAGAATGGCTCAAATTTTGTATAAATTCTCATGTTGATTGGATAACGTGGGTTATAACTCACAGTTTTTGTGAAAAAATGAATTTTTTTTTTTTTTAGGAAATTTTTGGCATGGGAGCTAAGGAATATGTTACAAGACCTTTGGATGTGATTCTAACATTTATTAAATCCTGAAACTATTTTTTATTAATTTTTAAAGTTGAAAAATAGAAAAAATATTATAGACTACTAGCGGAGCCCCCAAAGAAATTTGTAGGTCTCGAAAATCTTCGGAATGTCCTAAATTAATTTTAGGAAACATGTGATATGACTAGAATGACTCGAATTTTAGCTTATAATAAAAATTGTAATAATCTTCAAAATTGATTGGAAAATATAACTTACAATTTTTGTAAAAAAATTGAAATTTTTAGTTTTGGGAAATATTTTTCGTAGGAGTTAACGAAAATGTTGCAACACCTTTGAATGTGATCCTACAATTTATTAGGTGCCGAAATTAATTTTTGTTGATTTTTAAAATAAAAAATAATATAAATTAAATATAAACTAATAATAGAGGGTCCCCGAATATATTTTAATGTGTCGAATATTTGTACTGCTCACTATGTTTGGAGCATAAAGCAGAGGTGAAAAGAAAGAAAACGGCCAAAAAAGATTAAAAATCTCACTTTATTGAATGGTTTAGGCATATTATATATGGAAATTGGCAACAATGATCGTTTTACAAATTTCAACTACTGAAAAGATCAATTTTTGAATACGACATTAATAATTTAGACTAGTTCAGCAATTGCATTTTGATTTTTGATCATTTTAGCCCTTTCTTATAAGATTATGCACAATGTGTTACATTGTAAATAGTTGTAAACTAAGCAAAGTAAGCGAAGACACCAACTAATGGACCGATGTTATAAGTTGTGGGTTCACCAAGTTGAAAATTGCCTCTATCGTCGGAGAAACCATCATTTTTATCTGGGCCCACGACAGCTCCATCTAGCACATTTGGGTTCGGTGCGTTGCTGTGGCACCAAGTGTACCCTCCGCCGCATGTCACTGGTGTCGGATCCTGCTTGATTGATATAATTGATGCACCTCTGTGATGAATCCGCTTCGGATAATTTGCTCCATATCCAACCATGTAACTCATGTTCTTGGGGTTTGACCCCAATATATAATCCACCTTAATCAAAACACAAAAGGAATAAAAAAAATAAAAAAAAAAAGGTATGCCCATGTGTCAAACTGTATATGTTTGACTTGTTGCACGTAAAGCAGCCAAAGTATTTTCCGTAATGCAATACCTGTGATTTGACGAATGCAGCAAGATCAAAAGGGTTAGCGTTGCCAGCAGCACAGTTGACGGAGGCATTTTTGGCGGCCAAGTAATTGGAATAAACAATGGTGGCGAAGGTAGCAGTGGCGACGCATTGAATGTTGTCCCACTGCGCAAACGATAGCAAACCTCCGGGTGTACGCTTCCTGTTCATGCTTCCTTTCTGGATGCACGAACAAATGAACTCCTCTGCGTGGCTCCTGTATTCTGCCCATTTTCCTGCATTGTCAACCTTCCCCTCCAGTACAAGCTGCAAGATGCACATGTTTTATTGGTGTTGAGGTAATTAACGCGGATTAAGGAGAGTTCTAAGTAGTACCATTGCAACCAAGAGCTGTGCGCCGAGGTATTTGTCATCCCATGAGAATGCATATCTTGTGCCCCCTATATCTTGTGCTTGCTCAACGTAATCCAGGTACGGTTTTTCATTTGTAGCGCGATGCAGCCATGCTGCTGCCCACAACATTTCATCCTGCAGACAAATCATGCATATAAAAACAAAATGCTTATCAAATAGCTCTTAGCTACATAGACACTTTTATTTTCTTTCGATGTGTATTGCTTGCATCTCAAGTAGATAGAAGCATTTACTCTTACATGATAACCGGAACTGCTGTAGCTTTTTCCGGCATAAGGGATGCTGTCCTGATAAAGACCGGGGTGATCGCGGGCAAAATCAAAAAGTTGTTTCGCGTGCATTAGAAGCGTGGACGAGTATTGAGAGTCCGAATTCTTGAAAGCAATTGAAGCAGCGGCAAAAGCAGCAGCAGTTTCAGCAGCAAGATCGGAGCCAGGGTGTTGAGCATCAATTTTGAAGGAGGTTCTCGGGGTGGTCATGTCTTCCGGTCTTTGCCAACATCCATGGTCAGAATCGGACTGTCCAACTTGCGCGTAGAGCACGTCCGGCTGTGGATGTGCTTTGATCAAGTAATCGGTTCCCCACTTGATGGCGAGCAAGGCGTTTGCGAGCTCTTGCTTTGCCTGGAGCTGGCTGACCATCTCTATTGTGCTCCATGATAGCATTGTTATTGTGAACGCCATTGGAAACCCTAGCTTCAGATTGTCACCGGCATCATAGTATCCTCCCACCAGATCAATCTATTCATTAATTTGATTGAGTCGATGACATTAATAGTACATAAAAGTCATTATGCACGCCTCCTAAAAATCTTAAAAATAATTTTATGTTAGGGTTTCATTAGGACTTTGTGGAGTATCAACAATTACTCCCCCTGCGTAACTTTAAATGTCCGAATCTAAATATATAGTCAATCATTTTTGGTTTTGAATCAAAGGTGGAGAATAAATAAATGTGCTTTTAGTGTTTTAATCTCAATCATTGATATCAAATGTAAAAATAAGTGACCATGAATCTTTGGTCACCAGGTGATGTAAACGAGACTCCATATATGTATGTGTAACTTTATGTATTGATAGGATGATGGAAAAGGTTTTACTCTAGCATCAGCGCCGTCTTGGAGTGCAGAATCTCCACACCATTGCACTCTCTGCAGCTTATTATCTTCCGGCAACTTTCCAGAGCGTTGACCCTCAAAATACAACAAAGACTTGGTAACTGCAGCATGGTAATCTACCGGCTGACATGCGATGCCATGAAGCATTCCGCACACTAATAAGACAGACAAACCAAAAGCACGACTAGTACTATGATCCATTATTTTCTCACTGATTTCTTGATGATCAGTATATGTATATGTGCACGTAAAAATCTCTCTCTCTCTCTCTCTCTCTC